>NC_054388.1:81673519-81990634 GCF_017654675.1 Xenopus laevis
TTTCTGTGTTTTTACCCCACAAAAATGCAGTCAATGTGTTGATTTTTCATTAGCTGAAGTTACCCACGGGACTGTTTGTATGCGCTAACTTCATTTTGGGGCCTCTAAATGCCAGATACTTTGGTAAACTTATGAACAATGGCCACCAAAATGTTCAGAGGAACCCTGGCAATCATATTGAGGGTGCTTTTTCTTAGTACGTAATGACACATGGGTGATATGGTGCTGGGAAGTTGAAGCTTTGAGGCAATTTTCAGATATTTCACCAAAACCGATATATTTGGGAAAGCCTGGCGACTCAGTAGTTTGGAGCAATAAGGCATGGGTACCCATTTTAGATTCTGTAGAATGTGTACTTTCCAAAAATGTATGGGTTTGGGGGGTAAACATATATTTCTGTGTTTTTACCCCACAAAAATGCAGTCAATGTGTTGATCTTTCATTAGCTGAAGTTACCCACAGGACTATTTGTATGCACTAACTTCATTTTGGGGCCTCTAAATGCCAGATACTTTGGTAAACCTATGAACAATGGCCACCAAACTGTTCGGAGGAACCCTGGCAATCATATTTAGGGTGCTTTTTCTTGGTGCATAACGATACATGGGTGATATGGTGCTGAGAAGTTGAAGCTTTGAGGCAATTTTCAGATATTTCACCAAAACCGACAATTGTGGGAAAGCCTTGCGACTCAGTAGTTTGGAGCAGAAAGGCATGGGTACCCATTTTAGATTCTGTAGAATGTGTACTTTCCAAAAATATATGGGTTTTGGGGGGTAAACATATATTTCTGTGTTTTTACCCCACAAAAATGCAGTCAATGTGTTGATTTTTCATTAGCTGAAGTTACCCACGGGACTGTTTGTATGCGCTAACTTCATTTTGGGGCCTCTAAATGCCAGATACTTTGGTAAACTTATGAACAATGGCCACCAAAATGTTCAGAGGAACCCTGGCAATCATATTTAGGGTGGTTTTTCTTAGTACGTAATGACACATGGGTGATATGGTGCTGGGAAGTTGAAGCTTTGAGGCAATTTTCAGATATTTCACCAAAACCGACAATTGTGGGAAAGCCTTGCGACTCAGTAGTTTGGAGCAGAAAGGCATGGGTACCCATTTTAGATTCAGTAGAATGTGTACTTTCCAAAAATATATGGGGTTGGGGGGTAAACATATATTTCTGTGTTTTTACCCCACAAAAATGCAGTCAATGTGTTGATTTTTCATTAGATGAAGTTACCCACAGGACTATTTGTATGCGCTAACTTCATTTTGAGGCCTCTAAATGCCAGATACTTTGGTAAACCTATGAACAATGGCCACCAAATTGTTTGGAGGAACCCTGGCAATCATATTTAGGGTGCTTTTTCTTGGTGCGTAACAATACATGGGTGATATGGTGCTGGGAAGTTGAAGGTTTGAGGCAATTTTCAGATATTTCACCAAAACCGACAATTTTGGGAAAGCCTTGCGACTCAGTAGTTTGGAGCAGAAAGGCATGGGTACCCATTTTAGATTCAGTAGAATGTGTACTTTCCAAAAATATATGGGTTTGGGGGTAAACATATATTTCTGTGTTTTTACCCCACAAAAAATGCAGTCAATGTGTTGATTCCTCAGTAGCTGAAGTAAAGTCCTGAACAATTTGGATGTGCTAACTTCATATTGGTGTCTCTAAATGCCAGATACTTTGGTAAACCTATGCATAATGGGTATCAAACTGTTCAGTGGACCCCTGGCAATCATATTTCAGGTGCTTTTTCTTGGTACCTAATATAGTTTGGGATATGCGGAGCAGCAAAATAAAACCTTTGAAATGATTTTTCAGAATTTTGAATTTTTTTTTGAAAAACCGCTATGTTCAGACAAGCTTTTATGTTTGGTAGTTGGGAGTAGAGAGACATAGTTACCCATTTTGTAATCGGCAGAATGTGTACTTTTCAAAAATGTATGGTTTTCTGGGGTAAACCTACGGTTTCAGGATTTTTTGCCTTGGAATCTAAAGCATGCCGTTTTTTGCCTTAGTGCTTTCAAAATTCGGTAATATACTGCCGGGAGTTTTTGCTGTACAGAAATCCTAAATCTCCATAAAACTATACATATCTGGTATTGGCACGTTCGAGAGACATAAGGCTTTCCAAATCAGTTGGATTTTCATCCCTAAAATGAAATATTTTTCTGGTATAAATTGATATACGATGAAAAATGGTAATTTTTAATTTTTTTTTGGTATTTAGCACTATAAATTTTTTTGCACAGGTGGAAATACATGAAAACTCAGGCAGATTTAGAAAGCTCAGTTTCTACCGAAAAAAACAATGTATAGTTTTCCTAGGTAAACTATAGGTTTCCCCTCAGAAAATGCCCCTAAAGTGAGAGAGCACAAAATGTTTCAAAAACGGCTGGCATTTCGCGTAACCAAAATGTGAAATTCTGCTGGCACTTAAAGGGTTAAGAAACACTACTATTGTTTATATAAATAAGCTGCTGTGTAGCAATGGAGGCAGCCATTCAAAGGAGAAAAGGCTCAGGTTACACAGCAGATAGCAAATAAGCTCTGTCTGTCTAATGGTGTTATCTTTTATCCATCAGTTAACCTGTGCCATATAGCCGCCTTTGCTCCACAGCAGCTTGTTTATAAGAACTATAGTAGTGTTTCTGAAGCAAACAGATCAATTTTACCAGTGCAGGGCAACAGTACATGATATTTTCATTACATTAAAACACTTACATTTTTTGGTGTTACTGGTACTTTAATAATAATTGAGTGCCCTTTTATTCATTGGGGGCCACAATTATGGGATGATTAATGCCTATTTTCCTGTAACCTCTCAACCCAACCCTCAAGATAAACCCTAGGCTTAAACTATTAGACTTTTTTATGTAGCTATTTTCAAGATGATTTAATGCAGCAAAATAAAGCACTGAATAAGACTTACAACATGAAGGTTATATTTTTGTTCAACTTATCATTTACAGTATATGAAATAACATACTATACCTGTGAAACCATAACATTAGTTTTCACAAAAATGTAGTACACCATTTGTTTTGTTTTTTTTTATTGTGCAGCTCATTTAAATTATTAAAATTAGTTTGAGATTTAAAATACCATCTAACATTCTGCAAATGAATGACTTCCTAGCTGGCATAAGTTAAAGCAGGGCACGTGTTCAATTTGTTTCAAATACATGGTTTCAAATTTGCTATTTAAACAATCTCTCAGGCATGAAATGAATGTCATGCAAATGAAATGGTAGTTACAATATTAGCTGTTTATAAAATAACAGGTATTTATTTTAATATTACATTTTACTTCATATTGGCGAATTTATGTAGCGTTAACAATAAAAAATAAACCTCATAAATCATGATATCATGTTAAGCAAAGCAGGAAAATAATGTGATTTTTATGAAGGATTGTGAACCTTTAGAAAAGTGATGTTGTAGAAGGATCCATTTTCCCATGCTGTGGAATTTCCTTAGAAAGTGGCATTATACAGAAAGTAGCAATAAAGAGGATTACTTTAAAGGAACAGTAACACCAAAAATAAAAGTGTTTGAAACGAATGACTTTATAATGTAGTGTTGCCTTACACTGGTAAAACTAGAGTGTTAGCTTTAGAACGGGGTAGGGAACCTGCGGCTCCAGAGCCTCATGCGGCTCTTCATCCTGCTTGCTGCGGCACAGTCTTGCGGCTTTGCCTGTCAGGTCGTATTTACAGCCCTCGCACCTGCTGGCGGCTTCTTGAGTGTGCGACCGCGGTAAGCACACTCAAGAAGCCGCCAGCAGGTGCGAGGGCTGTATAGACGTCCCAGGAGTGGCAAGACTGAGCCACAGCAAGATGATTCATCATGGTCCTTACCGCGGTCACACACTCAAGACAAGAGAGAGACGATCAGCATGGAGCTTCAGAAACAGAAGTCACATTAAACAGATGAGAACACTAGCATTTAATAGGGCTATTCAGTGTTTCTGCCATTATGTTACACTGCTTCAGACCTTTGTAAGTAAGCTCCAGCGGGAGTTGCTCAAAGAAAAAATTGCCTAAAACAATTACACCATCTTGTTTTACATAGCGATGCTTGGCGATGTGTGGTGAATTATTCCATCCTTTTTTACACCACATAACAAATCTGCCTCATAGTGTAAGTGATTTTATTGACTTGACTAATGTCATTAAATAGGATTTGGCATTATTTCTTAGGTGAACAGATTCCTTTAAGTCAAGACTCATTATTTAAAATATGGGTTTAAAAGCACATTTACATAATTAGAAAAATGTCTCCTTCACTCGTTCAGTGTTTCAAATTCACAAGGCTTTTAGGAGTTAGATTAGTAGTGCCCTGAATCGACTTACCATATTTTATGTTTTCCTGGAATTTACGCCATTTTGACACCATCCCCTGTGAAACATAAAATTGTGGCTCTACTGTATTATTATACCTCAAATTTGGGCATGTTGTTGCAAGAGAAGAGAGACGCGTTTTTCCTTGCATCCATTGCATTTTTTTTTATCGATGACCATTTAAAAAAAACATGATTTTCAAACAAAAAACTTGCCAGGCTTTTAAGGTGTTAAGCTTTTTTTTAAGGGTCCAATAACAATAAATCTGCATCCATGGGGTAGCCATTCAAAGCTGAAAAAGGAGAAAAGGCACAGGATACACAGCTGAGAACAGATAAGCTCTGTAGTATATCCTGTGCTTGAATGGCTGCCCCCATGGCTTGTTTATATCAACTAGAGTTGTGTTTCTGTCTCAAACATACCTGTTTTACCAGTGAAGCACAACAGTACTATGGGGCAGATTTATCAAATTTGAATGTGATTTTTTTTCCACGCTTAAAATTTTTTTGCACTCAAACGAACACATTTGAGTTAATAATAATGTCTGTGAATTAATAAGCATAACAAATTCAAAAATTCAAATGTTAAAATTCAGTTTTAATCAAAAAACTTGAAACTTTGAAATTCTCACACAACTCATAAATTCAATTCTTGATAAATATGCCCTATTTTTTTAAAAAAAAACACTTTCATTGTTGGTGTTACTGTTCCTTTAAACCCCTTGTGCATTGTATGTGACTGAGTGGTAGAACTTTGTTCACATACCCTTTGGAGCTATGGGAGCATTTTCATCCACAGTCCCCCCAGCAACAATGTGCATTATATACAACTGAGTGGCGGAACAATGTTCACCTGTTCCCTTTTAAATACATTTCACATAAAATTGAGGTGTTAGTACAATTTTTTGGCCAAAATATATAAGCTCATGTGCCGCGTCACAGACCATCACTTAACGGGGGTCTTAAACTGCCTATAAGTCGGTAGACTTATTGAAAATGAATGTGATGTGGTTTTTATTCACATTTATTCAAATTTTTTCAAGCAATCAAGTCTTCGAACAAACATAAATTCACAAATTTTAATTTTTCTAAATAGTCATTTTTGGGAAAACTACTTAGTACAATTAGAAATTAGAAAATTAGGGTAGTTGTGTTTTACAGTTTGTCAAAATACAAAACTTATCTTCTTGGGTTTATTTAATTTATTTGCATTCATTTGCATATATTACCTACCAGCTTCTAATTAAAATGTTTATTCTTCCAGCAAATTCATTGAAATATCACATACAATTTCTAAACAAAATGCTTTATTAATGTGTATGCAATGGCAGGACAGAGTGGGCCATGCATGAGTCATGCTGGCTGAAATAATTGTTTTTGAATCTCTGCTATTAAAAGATCTTTAACATCTTTAAAAAATATATAATTTTTTAAGATATGTAAATTCTTTATAAATAAAGATAAATTGCTGCATGAAAATGCCAGGAAAAAATATCAATAACTTAATTTGTCTTAAGTTTTCACGCACAAACAATATTATTGTGTTTATGTATGTGTTTTTAAATAGTTTTTTTAGTATAAAAAATATATTTCTCTGTCTTCATTATGATGTGCATCAAGTGCATAAAACGCACAACTTTGCTTTAAATAATGCAATAATACTTGACTGCTATAACATACAATTCTGAATGCACACGAGTACAAATGAATTAATAGAATGAATTAACTGGTGCACTCAAACCAGCGTCACAAATACACATTAAACAAACACACAAAAATACCTGTGTAATATCCCTTAAAGGATGACTAAAGCCTAAAAAATTAATATGGCTAGAAATGCCACATTTTATATAATGAACCGATCAAACCAGATTCCTTATTTCTATAGTAGTAATTAACCAGACCTTCAAAGTTGTTACAGAAATTTCCCATCTTGGATATTGTTAGGAATGTCTGCGACACTCAACAGCTGCTCAAAGCCCACTGAGCATCTAAGATTAGGGTTTACTGCAAATTATCAACAGAAAAGTCATAAAAGTTGATGCTACAGGGCTGATTATTAAATTCTGATGCTAAGTGTGCTTGTTTCCGAGCTGCCATGTACCAATAATCTGATTTATTTACTAATCTGCCTTATATTGTGACATTTAGCTAATATATCTTCAGTATATTGTGCATTGGTAACTCAAAGCATCACAGAGCATGTGCAGTGAATCAGCAGAAAAGAAAATGGGGAGCTACTGGGGCATCTTTGAAGGCACAGATCTTTACTGCTAAAGGGCTGTGGTTCTGTTGGCCTGGTACAGAAATCCAACAGATAATGCACAACATTTCTGCCCTTCTTTATTTAAGCTTTAGTTCTCCTTTAAGTTAAAGTTCAGTTTATAGTAAGATTTAGATTTAACAAAGGGGGCTGTGAATATAAAAGTAGAAATTAATAGAACTTTTTTTCAACATGTTTTAAGTCTAACTATTCTAAATTTGTATTTATAAAACATTATGGCTTATAGCACACAGGAACCAGATAAAGAGACATTTTGTGAGGACTTACCCTGGTGGTCTAGTGGGCCGGCTGGGACGCCCACCACGCTGCTCCTCTTCCATTCAGGTGCTGGTTTCTTAGGGTGCGCATGGCACGCACTTCGGGTTTTTATAGGCACATTCACGCTGGCGTGATGACATCATTGCGCAATGGCGTGGAATTCAAACCTATTTAAAGGGAACTCTGTGTGAGTTCCTGGGTGCTATCCTGGATTCCTGTTTTGACCCCTGCCTGTTTTGACTTCTTCTGTGATCCTGACCCCTGCCTGGTAACCGACTAATCTACACTCTGTAATCGACCCATGCCTGTTTGACCACTCTTGATTAATCTCCTGGTTTTAACCCTTGCCTGTCTGACTTCACCTGGATTCTGCCTGACCCGACCTGTTTAACTACACTTTCGTCTGTTCCTTGAACTGTGACCTTCTGCCCAAGACTTTGTTTAACGATCGTGTCCCTCTGCTTGTCCAATCCAATTAGCCGAGGGCTCCTCTCGAAGTGAAAGGCGGCTGTTAAAGGCAGAAGTAAGAGCTGAGACCAGGGAGCCTAGCATTGGTTCTGGATTCTGGGTGCTGATCGTGACACATTTTCTTCATTTACCTTTAATTGGTGGTGACAGGTGGAATTCAGTCAGATGTGAGCTTAATCATTTTCAGTCTGCATACCACTAAAATAATAGAAGGCTTTCTGCAGGACATATAGTAAGGTACGTCATTGCTAGTAGATCGTTTTTTTCTTTTGCACTTGCTACCAAACCATAAGCAGCTGAGTTTGTGTAAATATAGATAATGGTGTATATTGGGGTTAATATTTATATTTTTAATGGCATATTTATCAAAGGGTGAAAGTGAAAGTTGACCGTTTATAAAAACACCTTTAAAAATCCCATAGAAATGAATGGAGAGAGGCTGTATTTCACGCTAGAAGACTGTGGCGATCTCTAACTTTGATAAATATACCCCAATTAGTTCTGATTTGGCACATACATCTTTTTAGAACCAGTTGGAAACTGAAACTAGGATAAATTTTTGTATTTGCTTTCTTTAGGTTAAGAAGTATACTATTTATTTTTTAATTTTTTTTGCATGGAAAGGTAAGACAGATAGTGAGGTTAAAAATGGTAAATTTGTACAGAAGATCGGGTCAAACAGGAGAAAGAAGTGAGGAAAGTGGTGTGATACATAGTTATGTATGACTTAATAACAGATCAAAGTACATTTCTCATGCATTATTTAGAGCTGCATATATTACATTTTCTTTGAGAGGAGAATCACTGCTTTTTCTGTTGCTTTGCGTTTACATTCTAAAATTGTGATTTATTTACCTCAATGCAGTATGCTTCAGATTGATAAAGGGTCTCCAACATATGAAAAGTAAATTTTTTTCTACGAAGTTGGTGCTTATGAGCGATTTCCCAGAAGCTTTAGGCTATACTTCAATTCATTACCTGCATTCCATTATGAACTGTCACACTTGTCTTGCACAATCTTTTTCCTTAAATGAAACTCATTTGTTCTTTTGACTTTAATCTGCATTTTCATTTTGTAAATTATGTACTTTGCATCTTTCTAGAATAAATGCCTGACTTAAAAGTTTCCATCCAGCCTTGTATATATCAAGTACACAGAGAAAATGGTAAAAAATCAGCAACATTTTGCTGATGTCAACATTCCTCACTAATGCAATGCAATGCATCAGTCAGTTGAACAATCTTCTAAAGGTTACTGAAGAAAGTATCAATGCAACTGTAGTTTCAATTTATCTTTATCTGAAATGATAGAAGAATGGTTTACAGCTTTTAAGTTTGTCCCAAGCAGTCATTCCGAAGTCAGAAAACAGCATGTGCATTATTGTTTAATTATAGGAGTTTACTAGTTTTAGGGCTGAACTCCACGGAACAATGCTGAACGATTCGTCGCACGGTGACAAAATGCATGCGACATGTCAGACGTGCCGAATATAATGGGACTGATTGAGAAAACGCAGGTACAAACTACACATGTTACGACTGTCGGATATCAGATTATTAAAAGCATATATATAAAAGGATGAACTCTAATGGGCAGATTTATGAAAGATCAAATTTCAAATTCATGTGAATTTTTTTTTAAAATAAATTTGAAAATACTCATAACTCGAATGGGAGGTTATTTAAGAAAAATTTTGAACGTCTAATATTCAATCGAATATGAACGATCCGAAAAATTTTTTGTATTCGATTCAAGTTTTCCCTTAAAAAAAAACTCGAATGTCAGGAAGTCTATTAACATCTCCAATGGCTCAACAGACCTCTGCCATTGACTTGTAGCTGAACTCAGCAGGTTTTAGGTTGCAAATATTCGAATTAGGACTGTTTCCATGGTCGAGTTGTGATAAATCTCACATTCTAATTTACATTTGTATAAGGGGATTAAAATTCGAATGAGTGAATTTTGACACCAAAAAAAAAATTCGAATTTGAATTTACTATTCAACCCTTAATAAATCTGCCCCTAACTTTCACCTTCTAAAAATTCTATAGGAATGAATGTATAGTGAGTGACTCATTGTGGCTCATTTATAAACGCTGGGCAAATTTGCTCCCGGCAGTGACTGACTTTTTACAGGCAGCTGCAGGTTGAACAGTGAAAGCAATCATTTGATTGGTTGCTATAGTTTACTGCCCAGGTACAGATTTGCCCAGTGTTTATAAATGAGCCCTAGAGAGAATCAGCCACATGTGGAACTAACCTTTGAGTTTTTCTGGGTAACTGTATTTTCAGTGGATATAAAACCCCCTGAACCTTCCTCTCGTGTACTTTGTTCTCTGGTATTAATAACAACAATTTGTTTATGTACTATATATGGGGGCCCAGTAATGTCTTCTGCTACTCCAAGTAATATTGATACCAGCAGAATATCTAACAACATTTGGTTTCCGTTTAACATCTCCATCTTTTCTACAATTTTAAGCCATTAACTAATGAGCTATTTCTTACTAGCCTTTCTTAAACAACACTCAATAATAACTTGTGTTATTGTCTGAGATTTGAAGTAAAAGAAAATACTGGTTTGTGAAATATATTTCAGTATGACTGTGAAATAAAGTGAATAATCCAATCGGTTGGGATTGCAAATGAATCTGTAAATGCACTATTGTGGTGCTAGGCAAGAATACAGGCAATGCTTAATCTTGCCTAATACTGCCAGGTCCTGTAGGCACTTAGTAGTAGTACACACAGGACTGAATTTCCTGGGTGGTCCTGCCCGCACATCCCGGCTGCATGCACCTGAGCACTGGGGAGCTGCATGTGCCCAGTGCTCCTCTGTGGGGTGGAATGCCGCCCTAAGCCCAGGCCTTTGCAGCCTCGCCACAAATCCGGGCCTAAGTACACAAGGTAGTTTGTTATTGATTAAACCCACACATTTTAATTTCATGTAGGGTATGGTTAAAAACATTGCTTAAAGGGCACCTGTTGCCAAAATATATTATCCCCAACAGAAGATGCGGGCTAATGGAGCCCGCACTCCAGTTGGGGGATAACGGTAGTTTTTCTAAAAAATTGCCTCCCACTAGCTCTAGTACACTTGCATCAGGAGGGAGCTCCTGGTGCAAGCGGCCATGTCGTTCAGAGCGCATGCGCATAATGTGCTTCTGACATTGCACGCATTATGAGCAAGTTGCGGCATTTGCTTATGCATGTGCCCCAACATGGCTGCTTGAACTGGAACCTTTGTCCCAATGTGGGTGGCCTAGTGCTGGTGGGGGGCATTTAAAAAATTCTACTGTTACCCCCAACCAGAGTGCAGGCTCTATTAGCCCCCACCTTTGTTTGGGGATCATATATTTTGGCAACAGGGAAGTGATTGTAAAAAAACCAACTATTTATTAATCCTTTAAAAGGAAAAACCCTCTAATGCCAAACTTCAGCAAGTAAAAGTTCTCGAGGCTCTATAGAAGTCAGTAGGAGCTGCTCTGATCTTATTAGCCTGATTTTAATAAATTCGAACTTTTCAAATTTTTTTTTTCGCTAGGAATTTTCCGAAAAAGTTTCTTTTTTAGAGGTTTCCAGGTATTTGTAGTTTTAGGGCATCACTCATTCCTTTTTTTTTTGTTTGTACTTTTTATATTCAGATCTTTTAATAAATTCCATGACATTCTTGGTTTTGGAGAATGTAAGTTGAGTCGTGGTTTTCAAAAACCTCTAAAACCACTAAAATCAGGCCTTTAATAAATAAGCCTCCACCATAAGTTTATGATGTGTGTCATTTTCAGTATTGTAAAAATCAGTGGTAAAAACCACTAACAGTGACATTCATTAACTAAAGTGAGGCATGGTGTAACATTAATCAGTTTTTTTGTGCACACATATGCTGTATGTTTTTGCCTATTACCTATGTCCATGCTGCGTAAGCTTTTTCACAATGTTTACTAAGGACTAATGTCAACTTAATTGCCAGTTTCTCTCATGTAGTGTGAGATAACTCCACAAATTGTCTATTAGGCGAAATGTCATATTTTAATATGGCCAGTGTCTATCAATATGGATAAATCATAGTAAAAAGTGAATACAACAAAATAAGAAAAACTCTGGGTTCCAGGTTACAGTTCAACAAAAAAGAAAAGTAGCCAGCAAAGGACATTTTTTAAAACATAAAGAAAAGTAAGTTTATTTTGTGATCAAAATATATCTAATATTAGTGAATTAGATACCAAAAAAAATCTGCTTTGAGTTAAACATCTAAACATAAATTGGTAGCAAAATACCTTGTGTTTTTTTTACTTTTTACATTTTTTGGAACCTAAATGGAATATTTTATTTTTTCACATTAATTCAAATAATTTCCCTTTGGCTTCCTACACCTATTTAATTATGGCTACAGTCAGTGTTTCTAAGGGTATACTTTCAAAAAAGAATTAAGAATTTAAGACAGATATTTATTATTTATAAATAATACATTATTTATTCACACAATTTTTAATTAAAGTTAAAGTGTTGTTGCCCTACACATAACTCATATTCAAAATTTTAAATAGTTCATTTAGAAAGTTTTCTTATTCCATTAATAGTCAGAAGCACTTGAAAAAAGCAATATAAAGTCCTACACTGAGGAGTTATGTTCATACAAGGATGAGAGATGCCTCCTGCCTTCTGGGTCTTGCAGGCCTTTGAACATTTGCATAATCATAAAATGTTTATGATTTCTATATAAATAGTATGACATTTGATTGCATGTTAAAGCAGAGAGGTATTCCCACCTGTTATATGTTTTAAAGCTGCATTAACCTCTTTGTTTCTGCTGGCACTAAAATTATATCACTGCTTATCTGACACAAAGGCCTAAATTAATGATTTTATAGATTATATTATAGGTTTTATTGATCATTGTATTTAGAAAATATACATTCAATAAAGTATTATGATCAGACACATGTTTTAGATAAAAAACGAGTATTTCTGATGTGAGACAGGGATGTTCAACCTGCTTTCTGCAGCTCTTAATATTCCATGGCAGTGTTATCTCTTTTGAGATGGTGGCAGGTTTATTTTGAGAACAGATATAACATTGCAGGTTGGAAATCAGTGGTGTATGGTTGGTAGTCAGAAATAGATTCAGTGAAAAGCTAAGTATTATTATGCATACATACAATTGGGCATTTACAATTGAAAATGAAAAAATATATTTTTTGAGAAGAATACAATAAATACCCTACATATATTATATATATATATAATATATATATATTACAAAAAAGACCAGCAACACCGGGATATTTGTGCATCAAAATAAAAATGTATTCAAGTCGTGCATGAATAGCAGACGTGACGTTTTGGTCCACGCAGGGACCTTCCTCATGGCAACCATACTCATATTACACATTCCCCTAAATACCCAACAAAAGGAAGTGACATCATGACTAGTTAGTGACTGCTGTGCACATGTCAAAAAAATGTCTATACAAAGTGACTAGTGCTGATAGTGTGTTGATCATGTTTCTATTCGAATTGACTCAAGTTTTACATATGTGTGGTGTTATCATTAACATAATAAATATGTGCATGTCCATTACTTTGTGCATTTAAAACATATATATATTATTAAAGGCCTACAGTATTTAAGTCAGCCCTTTCCTGCCCAGTGCTGGATCATTGAATTTAGTTTGGTGATCCTTCCCCTTTTCAATCTTGTTTTTGCTCCAGTCCTGTACCTACATTACCGCCTAGCCCGTATAATTGTTGATTTCCTGGTTTTGACTTTGGCCTACTTGACTGACTAACTCTTATTTGCTGTAGGAGAAGAGTAGTCAGCACATCAATTCTCAGTTTTCTTTGGAGATGGTGCACGTTCTACAATGGCCACTTACCATTGGCAAACTGTGTAGTAGAAGATTGAACAGCACCACCAACTGTTTAAATGGTTAAAAAGCCTTTATTTATGCTTTTGTGGGCATCACCACAAAGTTTCAGGCCATGCAGCCTTTTATCAAGCTTGTTTACTTTAGAAAATCTAACTGACACATTGAGAAGGAAATGTCAGGTTGGCAAAACAGGTCAGGTTTAGGAACTTCAAGTAACAATTACTTACAAAAGCAGAACTATCAGCATAAAAACATGATCTATAGGTAACTTTTCATGTAGATTAATATTTTGAAATAAAATGTTTAGTGTCAGTATCACTTTACATTCTTTCCATAGATTTTCATTTGTATTCAGGTCGGGTGATTGACTGGGCCATTATAGCAGCTTTATTTTCTTTCTCTGAAACCAGATTCAAGTAGGTACATTTCTCCATTCATCCTTCCTTCAATTATATGAAGTCTGCCAGACCCATATGCTGAAAAACAGCCCCACACCATGATGTTCCCACCTCCACACTTCACTGTTGGTATGGTGTTTTGGGAGTGATGTGCAGTGCCATTTCTCCTCCAAACATGGTGTGCAATAACATACAAAGAATCCAATATTGGTCTCATTTTACCAGATTATATTCTCCCACAATTTCATTGGCTTGTCCAAATGTTGTGCAGTAAACATTAAACAATCTTCAGCATGTTTTTCCTTCTGCAGTGGAGTATTGCACAGTGAGCGTGCATAGAGGCCATGTCGGTTAAGTGCAATACTTATTGTTTTCTTTGAAACAACTGTGCCTGATAATTCAAGGTATTTCTGAAGCTCTCTGTGAGTGATCTTTGGCTCTTGGAAAACTCTTCTGATTATCCTTTTGACTCCTCTTGCGAGGAGCACCTGAACATGGCCAGTTAAAGTGGACCCGTCACCCAGACATAAAAATCTGTATAATAAAAATCCTTTTTAAATTAAACATGAAAGCCAATTTCTTTTTTTTTATTAAAGCATTCATAGCTGTTGTAAACTCATTTAAAAATCTCAGCTGTCAATCAAATATTGCCTACCCCGCCTCTATGCCTAGGCATAGAGGCGGGGCAAACAATTACTTTCACTTTCCATTCAGCACATCCGAGATGTCAGTGCTCTCTCCACATTCCCCCAGCTCTCTTAACAATTTAAATGTGTAACCAGTGCATGGGGATGGATATCAGGTCTCCTATTCTGGTGCACAAACAAGATTCTGAGATGATACAAGGCTTGTCTTAATAACAGTGTCCACAAAATGGCTCCTTCCTGGTTACTATAATTATGAGTTCCCAGACTGATGGAAACAATATTCAAATAATTTATACAGTGTAATTAAAGTTCATTTTGCTTGACTAACATGATAAAATAGGATTTGGAATAATTTTGTTTGGGTGACGGGTCCCCTTTAAGGGTGAAATTATGTTCTTTCTACTGACGGAATATGGCCCCAACGGTGCTCATTAGAACATTCAAAAGCTTAGAAATATATCTGGAATCAGTGGCATCAGTATGTTTTGCAACAATAAGGTTGTGAATGTATTGAGAGAGCTCTTTGCTTTTACCCATCATGAGATGATTCTTGTGTGATACCTTTGTAATGAGAAACCTTTTATAGGTCATCAATTAGGACTAAACCAGCTGACATTAATTTGCCCTGATAGGGGGCTGGATTGCTTTCTAAATACTGACAGATTTCAGCAGTTTTCGTGGTTTTCCATGCCTTTTTGCACTTCCTTTTCTTCATTCGTTCAATATTTATTTGCTGTGTCATTCCACTTTATTACACACAACAATTTATGGACTTATTTGATGACCTGACCCATCACAGTTGTTTTGTGTCACAGCCCTTTGTGCAATAAAGTAAAAAAAAAAATCCTGGAAAGTGCAGTTTATCAACAACTACAAGTTATATATATAGTTATATATTTTGTCTAATGGACCATGGCTATCATAAAAACATAAACTTAGTGGCCCTTGCTGCACCATCATAACTTGTGGTGCAATTCATGCATTCAAAGAGCATGTAGCCAGTAGAAAAAAAGTCTAGTTCTCTTAGGGGCAGATTTATCAAGGGTCGAATTTCGAAGTGGAAAATACTTCGATATTCGACAACCGAATAGAATCCTCCGACATTCGAATTAGAAGTTGGAGGATTTTATTCATTGTACGATCGTACTTCGAATCGTACGATTAAAACGATTTTATCGTACGACCATACAATTCTCCTTCGATAATGAAAAACTCCCCATAGGCTAACATAGCACTTCGGCAGGTTTAAGTTGGCGAAGTATTGAAGTTGAAGTTTTTTAAAGAGACAGTACTTTGATTATCGAATGGTCGAATAGTCGAATAATTTTTACTTTGTATCGAAGTCGAAGTAAATTCGAAGTCGTAGTATCCTATTCGATGGTCAACGTATTCAAAAAATTACTCGTATTCAAAAAAATTCACTCGAACCTTAGTAAATCTGTCCCTTAAAATCCAAAGACTTTCTTCCAGCACCAAACATACATTTTCGTAAGCTCCTACTGCTTCCCTAAAGAATAAAGTGGCTCAATTAACACCTCTGAGATATGTACGTGAAATATGGACAATATGTACATTTGCATGCATGTTAAATAGTAGATGACATTGAAAAAATGCCCAAATAAATTTTAATTGAAAAATATATGAATGTTCTGGTAGTTGGTGACAAGTGACTAATTTTATTGTAGCCTCCATCTTAACTGTTATTAACTGCTCTCTTTGGAGGCAAAGAAATCTTGAAACAGGTCTATTTGGGCCATAGTACTCAGGATGGGATGGATCTCAGTTTCTTTCTCATGAAATCTATAGCATAGAAGCTAATTCTTTTTCTTTCTCAAATGAGTTATTTTGTTTGTTCTGTTTTACAATAGGACCTTCAAGCTGCACACATTTAAATAATTGTTGCGTGCTTGGTTACACAATCACTTTAACACAAATTGCAATTAAACTAACTTGAATCCTAAACTTTTACCTAGTTATAGGAAAGCATTCTCACTAAGATGTGTGGTTTAGTGATAAATGAATAAAATATCATAAATAGCACATAAATCCAAACCAATAAGGTATCAGTCACAGCTCCTCAAAGAGAGTATCTACAAACCTTTAAACGTGACAGAAACACTTTTTTTCTGGCTTTCATTCAGAGAGCTCTGTTGTACCACCTTCCTCTTTATTATTTTGATATTCATCCTGGAAGTTCTACATGACTTTATGCTGATTTTGTTTGGATGCCAGATCATAGATCTTGATGCTTAGCTTTTTAATTAAAGAGTTGTGCATGAATATTCAGCAGCCTAAAAGCTAGCTGAAAAATATTTAAAAGCAATATTTATGTATTCATCATAACATTGTCCTTCATGCAAATGGCATTGCTTTTTTCAGTGAAAATAAATTTCATGCAATCCTTTTTCTGGAAACCAGTTATCTAGAAAGCTTCCAATTACGGAAAGACAGTGTCTCATAGACACCATTTTATCCAAATAGTCAAAATTTTTAAAATTATTTTGTTTTTCTCTGTAATAATAAAACAGTGTATTGTACATGATTCAAACTAAGATATAATTAGTCCTAATTGGAAGCAGAACCATCCTCTTAGGTGTATTTAATGTTTACATGATATTCTATTAGACTTAATGCATGGGGATCCAAATTACAGAGAGGTCTCGAGCATTCTGGATAACTGGTCCTATACCTGTAATTTTTAGTTATATAGTGCTGTGCAAAAATAAACCTAGTTTCTCTTAGCAAATCAAATCCTGGTTTCTATCTCCATCTAATTTCATTTACAAGTTCTTATGATAAGAGGTATGCTTTTTACTGAAAGTTTTGAATGATCCATCTTGCATCATTGTTGGATCATGTTTTTAAGATAAGATTTATAACAATAACTAGCCTGAGGGGGAATGGAACAATTTCAGTCTCCTATATAATTTGCAAGGTCCTACTCATCTGAGGTTGCTATAGGCAATACACATACATCTGGATATGTGTTTGGAATTTTTCACTGCAGGATAGAAGACCTTGCCAGTCAATAATATGTTTCATGTGGCTCTTTTCAGACAGGAGTGCAGTGGTCTGATACAAAATGAATCGTGCGTTCAGCAGGAAGAGAGGTAAGATACTTATATAAATAAAGTATTCAAATGTTCAAACAGTCATTTTAAAGGAGAAGGAAACCCTAAAAATTAATGGTTAAAATGCCATATTTTATATACTGAACTTATTGTACCAGTCTAAAGTTTCAGCTTTTCAACAGCAGCAATGATCCAGGGCTTCAAACTTGTCACAGGAGGGTCACCATCTTGGAAAGTGTCTGCGACACTCACATGCTCAGTGGGCTCTGAGCAGCTGTTGAGAAACTAAGCTTAGGGGTTATCACAAATTATCAAGCAGAAAATGAGGTTGACTTGTAATATAAGCTGATACTACAAGGCTGATTATTAAATTCTGATGCTAGTTGCACTGGTTTCTGAGCTTCCATGTAGTAATTATCTGTATTAATTACTAATCAGCCTTGAAATTGTGACATTTCTAGTCTATGTGTACTGTATATTTCGAGTTGGTCCCTAAGCTCAGTAAGTGACAGCAGCACAGAGTATGTGCAGTGAATAAGCAGAAAAGAAGCTACAGGGGCATCTTCAGAGGCACATATCTTTACTGCTAAAGGTCTGTGGGTGCCTTGGCCTGGTATAGGAGCCCAAAACACAATGTACATCATTTCCTACTTCTTTAGTTAAGCTTTACTTCTCCTTTAAGACATTTAGCCTTGTGCATTTATATGGTCTTGGAATTCCTTGTTGACTTCTTATATTTTTATATTTTAAAAGGGTGGGGGTACATTATTCTGTATATGAAAATTATAAGTCCTGTGAGATCAGCCTCTACACACACACACTGGTTGCAGTATATTCTGGGAAATCTTTCTGCAGGGAAGGGTTCACTGGGCCTGAAAAGTTTAAGGACTATTATCCCCCAATAACAAAAAACAAAATAGCTTGGTATAGACATCCTTTAAACTGGTAAAATCAATCATATCCATTTTCTGTACCCGTGTATATGCAAGATAACCTATTAACTATTAAAAAAAGAAAAAATGAAGTCCAATTGAAAAGGTTTTTTAGAATGAGCCATTCTATAACATAAGTTAATTTAAAGGAGAACTACCCCTTTAACTGCATGTTTTGCAAATTACTAAACTGGAGGAACTTACTGAAGTTTTAAGGATAAACAAACTTAAATACTTTTACATAATTTATTTTTTGGCATCCCCTCACCTCTCACTGATCTAACCCAAAGAGAATTCTTGTGATAAGAATGGTTTTGAATAGAATCGAGTAGTCTGCCAAAATAAGAAACAGTAAATCATTTCTACAACATCTATTCCTAAATCTACATAAATTTATATATATATAGATTCATATACTGTATGAATTATTTCACCATTATCTTGGATAGGTAGAAAAAATGAATGCTCATTTGTCAAATAGCGGATGAAAACAGAATACACATTCATCAAACAGGATGCTCATTTTTCATTCAGTTTATGAAACTGGATTGCTTATTCATCTTAAAGAATAGCTCAAAATGCCATAATTCAATTCTTTCTTAACCTTAAATACTTAAATGAGAACTAAAGATATAATCCAAAATGTTAGGCATCCTCCAGTGATTATAATGCTTCTGTTAGCAGAAAACTGCACCAACCCAGGGCACTTCTGTAGAAGGTCTTCTGCGCCATCTTCTTCTGTCTTCTCTTCATTCCAGTCTGGGCAGGTGCATTTGCAGTAGAGAGAAAGCCAAACGTAGATGTAGTATCATGTAAGTGTTTATAATCACTGGGGGTGCCTAATATTTTATTCCTTTTCTTCTCATTTAAAATGTATTGGGAATTTTTTTTAGTAAACTGTTATTACAAGTGCTTGAAATGTGGTTAGGGCCTATATCTTTAAAGGGGCTTCAGTTACTTTTTTTTAACTAATTTAATCATTAATCATAATAGGTGCACAGATCCAGTTCTGTGTAGCTGATTAATTATCCTGTATACTACATGTATACCAGCATTTTTAAAGGAGTTACACAAAGAAAGACACTGTGGAGGGAAGGTTTCCTTCTTCTTAAATGACAACTGCTTTCCTTTAGTCATCTGATGCAGTGCCTTGTATTTATCTCATCAATTTACTCAGTAGTAAGTCCTACACTGAAATTGTGTTCTCTTTGCTATTTTTATTCCATACCATTGAGACGCAGATTTAGTTTTCAGTGTGACATAATTTTACATAAACAACACAGTTAAAGAAAATAAATGTAAATACTATTTGTATAATAAATCATTCCTTTTGCAGCAATAACTTCGTTAAGTAGTAAATAGGGATGCACCGAATCCAGGATTCGGTTCGGGATTCGGCCAGGATTCTGCGGTTTTCAGCAGGATTCTGATTCGGCCGAATCCTTCTGCCCAGCCGAACCGAATCTGAATCCTAATTTGCATAAGCAAATTAGGGGCAGGGAGGGAAATCATGTGACTTTTAGTGACAAAACAAGGAAGTAAAAAATGTTTTTCCATTCCTACCCCGAATTAGCATATGCAAATTAGGGTTCAAATTCAGTTCGGTATTCAGCCAAATCTTTCACGAAGGATTCGGGGCTTCGGTCGAATCCAAAATAGAGCTTACAATCTAAAGGGAAGGATATAAGACACAAGATGTGGGAGTGGGCAAGATCAGAATTAAGTGAGTGAGAGATGTTGTACTGTATGTAGTATTGCCCCTTGGGGCCTTTCCTTTACTGGGGCCTAAGTCCCAGGCTCCCAGCAACATCTAGTCCCTCCTGAAGTGGAAGGCAAAAGAGGCAGATCCACACTCTGCCCAACACTATACTGAAATGTGGCAAGAAGTGGTCATCAGCCCCTGGGTTATTATTACACATTATGCTAATTACACAAACTAGAAACATTCTCTTCTGCCCAGCAACTACAACAAGAAAGCCTAGGATTTTCTAGGAAGTTCACTAGTGAACTAGCTAATTAGATCTCATTTGTCATAAAGTATTTCACACAAAAGTCACATACATTTGTGTCTCATATGTGGCAGTTTACGTGCTGTATCTGGCAGTTCACATATATGATGTTGGATACTTCCAACATTGCATCAGTTTTAGTCTAATAGAGGGTTTTATTGCAGTGATTTTAATGTTTTTATGTATTTGTTCAAATATATGAAAAGTGCATAAATTATTAGAGGCACTCTTTCCCTTTATATTACTTGTTTCCCTTTTTGTAGGGGAAGTACAACCACCTATGGAAATAGAGACATTGTGGGGCAGATTTATCAAGGGTCGAATTTCGAATTTAAAAAACTTACAAATTTGAATTAAAAAAAACCAACCAAAATTAAAACAAAGTTTTTTTTGGCCGAATAGGTCAGTTTTTGATCGAATAGGTCAGTTTTTGATCGATTCGAAGTAATAACACATTCAATCTAATACGATTAGAAGTTTTTCAATAAAAAAAAAAACTTTGATTTTTCAAAGTCCACCAATTTACTCCAAATGGGTTCTAGGAGGTCCCCCATAGGTTAAAACAGCAATTAGGCAGGTTTTAGATGGTGAATGGTCGAAGTCAAATTTTAGAGAAAGAGAAAAGAGACAGTACCTGATAAATTTCAAAATTAGAATTTTCGATTTTTTTTTTTTCGAATTTTCACTTCGACCTTTGATAAATCTGCCCCTATATGAAATGTTCTTGACATTACTCCAGTCTATTTAATTTATTTTTATACCATTTCTTAACAATATATTTTATGCTCTTACTATACACATAGGGGCCGATTCATGAAGCTCGAGTGAAGGATTCGAATGAAAAAAATTCGAATTTCGAAGTATTTTTTTGGTACTTCGACCATCGAATTGGTTAAATTCGTTTGAATTCGAACGAAATCGAACGAATCGAACGAAAAATCGTTCGACTATTCGACCATTCGATAGTCGAAGTACTTCCCCTTTAAAAAAAACTTCGACCCTCTACTTCGGCAGGTAAAACCTACCGAAGTCAATGTTAGCCTATGGGGAAGGTCCCCATAGGCTTGCCTGTGATTTTTTGATCGAAGGATTTTCCTTCGATCGTTGGATTAGAAGGATTTAATCGTTCGATCGAACGAAAAATCCTTCGATCGATCGATCGCAGGATTAGCGCTAAATCCTTCGACTTCGATATTCGAAGTCGAAGGATTTCAATTCGAGGGTCGAATTTCGAAGTATTTTTAACTTCGAAATTCGACCCTTAATGAATCTGCCCCATACTGTGTAAAACCCCAAATTGTGGCGCATATGATTGAAGACTTTGTTATATTGACTTATTTGCGCTATACTTTTATTTTTAGATAAATCATGGATGCATACTCCAGAAACATTGTCAAAGCATTTTATTGCCTACAATGCTAAAGTAAGTGTTATTTTCACATTTATTTTTTGTGCTTTTGTTTGTCTGAAGACATTTCCATGAGTAAGATGACATTAACAGTGCAGGAATATATTCTGAAATATGATCATGGGAATTTGTTCATTAGATTTGAACAAAAAGGTTAATATCACCCCCGAGCCTACAGCTAAATCAATATGACTACATTAAAATTAGAACCATTTACTGAATCTTTAGTTATGTTTGGCCAAGCTCTGCGGTAAAACTTTTCCCTAAGCCTATAATTTACTAATGAGATTGGCAATAAATAATAGCATAGTTCTATATATGTATGGGATCTGTTATTTAGAAACCCATTATCCAGATGTCTCCAAATTACTGAAATTTCATCTCTCATTTCATTTTAATCATTTTAATCAAATAATTCAAAATATAAAAACATAGATCTTTTCTTTGTAATAATAAAACAATACCTTGTACTTGATCCGAACTAGGATATAATTAATCCTTATTTGGATGTAAAACAATCCTATTTGGTTTAACGACTTTTGCATATGGACAAAATAGATGCACGTATAATAATTGACGCTGTTGTCAAAATTGTCACACGTCTAAATTATTTCGACTTCAATGCGTTTCAAAAACTTTTTGCTGTTTCGCCCATCATTATTGATTAGTGGTAATGTAGAATCTTCCAGGTGTACCCATTAATGCAATGTTGGATGGTTAGGATTCATCCACCTCATGATATCTAACTTTTTGTTGATCTAAGCAATAGTTTTGTATTAAGGGTATTATGTCATCTATGACACCTATGAGACATGTTATATGGGATCTTACCCCTGGGAGACATAACTATTTTGCAAGGTATTTGTAAGGGATGTACCGAATTCACTATTTTGGGATTCGACCAAATCCTGAATCAAATTAAAGGAAAACTATACCTCCAAAATGAATACTTTAGCAACAGATAGTTTATTTAAAATTAAGTTGCTTATTAAAGAATCTTATCATACCGATATATATATATATATATATATATATATATATATATATTTAATTAAATATTGACCTTTTACATCTCTTGCCTTGAACCACCATTTCGAGATGGTTTGTGTGCTGCCTCAGAGATCACATGACCAGAAATACTACAACTCTAACTGTAACAGGAAGAAGTGAGGAAGCTAAAGTTAATTGGCTCATGTGACCTAACATGTATAGTTTGTTTGGTATGTTTGTGTGCACAGTGAACCATACGATCCCAGGGGGCTGTCCTTATTTTTTAAAATGGCAATTTTCTATTTATGATTACCCAATGGCACATACTACTAAAAAAGTATATTATTTTGAAAATGGTTTCTTTACATGAAGCAGGGTTTTACATGAGCTGTTTAAAGCAATATATCTTTATAGAGACCTACATTGTTTGAGGGGTATAGTTTTCCTTTAAGGGGAGGGAAGTGCAAAAGAGAACCACACACGGATAAAAATTATTTAATTTCTTGTTTGTGTGACAAAAAGTCACCTGATTTTAAGGATTTGAATTTATCCGGCTAGGTACATGCATTCCAAATCATGTTGAAAAAGGATGAATCCTGGCCGTATCCTAAACTGCTGGGGGCAGTCCCAGATCATTATTAAGAAACCAGCATCTTGTGCACCACTTCTGACACATTTTGCTTCCTCTAATCTGCAAATGGCTTTCAGCCTCAGAGTGGTACATTTTCAATTTTACTCCTGTTCAAGTGTTAGGAAGTTACTTCATGGACATTTGTATTTTGATAACTTTTGGTTCTACATAACTTTGTGTCTGTCTGAATATGTGAAATATAAATAAATAAAAAAACACATTTCGAAATATTTGTTTCTTTAAATGAATCCTTGGTGAATTATTTTGCAGTTTCTTGGATGTACAGAAGTTGAGCAGCCCAAGGGTACAGAGATTGTAAGAGAATCAGTAAGGAAACTTAAGGTAAACATAATCTTTTTTTTTTTAATTTATGCAGCTCACATAATTGCAAAGGAATCTAACGGCTGAAGAAAAACAAACATGGAGGGATGGTATAGAGGTAGCCTCACCTACAGTATCATTAGACCCCACACACCTACATGCCCACCAACAGGTCCAGTATTGATTCTACTGTAAAAGCAAAATGCTTTAGAACTTGAGTGATGATGTGTCCCCTGCATTTCATAGCACAGTAATACTAAGATGTGATGACACAGTGACCCTAGCATTTCATTATGCAGCCTATCCTTAGCAATTCATGATATTTCATGATGCTGTGTGGCCAAAACAATTTATTATACATGGCCCCAACATATATGGCACAGTACTCCCAACATTTTATGACAAAGTGACCCCAAAATTTATCGAGACAATGGCTTCTGCACCTTATGACACAGCATGACAACAGTGTTTCCATGACACTCTGTGGCCCCAGCATTTTACAGTACAGTGTAGCCTCAGCTACTGTATAGAACACTATCCCCTCAGCACAGTACAAAACCCTCCTATGCAATTTAATAAAAGTGTCCCTCCATCTAATGCTACCCTATCAGTTGACCTATTGTCCTGTACAGAGTAGCACAACAGGATTGGCAGTCACTATGTCTGGCTGTGTCACATCTGCTTTGGAGGCTCTCATAGTTTGTCTTCTGAGAAAGAACCTGTACACTGGAACTACATAAGGCACTGGTTTCCAGTGACAATGCTCCTGTTCATCAATCAGCACAGTGGAACATGAACACATGGCGTGGCCAGACACGGTGGTCCCCAATCCTGTTGTTCTACTCTGCTCTTTCAGCTTAGGTATGGAGCAAGGGGGCAGTTGATGATGAGAGTATTTGATGCTATTCAGGAAGGGTAAAAACCTTTTGAGGGGCTCGCCTACTGGTGCAAGGACTTGGTCATTCTTAACAATAAAAAAAGATCCCAATTTCAGAAGACATATACATAAGCCAAAAAGTAAAAAACTGTTTATTAAATCTAACAGTAACTTTGAAGAAAATGTGAATATGCCCACTTGGTTATATACCTTGGATCTCACTAAATATTGTCAGGTACTTGTTCCAAAAGAACAAAAGAAGACCTTGCTCTTTCGTTGCCACAGTTCAAAATTACCCTTTGTCTTAAATGGGCTACAGAAACATTCATTTTTGGGTGTGGTTGTGCTAGGGCGCTTTTCTTATTATCAATGCTGACCTTTATGGTGCAGACAAAAATAATTTTATTTTAGTGCATCTGATCAACATGACATTATGATGCAGCTGGCAGTGACTGTAATTGAAAGTATAATGTTGTAGTCAATTTCCATGCAAGTATACTGCAGTGCAACCCAAATCGCAGTGCAATCCCCAAATCACTCTTGACCAGTTCTTGATTACTAGAAGAGTGCAGTAATGCAGGGAATCCATTACAGGAAGCAGAGTAGAGAGCCCTAATTTTGTAGTGAATAATTAACACTAAAGATAGACTAGAAACCTTCTACCAACTCTGAACAGTACAGAGATAATAACAGCAAATTATTTGGTGGCCAAAAATCTTACCAGGGGGACCCCGAATTCAGTACCAAAGGCCAGACTAAAACAGATTCAGCACAAGCTACATAATTTATCTAATCCATGTATAAAATGGGAATAGAATGAGATACAGGAAAGCTCTGCACCACACCATGGGAGAAATGGTATATATGCAGAAATGCTACTTGTCCTATAATAAAACAAAAGATTGTACAAATGGTGACCACATCATAGTAATGTACACAGGAATAATAATGATTCAGCCAGGTCTGGATTACCTATCAAAGAGACATATGTTATAGAGGAGAATTAATAAAATATAACATTTATTATTAAATTAGTAATTAAAACTACTTGTGGCCTACACTTTGGTAGAATATCTATGAGAACAGACTGTAATGGCCTGAGTAAGAAACTGTTCACTGAGTATTTAAAAGCATTTTATAAGTATAGAAGGAGAAGTTCGTTTATACTGATTAGATTGCCAAACTCTTGTTGTGGCTGTTAATTAGTAACTCGGGTGACACTTTTTATAGGTAGAGGTTCAATATTGGTATCTACCAGCCAGCACCATAGTTATTTTGTCATTCTGTCTCCATGTCTACTACCAAGTAAACTTCATCATTGGAGTGCAGTCCCTACACTAGATTTGTCAACCAATTCAAACAATTAAAAAAACAAGATGAGCCGATGTGTTTTAGTCACTGTGGGTGCAACTTTATCAAGGCATTATTAAGTAGGATACCCCATTTGCCAATCATTCTTAGTTTTTTTTATCCCTCTAAAAAACAGACGCACACACAGCAGTAGCACAAAGTAGCTTCCAATATGGTAGCTTTTTTTAGAATCTGCTCCTTTCTGGCCTTCCTTCCAGTTATCCTTTCTGTTGGTCAAGATAACACACAGTACAATGGTTGAGAGAATATGCCATGCTAACAGCATAACTGTGATAAGCTCATCTAATATTACCGTTAAACTATCTTGAAATGTGTAGCTTATTGTCAGGTCCAACTAGATACTGTACATTAACCTCACCATTATGTTCTTTATCATAAGGAAACCACAAGATGGAGCTTTTGCTTTGAGACAAAATTCCATACTTTTTCGCCACCATTTTATGCAGTTTTGTTTTGCTTGAAATCTTTGGGATGTTTGCTGGAAACAGGTTTTGTTTGATTTTGAAATGTTTACTTCTAAACAAGAACCACAATCACATAGAGTAACTACAATAGTATTTTATTAATTCACCATGTGGTCAGCTTTTGGCCGTAAAGTTTCCAATCTTATTTTGTAAAAGAGGAAAGTTTTCAAGGCTGTACTATAATACTAACATATTGAGAATTTTGGGTGCCAGTTGTTTTTAAACAGGAGCAGCAGATTTCTTAAAAAATAACAGAAATTAAAAATATGCTCCCTTTCTTTGTGGTAAACTATAACATCACAAAATTATCTCTGAAACCAGGTGTCTGTCTCCTGCATACCCTGATTTTACTCTGAGTGCTCCAAGGGATTTCACTCACTTTTCCTGACTCCAATCAACTGGAGTTGCTACAATTCAGCAGTGCTGGCTGGGGAACTCTACTTAAAATCATACTTCTCCTCCAGAACTGGCAAAGCTTTTTTAAGGGTAATTCTCACCCTTCCTCTTTAAAAAGAAACACCATCCTCAAAATGTTTTTGTATAATGAAGGAAGATGTAATTCTAAACGACTTTCTGACTGACTTTCGAATATACACTAATTGAACATTGAAATCTGAAAGTAGTCTGGCTGTTACATTCTTTACATCCGCTTCTGACTCCTGAAGCAATGTAGCAGAAACCAGTTGCTGCCACCTGCAACCACAGGTGTAGTTACATTTACAAATAAGTACTTGAAAATCATTAAAAAAATTTAATTAACATAATTTCATTGTGCAAATAAAAATGTTTATAGTTGGAGTTCCCTTTAAGCCAGTAGATCAACCAGATCTAAGTGTTTCCTGTTATGCTAGTTTTCCAGACATATTAAGAAATCAGAAGGCCAGAAAACCCCAAAGGTTGAACTACAGATTTCAATATATGGTGTGAAAATTCTAGAACCTAAGACAAAGGTAAGTAACCCATTTACTGAAAATGCCCCTTTTTCGTTTTTATTTTACTTTTGCTTGTTCATCCTATTTACCTCACTTTTTCATAATATTGATATTTATTATAATATTGTTACATATTATAATATTGTTATATATTGCTTGGGAACCACAGAAAGGGCGGTTCCACTAATGGAGGTATGCAATTAGCAGTGCCATTTATTAATGTTACCAGTAACCTGCAATTTGGTCCTGTTTTGGTATAGCTAGATATGTTTACATGCTGTTTAGTGTTTTGGAATACTAGGAGGTTAGGTCACGGCTACAAGTAGCAGTTAAGAAATCACTGTGGGTTGCTTCCCATTCACAACAATTTTGATTTTTATGTTTGGAAGAGCCCATGAAAGGAAGATGTATCAAATGATGGAATTTTGTTTACTTTTAGATATTATGGGTAAAGATTTCAGGTCAGTTATTCATAGCTGATGGTCAGTCAAATGGAATTGCATTAGAAATATTACTGTATATAAATAAGGTTATACCAGATCAATTAAAGAAGGAGACTTTTGAAATTCAACTTAAGATATTTCAACTTACTCCTACAAAATCCATTTTGGGGAAATGCTTGCATGTATTTATAATGCAGGGTTTTCAGATCACACCTCTCGATCCAAATAATATACAATTTATTTATGTGGCTTGCTTAATTTGCAGTTAATATTCATGTGTACTACTGACTGCACTAATTTCTATGCAACTATGCAATATGTATCCACTTAAATGGCTAGCAACTAATCCCTGTACTTACTAATTTATACTACTTTACTTTATACTTGATATACAGATGTGTTCAGAATAATAGCAGTACAACATCACTAACCTGATCAAGTCACTGTTTTTGGCAGAAATTATATTTCTACATGGAAAATAATTTACTAGTAGGTGTAGTAGATTAATAGAGAACCAACAGACCCAACAGTCATGACATGCATGCTGCTGATTCTTGTAATTAAATCATTAATTGAGGGTTAATTGAGTGTGCAGTTTAATAAGTGAGGTCATTAATTCAGTGAAAAAAAAAACAGGTGTCAATTACAGCCCCTATTTAAGGAAGGAAGGCAGCAAATGTTGTGCATGCTAGTTATATTGCATTTCTGTCTGAAAATCGGAGTAAATGGGTTGTTCATCTAGACATTGTTAAGAATAGCATACTTTGATTAAAAAGTTTTTTCGAGAGAGTAATACATATAAAGAAGTGCAGAAAATGATAGGCTGCTCTGCTAAATGATTTCAAATGCAACCTAAAACGGCGCTTTTGGTCTGTCTTTTGTTACTGACTGTTGCCTGTTATCCTGACCTTGCTTGAATTCTGCCTGGACTGACCTTTGCCTGAATCTCGACTCTGCTTGAACTCTGCCTGGACCAACCCTGCCTGTTTCTAGACCACACTTCTGTCGTCCTTTATACATTCCATTGTACTTCGTTACTGCTGTTTGCTCTGGTTTCCAATCCAGTAGGTGTTCCTTTAAGACTAAGGGGCACATTTACTTAGCTCGAGTGAAGGATTAGAATAAAAAATACTTAGATTTTTGGCTACTTCGACCTTCGAATTGGCTACTGCGACCATCGACTTCGAATCGAACGTTTCGAACTAAAAATTGTTTGACTATTCGACCATATGATAGTCGAAGTACTGTTTCTTTAAAAAAAACTTCAACCATCTAAAACCTACCGAGCATCAATGTTAGCCTATGGGGAAAGTCCCCATAGGCTTTCTAGCCAATTTGGGATCGAAGGAAAATCGTTCGTTCGATCGAACGAATTGCGCTAAATCCTTTGACTTCGATATTTGAAGTAGAAGGATTTAACTTTGAGGGTCAAATATCGAGGGTTAATTAACCCTCGATATTCGACCAGTAGTAAATGTGCCCCTAAGACCTGGCGGCATCTGAGTAGCTGAGGGCTCCTCCCAAAGCCAAAGATGGCTACTATAGGCAGAAGAATGAGCCGAGACTGGAAACTTGACTTTAGTTCTGAGTTTAGGGTGCTGTTTGTGACACCTTATAAGTTGACCACGGAAAACCATATATTTTTGCAAGGTACACTTTCTGTAAAATCCAAAATGGCTAAAGTTTTTATGACATTACTAAAAAGCTTGTACTTTACCGCATCTTATCTCTCACATGTAAATCTGAGAGGTTTTGCAGAGTCAAATGGCCTCTAATAGCGTGATACTGGATTTAATAGGGATTTTAAAGGTATTCTATTTTTATTGTTATGGTGTTGGTTTTAATGCAACATTATAGTGTGTGCCTTACTAAGAAAAAACCCTCTTTCTACCATTTAACATTTTATTATTAATGTTGTTTTTAATAATGTTGTGTGGGCTGAAATTTCAGTTAATTATACCTGATCCTGTGCTTGTAGAAATAACTAGTGATGGGCGAATTTATTGGGCAGGCACGAATTTGCGGCGAATTCGCCGCCAGCGAATAAATTCGTGAAACGCCCGTGAAAATTCACGTCAAAAATTCGCCGGCATCAAATAATTTTTTCCGAAAAAACGGACGCCGGCGTCAAAAACGGGCGCCAGCGTCAAAAACGAGACTCCGGCGCCGTTTCGGGAATTTTTCGCCGTTTCACTAATTTCTCACGAAATTCGCAAATTTTTCGGCGAAGCCAAACGGCGCAAATTCGCCCATCACTAGAAATAACCCAGCAACACAGTGCAAGTCCTTTCAAGCAAGTATTCTCTACTTAATTTCTTGTATTTCTATGGGCGCTATTCTTATACACCTCAGTGGTGCAAAGGAACATTTTAGCAGTGCAGGCTGTTTTGATGTCCAGAATGCTTAACAATTGGTGCCATCATTCAGGTAACATCCTTTTTGGAAGGGTAAGGGTTTTTTTAACAGCACATTTTGGCTGGCAAGTAAATGCCTGAAACAACCAGTGCTACTTCCCATTGATGTTAATTGCTGAAATTGTGCTTGACATAGTATAGGTGACTCTTGTCCCCGTAATGCACATGAAAGAATTTTAATAATCACCTGAACTATCAGTGTTAGGCAGTTTCCATTACAGCTATGGCTATTAGGGTACATTTTGTCTGCATCTAAAATATTTCATTGCCACTATTGATAATATTAAATAAAAATAGAAAAAGAATAATTTTCTGTGTCAAAATATGCTCTGTGTACCCTGGCAGGTGGATGCCATACTCGTAAGTGCACATAGAACATGGGGCAGAAGGAAGAGGACCATTCTTGTCCTAGGGTGAACATTTTTGGATTTTGATCTACTTTAATAAAAACATATTACCGGTCCAACAAGTGCTTAAAGATAATAAAATATGTAGTTATGCAATACCCAGTTTACCCATTGTATATGTAGCCAGTGTAAACAAAAGAATGTCTTCAGGGTTTAGCGCTTCTCCTATTACATACAACTGTCAGCCCAGATAAGCATTATGAAGCTGTGGGCACAAGCTTTTTATTTAAAATATTTTTTTAAGATAGGTAATTTGTTATGCACATGCACTTATAATAGTTTTTTTCTGGTATTTATATAGTGCAGACACATTTCCCCAGTACTTCAAAGAGATTATACATAATTTACATCAATCCTTGCCCCCTGTGAAGTTTACTGTTCCCTATCATACACATTAGGAAACTTTTTATCAGGAGCCAGTTATGCCTGCCTGTATGTTTTGGAGTACTAGAGAAAACAGAACCCCATGCAGACACAGTGTGAACATCCTTGCAGATAGTGCCCTGGTCATAATCGAACACAGGACCCCAATGTGGCAAGGCCAGTGGCGTAACTAGATGTTGCTGGGCCCAACAGCAAATTAATTTTAGGGCCCCCAACATATCCAGTGTTTGTCCTGTTTTACCAATATATGTTAAAATTGCTCATCATGGGGCCCAATGTACCTCCTGGGCCCCCCTGCAGCCGCAGGGTCTGCTTCCTCTGTAGTTACGCCCCTGGGCAAGGCAGTAGTGCTAATCACTGAACCACCATTCTGACATTTATTATGATTGCAGTTATTACAGTATATTATACAAAGAGTGGATTTTTTACAAGCTCAGAAGCAGAAACCTTGCTGGGCACAAAAAAGTAGGAGAGGCGCAGAGTCTCTTGTGACCAGTTTTTTCATAATCCCAGAGAATTTATGCTCTTAAACCCTTATGTGAAATCTTGTTAACCTTGCAACCGCATTTGTTTCCTTCCGTTGTTTTCAGAAATTTCAGACATTTTTTTCACCAGAAATAGACTTAATAATTGCTATACATCTTGTATTTTTTGGTACTATTACGAAAATATAAGTTTAAATTGTAAATGTTCCTGACAACTATTGTATCAATTCTAACAGCTGCCTTTAATAAAACTCATGGATTCAGCTTAGCAGTGCTAAAGATAACAAATGTGTCAACTACTATATCAAATAAGAACAGTTACAGAGTCACCCCAGCTAAATTAGAAAGACAGAAGCAATATTAGAAATCAATAATAGAAAAATGTTCTGGTCAACTATCTGAAACCAACTGAACTGAAAAAAGTGTCTGAATGTGAACAAGTCCTTTAAGAAGGTCTAAGAGACATAAGCAGTTGCTATGTCACATAAATTTAGGGTCAGCTGTCTTTTCCTAGGCCCATGGTTAGTGTTGTTTCACACAGGAAAGGAATAAAATCTGTATAGTGTGGGTTGAGTTAGGAGAATGCTACTATATGGATCCTCCAACAGACATAGGCACTGATGACTCTTATGGGGGAATGTAATAAAAGTCGGTAACGGACTTTGCGACTTTTATTGCATTCCCTCAGGAGAAATTCAGTCGGATGTTTCAATCAATGGGATGATAATCAGGGGTTAATGTGCTTCTTAATTTAAAGAACAGAACACATTTCTGGAAGTGTTACTTTGGGAGATCTGAAAGAACTCCAGACTAACACATAAAGTGCCAATCTTGCATTGGCTAAGGTTAGTGTTCATGAGTCCACCATCAAAAGAACTCAACTAAATGGTCTGCATGGCAGGGTTGCAAAAAGAAAGTAACTACTACCCAAACAGAACATTGCTATCCATCACACTGATAAGTCAGAAGCTAGTGTAAGCATGTTCTGTAGATAAATGAGGCCAAAATGTAACTTTTTGGCTTTAATGTAAAGTATTATGTTTGGCAAAAACTATGCAGTCGACAGTATCATTGTTTTGGCCTGATTTACTGTCAATCGACCAGGACAACTTACCATCATTGGTGGAACTATGAATTCTTAATTGTACCAGCCAATTCTGCAGGAAAATATCAGAGTATCCATTACTGAACTAAAGCTCTTGAGAAAGTGGTTATGTAGACAAAGACCTTGACACACAAGTTGATTTGCCACATAATGGTTATAAGAATAAGATGAATGGAAACAAATATGTAACTTTAAGCCGTTTTTCTAAATAAGTTAACAAGCATTGTGTTTGTTTAATTGGGTTCTCATGGTCTGATTTTAGGACCTGAGTGAATATCAGATCATGTTTTAGGTCAAACTAATTACATTAAAAAAACAAACTTTGAAGCACCACTGTATGAGGAGACAACTGCCTTCAATTCCTGTTGCTACAGAACTTCACATTTTGCAAACAAGGGGTAGTCTGCTACAGTATGTGGTGTTAGCTTGTGAGTCCATCAGTGCAAGCTTAAATGTTGTGGTCTAAACAGATACTCTCTAAAAGTGTGGTTCCCTATGGAGGAGGTTGGATACTGGAGAAGTGTCTACATGGCTTCCTAACCATTCAACTCACTATAGACCAGAGGAGGGTTGTTTTTGGTGGTGTTGGCCCACTTGGGGCTCTTTGGTACATTCTGGTACCTAGTTAATTCTTACCTGTAAATCTCATATCAATATAGCCATTTTCAAACGTTTTAAATTTGATGCATATTTACTACATACATGTAATCATGGCCACATCTGTAGCTGTTGCCTCCAGTGCAAAACAAGCTTACACACTATATACACACTATATATTATGCTTTGCTAGCATGACCAGACTATGCTGACTGCAAAACCCACAATCCCATATATAGTTATGTAATTCTTTCTCATGCTGTGGCCCAGTAAATTGTTATGACTCAGACTTTCCAAGTCTGCAAGTTAAGTAAATCCAGCTTAAATACATATCAACTAATTTAGAGAGACATACTGTGAAAACAACTGTAGTCTAACACTGTTAGATTTCTGTTTAAGCAAAATATGTGCCAGTAATAATATGAATCTTTTGGGATAGTCATTTCTTCATCAGTGTTGTGTCTAAAATGTTTCTTATCTAAGTTTCATACATTATAATATATAATATCCCAAGGCTATATTATTTTACTCCTGTGATTCTTAAAGAAGCAAAAGGGTTCTTGGCAATATAATTATATATGATACAAAAAGTTTCCTGATTTTATTGGTAAAGCCAATACATTTACAGTTTTTTTTAAATGTATGCCTTATAAGCACCCTTATTAAATAATTAGCAACTAACATTCTTGTATATAAAACACAAAGTGAATGCTAAAAACATTCAGTTTTACATAGTTCTGCAATCATATGCATATTGGGCATCAAACTATTCAGAAGGCCTAGGATGTTTTAATTTTGTACCTTAGGGTATTACATATTATGGCAATATGCTCTATAAGTACTGGGTAAGTCAAGTAAGTCAGTTGTAAAAAAGTTCTGATTCTATTATGAAAGAAGGTTTATTTAATGAATATATTGGGCAGAAAACTCAGCAAGGACTCGGGGTACAGTATGTGTTCTTTAGAGAAAGTAGCAACAGGGTAGGCATATGAAACCCTACCCTAATTGGTAAAGTTCTATGGTCTCATTATAAAATGTGAATATTACAGTGTCTCATTTAACAATTGTGTTAAACAGATTAAGAAATGGTACCTGTGGTGTTTATACAAATGGTCTGTCGATGTCACTGTGCTCAAGACTTATACTGTGCATACTTTCTATACAGCCTGTGGTGTTAGAGTTGCTCACTGTTGTGTAATGGCTGCATGAACCTGCTAATAAAGCACTGTATTACGCTACTCTCTTCTACCTCTGCAGCAGCCTGCACCTTTTCTTCCAAACCCTGGTGAGCCTACCATACCTTTTATTGCTTGGATCCGTATGTTTGAAAACCACATTATTGCTGCTGACCAAGGGGAGATTTCTGCTGCTAGAAAGTGTGCTTTACTTATTCACTGCCTGGGAGCAGAGGGACAGCGCGTATTCTATACATTACCATTAGCTGATGAGACTTATGAAACTGCTCTTACTGCTATTTAGAACTTTTTCTTGCCAAGATACTCATCCTCGGCTACCAAAACATAACAGTACTTGTATGGGATCTGTTATCCAGAATGCTCTGAACCTGTGGTTTTGTAAAACCTTGAATAATCAGTATTTATTAATGAAAAAGATGCAAAAACTCGCAATAAAAAGCTCGACAAGTAAAAGCTGGAAAGCTTGTATTGAAGTTAATAGGAATATTCTCTAGCAACTTTTTTTTATTTTCCCAGTTTATTAAAACATTTTAGATTTTCCACATTAATAAAAATTAATGGAATAATGTGACACCCATTGGCATGCAGCTTTTTTCTGTGAAAAAAGGCACATAGGTTGTCATGTTTTTTTATTAAATGAGTTTTAAGTTTTGTCACAGTTTTTTTCCCCATGTTTTTTTCCACAAACTCAAATTTTGCTAACATCTGTTCCTGTGGGTTATTAGATAAAAAATTTAACAAAGCAGTTCTATAGCTTCAATCCCTGTGTGTTTGATAGGTGATTACATCATTGTAATGGATCCTATGAAAGAACTTTTTTCCACCCAGGTTTCTTCTTCTTTCTGGTTCAAAGTTTAGGCAGTGGGCAAGCTATATAGGCCTATTTGATATATGGCAATTGAAAAATCCAGGAATAAGTCAATGTGTTATGCAGAAACGCATGTTCTTCGCTTCAAGAGAGTAGGAGAGCCATCCAAGGCATCTGGAGGTCAATTATGGGTTGTACATGAAGGGCGCAACTTAAAAGACATATAACAGAACTTCTGAGCACTGGAAGCAAAATAGGAGGCCAGTTCTAAAAAAATGAAAATCTTTTAGCTAAAAACACATACTAAAACAAGTTATTAATATGATCGAGTGTGCATTTTTGGGACGAGAACAGGCAGGCAGTTTCAATTTAACTAAAGAGAAAGTGGCTTGGATGGTTTCAGGTATTTTTTTGCAAGCCACAATACTGTCAAAGCCTTTATAAGCCTGCCAATGGCTTGGACATTAATGGGGTTATGTAATAAAAGGCACTAAGTTTGCCCAGGAGTAGTAACCCATAGCAACCAATCAGCAGGTAGAATTTACTGGTCACCTGTTTAAAAGCAGACATCTTATTGGTTGCTATGGGTTATTGCTCCTGGGCAAACTTAGTGCCTTTTATTGCATGTGGGGGCAAGCTCCATAACTGATATATAGGCCTTTACCATTTATTTGAGTTCCTCATCACCCTAACTGTTTCCTTGCCTTGTTTCTGTTTCCTTGCTTTGTTTGCGTGTCCCAGTCTGGTCTCTTGACTCTGTTGTGGATCTCCCAGTTTTGACCCTTTGGCCTGTTACTGTTACTCAGCAGACAATACATACCCCATTTACCAGTTTTACTCAGCATGTAGCCTCTAGTAGACTTTTGAAAAACTGCCCCATGTGCTATTACCTTCAGACTCTCTGAATTAGCTTGAACAGTAAAGTATGTGTACTCAGTATGTGCCTATAAATGTCAAAGGTCAAACCTGCCAAGGTCACTTAGAAGTCAATGGAGGATGTCTCTTTTACAATTGGAGTCTCGTCATATAACTCAACTTTATTTTTAAAACTTTTGGAACTCATGGGACTCCTTCATGATCTGTGTGAAGGGAACACTGAAACTGTCTGATAGCTGACAAACAGATGAGTAGTTTGCAGGTGGCAATTTATTTGTAGATATTTTTATTTGATAGATGGGTTAAAAGATACCTTTATTTCATTGTCAGACATGCCAGCTTAATTTCCAGCTACTGACATCCAAGGGTTACATGGTAATTAGTAACACCACATGTGTTTTTTCATTGTTTACATGATAAATCTGCAAGGCAGGTACTTTTCCACCACACACACCGAAAAGTACTTTTTTATTGAATTGATTCTTGTTCTTTTCAGACTTACCATATGGGATAGGGAATGGAAACAGTTTGGCTTTGAAGTGACTCATGCTATCTGTTTTTACAATCACTGACTCATACTGCCTTTTGTAGCAACAGATATTCCACGACTATAATTGAAAACACGATTGGCCGCAGACAATATAAAAGACCATGATATCACTCATTTGCATTTTAATCAAAGGAGAAAATGACGATTGCTGAAAAATGTCTCAAAAAGATAACAAGGCTGAACTGGGCATGAGCGTTTTTGTCTTTAAAAACATTTACGAAAAAAAAAACCCATTTACGGATGCTTGTGTATGCGCACGTATGCACACACACACACACACACACACAAACAAATGTCTAAGATAAAAGTGAACTAAATGAATGTATCTTGTGAGTACTATTTAGAAGTGTTTAGTTTTTTTGCAGTTAAATTTACTTGCACTTTTAAAATGTAACATGCTGCATTTTCTGCATTTAAAGATGCATATAAACATAATTCATGTTTTTGATGCTCTCAGCTTGCATTTTTTGTAACAGCCCTAAAGGTGGCCATAGAAGTTAAGATTTTTAAAAGATCTTTTCGTTAGCGTAAGACCAAGCTTATCCTGAAACAATTGTTTAAATGTACAATTTGTCCATCAACTAAAAAGACAATATTGTCTAGTTGAAGGTAGGAAAACTGTGGGTAGCTGCCTGCTTGGCCCTGCAAACAATTGGACAATGGATTAATTTCATTCTGAACGATGAACATTTTCTGACCAATTGATTTTATGACCAATGTTGGACGAAAAATCATTAGATGCGCGATCTTTCAAACTAAATAAAGAACACACTGTACCTGACAGAACTGTACTGGGAAATGCTACTTTACCTTATTATATACCTTAAACCTTGACCCGTAGAGGGAAAAAACAGCAAGAACAGCATTGCCTGGAAATAGGGAAGTAGTGAGCAAAACTGCGAAGCAAAAGCAAATTGTGAATTAAAGTCAGATAAAACAAGTCGGTGCTATAATGGGACACGTGATGGTGGCAGCACATGTGCTGAGTGGGATCATTTACCACATTGAAGGCAGAGTGCAAAGTGCAAAAAATATGCCCAATTTGCCATTTTTTAGATATTGCTCCCTGCCTGCCATGGAATTGCTGCAGGTCTGTGTGCTCCATTTCAGAGCACTGAGACCTGTGTACACCCTATGAAGTGTACAGTGCTGCCTGTTTGTACTGTTCTCCATGCAAGGGTCCTAGGTGATTTAAACTGCCACACTTAACCCTGGCCATTGCATTCATCAGACACATCTAACAATAAGATTGCTTTTAACAATGACTTCTTTCCTCGTTCAGATCTTCACTTTAAGGGTGGTGACAGACGTGGCTACTCTGGGAGATTAGTCGCCCAGCGACAAATCACCTCTTCTTCAGGCGACTAATCACCCCTAAATGCCTATCCGCCGGCTAGAATGTAAATCGCCGGCGGGATGGCACTCTGATCGCTTCGGCGTTCTGAAGTCGCCTGAAGTTTCCTTGTGAGGCAACTTTAGAAAAACGAAGCGATCCGAGTGCCAATCCGCTGGCGATTTACATTCTAGCCGTCAGGAATGTATTTAGGTGAGATTAGTCGCCCGAAAGAAGAGGCGATTTGTTGCTGGGAGACTAATCTCCCAGAGTAGCCACGTCTGCCCCCACCCTAATACATTTTCTGTTCCATGCTCTCCTCCTTCACTTTCTCCTTCCCCCATTGTCTTACTTCTGAATACTCAACCTATTGACCTGCCAACCCCAGATAACTATCTCAAGTCCAGTCTCCTGCTTCTGTAGACAATTCTTTGATCTTGATCATTTTGTCAGTGACCAGAACTATATACTTTCCTTCACCATTTACTCACATACACCTTTACAATTCCGATGTACTTTTGGACAAAATGTTGTGGTGATTATTTTTTAGAGTAAAATGTTTATTATATTTTCTCTATAAACCCATTCAAGGTGATATTTATATTATATTTTTGTGTGATTTTTACATGTTACAAAAAACAACTTACATATGCTTTGAATTGACTCATGACAGATTTGTTTCCTGTGGACTAACAAATGGATTCCAGCATATCCGGTGTCCATGTAATTGTTTGCAGCAGGGAAACACATTAAATTGAGGTAGCACGCTATTAAACCATTTAGTATCTCTAAAAAAGAGAAATATGCTGTTTGTTAAACTGTTTTATTGAACACACTTTTAGAGTTACAGATCTCCTAAACTGATTTGTCCCACATAGTATCAAGAAGAGCAACCAATAAACATAAGTAGAATGCTTGTAAGATTATGAGGAATTCTTTCCTTTTGGCTGGTTTGTGAATAGGAAAAATGGTATCTCTAAACCTAGCAATTTACTAAACTAATTGTTTAATTATTGTTATGGGCAGTTAAAATGAGCCCTAGTAGCTGCCAAGATACTGTTTGAAATATAAGGAGATTTTGCATTTGTATTGCATTTTTTATTGACACATTTGATTAATCAAATTATTTGTAATCTAAACCTCCTTAAAAAGTACTATTAAATTCAAATTGGCCCTGAGAAAATTTAGTGATGTATTTTGGGCTTTATATATGTCATTTTTTTTAAGCTCACATGAATTTTATTTGCCCATTTCTAGGGAAAGTCCCTGGTTTTGATTCTCCTCCCCTTGTAATCTGTGTCCCTGGAAGTGTCAGAAAGTACGATTTTAATGAACCTGAGCAGAAATAAGTTTCCACTGTCTACACTAAAATCGTCTTGTTGTTGAAAATAATTGATCAAAATAAAAGCAAGTGTTATATGTGGCACATTAAACCCCAACTCCACCGAAAAGTCTCCCTAGAAATTATATTCATATGTTGCCAATTATACCCAAAATGGAAGGTTTTCTTTATTTTCTGTATGTTCTGTATATCATTTCTTAAACTAATAAAATGTAAATAAATAGACGTGGGCATGTTTATACTATATTCTTTATTTGTATGTACTGTACATGTATGATTATAAAAGTATTGTGAAAGCAGTAAACTGAAGCCTTTCCATGTAAAATTCAATACAAATTGAACATTATGCATTTAAACATACTTGAATGTGTCTTGAAAATGTGCTATATTTTAAGTAAGAGTATTTGTTTTAACAGCTTGTTCCTTTTACATTTCATCTCAAGTAAAATATTTATCATTTGTATTAATCAGGGGAGAAGTATTTAAGATTAAATTATACATTATTTTGTCTCGGGAGTCATTAGCATTCAATCTGTTTGGCAATTTTTCCTGGCATGCTGAAATAATGAACTAGGATTTGAAAGCATTGGCCACTTGGTGTCCTTCTTGCACTGTATTTCATTTTGTACAGAACACACACCAGCACACAGCAGGGGTTTCAAACTATTCCTACCGCAACTGGACATTAGATCACCATCTTATATTGTAATGTCACATTCATTTTTCCACCTTTTCTAAACTTTTTTCACTATTGTATGAAATATTAAAAATACACATAAAAAACTATAGGTAAAAGGTATGATTCCATGGCTGCACTAAAGTAACAGTGATATATATATATATGCAGCTATCCTATACTGTTGGTAATGTAGGTTTAGAGTTTTTCTATGTACTTTCTTTGTTTGTGTTTCAGAACTGACTAGATGGCTAAAAATGCTGTAATGATTTTGGGGGATGGGATTGTCTTAGAAGACCAACATAGGCAAACTGATATTTCCCTAAGTATGTAATAATAGTAGAATAATTGCATTACATTATTTTTGGTGGTCTGCTTAAAGTATGGAGTGCAGCAGTAACAAGTGCTATGCGGGCTGCATAATGAATCTAAGAAAGAACTATTAGTTCTTAACCATTGTCATAACTATATCCAATGCGCTGTCACCATGCAAGGTCACAGATGCCTCCTTGAACTACAGAAATCTGTGAAAATTAGCAGCTGCTTTTCATGGGAAGGCTTTTTTTTTTAACTGTGAGTCAGTTGCTGGATACCAGAAGCAGTATTCTCACAGAAAAAACAGATATTTTCTTGGTGAGAATATAAAGTTTATGGAGTAAGGTAATAAAAGGTTCAATAAAAGGTCTAGTTAGTTACTTTTAGCAACCAGGTAGCATTTATTGATCACCTTCTTAAAAGCCAACATCTTATTGGTTGCTGTGGGTTTGAACAAACCTTTTCTGTTTTTTTTGCATATGTTTTATTTTGCTTATGAACAATCAATATTTTGAAGCTTTTAAGGCTATAGAATATGTATAATGTACTGTACATTTAATATTACAGCTTTTGTTAAGAATAATTACAGCCATGCTAAGAATAATTCAATTAATCAGAAACAAACATACTGAAAAGAAGTTTGAATTTAATGTTTTGTATTTTTGTTTTCCCTGTATTAACGTTGTTTATATTAAATACTGCTTGTCAATTAGTTATTCAATTATTAAATTACTCCATTCTTTTTTTTTGTTTTTAGGAAGTTGTTCACAACTGTCAGTTACACAGGATATCATTTTGCGCTGACGATAAGACAGACAAAAGGATATTTACATTCATATGCAAAGATTCAGAGTCAAATAAGCACTTATGTTATGTGTTTGATAGCGAAAAATGTGTAAGTATGCCAGATGTTGGAGAGATTTTTTTTCTGTTCTACATGAAAAGGGTTTGGCTTGGCTGGGGTTTCCAGTAATGACTTTGGCTCAGATTGAATCTGCAGATGTTTATCTTCATTATTGGCTCCAACCTGTCATGAGAAAATAGATCAAGATGTTTCTTTTGACTTTCTTCCCATTCTAAGAATCATAGAAGTCTTAGGAAAATCTGTTTTTCTTTTTGGCCTGAAAGACTACATGATCTATAAAGACTGGGCTGGCCTATCCAAAAACCTAATCTAAACGACTCCACAAAAGTACAAATAAATGCAGAGCCCCGTCAGCATACAGAGAAATACATTGCTTTGAACTAACAGGGAATCTGCGCCAAGATCCAGCATTGCTTTCGTCCACAGTTTATGATTTTATATTTGAAAAAAAACATCTGTATTATCTCAAGGCCCTCATGTCTGCTGTGGCTGTAAAGCATAAGATATATGTTGTTGCCACAAATAAAACAGGAGAGGCTCACACAGCCTTATCTCTTTTGAAAATGAACATATTTAAAAAGAACTAGAAATTGCTATAGATAGTAATATATAAGGATCGAGTAAAAGCATAAAAATTTTATTTTTTTTCCTTTCTGACATTCTGGAATTCATTTACAAGGATGCTAATATGGACTTTTGTCTTAAACCCAAAATAACTATATAACTATGCATATTCATCATCATCATCATCATCATCATCATTTATTTATATAGCGCTGTCAAGATACGCAGTGCTTTACTGCAGTTATAGCAAACAGGGAATAAATGGTGGATAACAGACAAGGATTACAGAGTACAATAGGGTTTACAAACTAAAAGGTTAGGGTACAATTGAGACATTAGGATTATATAAACACTGTCATTTTTGATACAGCAATGATTAATTAAGGTACATCGAATAGGCCTCTTTAAACAGATGGGTCTTTAAGGAGCGCTTGAAAGTTTGGAAGGAAGGAGAAAGTCTGACAGCTTGTGGCAGAGAGTTCCAGAGAAAAGCAGAAGCCCGAGAGAAGTCTTGTAGACGAGAATGGGCAGAAGTGACCAGAGGAGAAGTGAGGCGAAGATCAGAAGCAGAGCGTAGGTTTCGTGAAGGAGAGTATTTGGAGATTAGAGATGAAATATAGGGAGGGGTTTCATTATTAAGGGCCTTGAATGTGAGTGTAAGTAATTTGAATTTGATTCTAGAAGAGATTGGGAGCCAGTGAAGGGACATACATATGGGAGCAGCTGATGTTGAGCGGCGAGCTAGATGAATGAGTCTAGCGGCCGCGTTTAGAACAGATTGGAGTTGTGAAAGGTGACTTGTTGGAATACCTGTGAGGAGTAAGTTGCAGTAATCAAGGCGGGAGATGATGAGAGACTGAATCAGTGTTTTAGTTGATTCTGAACTGAGATAGGGTCGTATTCGAGCAATGTTGCGCAGTTGAATACGGCAAGATTTTGCAAGTGTTTGAATGTGTGGTGAAAAAGACAGATGAGAGTCTAAGATAACTCCTAGGCAACGTGCCTGCGTGGTGGAATGAAAGGTGGTGTTGTTTACGGTGAGTGATATCTGAGGGACAGGGGAAGATCTTGGAGGAAATATAATGAGTTCTGTTTTAGAAAGGTTCAGTTTCAGGTGGCGCTGTGACATCCAGGAGGAGACAGCAGAGAGACAGTCTGTGACTTGAGAAAGGACAGAATTAGAAAGATCAGGAGTAGACAAGTAGAGTTGGGTGTCATCAGCATAAAGGTGATACTGAAGTCCAAATGACTGGATGAGTTTTCCTAGTGAAGTTGTATAGAGCGAGAACAGCAGGGGGCCAAGAACAGAGCCTTGAGGAACTCCAACAGAGAGTGGGAAAGTAGTAGAAGTAGAGTTAGAGAAGGAAACTTTAAAGGAACGGTCAGACAGATAAGATGTAAACCATGAAAGAGCAGTGTCCCGAATGCCAGCTGAGTATAGAATGTCAAGGAGGAGTGTGTGGTCAACTGTGTCAAAGGCTGCAGAGAGATCTAGAAGGATTAGAGTGGAATAATGACCTTTAGACTTTGCCAATAGAAGATCATTGGTTACTTTGGTGAGGGCAGTTTCAGTCGAGTGTGATGGGCGGAAGCCAGATTGCAAGGGGTCGAGGAGGGAGTTGTGAGTGAGATGCTGGATCAGGCGTTTATAAACAAGCCTTTCTAGTAATTTGGAGGCGAATGGAAGAAGGGAGACCGGTCGATAGTTAGTGGGAGAGCTGGGATCAAGGGAAGGTTTTTTGAGGATAGGAGTGATTAGTGCTTGTTTGTATAATGATGGAAAGGTACCAGTAGAGAGTGAAAGATTGAATAGGTGGGTAAGTGCAGGAGAGAGTGTATCAGAGATTGGGTGGAGAAGGCGAGAGGGTATGGGGTCAAGGGAGCAGGTGGTGGGTTTTGAGCTGGCTAGAAGTTTGCTGACTTCATCTAGAGTTGCAGGGGTGAAGGAGTGCAAAGTAGATGTGAGTGGACTGCACGTTGGTCTGAGATTGTTGTCGGACGGTATGCTCAGCCTAATGAGATCGATTTTTTCATTAAAGAAATGAGCAAGGTCTTGGGCAGTAACATTAATAGGTGGAGGAGGTGGAGGGGGGCATAGGAGTGAGTTAAATGTGGCAAACAGCTGCTGTGGTTTGGAGGACATAGTAGATATTAGATAAGAGAAGTATTGTTCTTTGGCTAATGATAGAGCTCGGTTATAGCAGGAGAGCATGAATTTGAAGTGGATGAAATCAGGATCAGTTCGTGACTTTCTCCACCGTATATATTACATTTATCTATCTTATGTTATGGAGTATGAGATTGTGGTGCGATCAGCTGTTCATAGGGGAGGAATATGTTTGTCGATGTTTGAATGCCGATATTCATAGATAACTGCTGGGTACGTTTCACAGTGTATTACTGGCATCACATGCTCTAAGATGCCCATGCGTAATATTCTCTAAGAATAGCCAAATCAGTTAAAACGGCATAAAACCTCAAGGTGCCCAAAGTTCCCAGTAATGAATGCTATTTGGCTTATTATCAGAGCAGAAAGATCCATGTTTGCAGGGGATACTTATGAAAATGCTTATAACACCCCTCAGAATGAGACTGTGCAATTAAATAAAACAGGTACAGAGCAAGTTTACTGACAACATAAATTTCTTCCCACCTGATAAATTAAAGCCCTTGTGGGCAGCATATGAATACAGATGCTTTTCATCAACAGTGCATTCCATTCATGCAATTGAAGATAAACTAAGCAAGATAAAAGCATTCAAGCAGGAGTGTCTGCTTTAAAAGTTCCATCTAAAGTTGGTTAGTTTGAGTTTTGTTAAAAATAAATCAAAGCGATTGTTTGGTTTAAGTAAATGTTACATGCAAACGTTTTGAATATGTGAGACTCAAATAGATTAATTTACACAATTTCAGAAGTGTAGGCTAAAAAGCATATCTTTGGCACTGTTAACATGTTAATTTATAAATAACTTTATGCATTTAAATAGATATGTTTTCCACTTTGCTCCTAGCTTTGAAGAAATTCTGTATGTTTAAAACAGTTCTTAACTATATAGTTCTCAGTCATTTGTGTTAAATATCATCACCCCAAAAATATTGATCTTGCATTCAATATATTCATCAAAATATCTCATTCTTAATTGTTACTGTATATCAGTGCTTTTCCGTCTTATTAGTACTCTACATTTCTTCTGAAGCTTCTGAAGCTCTCTGTCAGCCGTGATGTTTGCAGACACCTCCTATACATAGCCTAAATTACTTACTCTGTTTAGCTTAAAGGGATCCGTCATCGGAAAACATGTTTTTTTCAAAACCCATCAGTCACATGACTTGGGGCAGATGGGAAATTGACAATATGTCTAGCCCCATGTCAGATTTCAAAATTGAATATAAAAAAATCTGTTTGCTCTTTTGAGAAATGGATTCAAATGCAGAATTCTGCTGGAGCAGCACTATTAAGTGATTCATTTTGAAAAAAAATATTTTTCCCATGACAGTATCCCTTTAATGAAACTTTGGATAATACAAATTTATCAGGTGGGTCAAATATCCTATAGAATGTCAACAGAATGAGAGAAATGTTATATGAGAACTTAAATATTTTGCTTTCAAGACAGGGCTTGGCAGACTATTTACTAATATTTACTGAATGTTGTTGTGCATTTCTGACCTACTACAAACACATGATTTATAAATTTTGTTTGACTCAAAGTTTTGCTTTAAAACTGACCTTTTTCAATGTAAAAAAATTCTGTAAAATCAAGAGGGTAGAGAAGGTAAGAGGAAGAAAAACGAGTAAAACAATTTAGCGGTCACAGAAATATTAGTAACAAACTTGCTAGGTACCAGGTGTGTGGTTTATATATTTTTTTTTATAATAGGTTAGTTTTGTTTAAGGTGAGTTATTTTTGCTTGTCCATTTTGTCCATGTCTTGAAGTTATTATTGGCAAAGGCAGAGCAATATTCCTATCTGGCATGTTTCTGGATTGTGGAGGTAAGATCTGTTATAGTGGAGATAGCAGATGTTTTCCACTTTCTGCATATGAAAAACAGTACATTTGTGATTTGGTGAGACGGATTATATTTTCTTGTTTAGCCAAACTGGCTAGTGGAGTGAGCTTGATATTTTGACCTGTGATACAAAAAGATCGTAGAACGGGCAATTCCACCCTATGCATACTTAGTCTCCTGTAGATCTGCAGTTTCTACTGCATTAGTTATTTGCATGTTGATATGGTGACGTTTTTCCAGGTGTCAGGTGAGGTTTAGGGATGTAGCGAACTGCCGATTTGGTGTTCGCGAACGCCGTTCGCGAACACCGGCAAAAAATGCGAACGTTCGCGAACAGTTCGCGAACTTCGAACACCGCTAAAATCGTTCGATTCGAACGGTCGAAGGATTTTAATCGTTCGATCGAAGGATTTTCATTCGAATCGAACGATCGAAGCCATTCGATCGAATGCTTTTCATTGAATCGAATGCTTACAATCGTTCGAACGAATGGAAATCGTTCGATTTTTAGCGGTCGAAGGAATTCGAATGGTCGAATGGTCGAACGATCGAACGCGAACTCAAAATGCGAACGTTCCCAAACGTTCGCGAACATTCGGCGGAGGATCTTGCATTGATTTTCAAAACCACTGGAACATCTAAAGTATTTATTCACCATATTGCCTGCATGGCATGTAACACTTTTATACATGTGGAGGTTTTTGTACTGTACCTCAGAGCAGAAAGTTGCAGATTTTTGAAATATCTTATGGCTGCTATTTTATATTTTTAATTGTATGTAGGGTTTTGTGTGGGTGCCTTTTTAATCAACTTGAAAATGTATTTTTAAGGCCAAAAATATTTTACACATAAATGAGTCTAGGTATTCAGTGGAGTAAAGATGAGAGATTGATTTCAGGTCTATTTGGACCAATAACTGCTTGGTATTTGAAACACAAGGGTTTCCATTGTAAGAAAGGGAGATAATAATCTTGATAAAGGTCTTGGTTTAGAGCAATATGTCAATATCACTATAAAAACTTGTTTTCTTTTTTCAAATCCTGTGAAGTGCTGGTTTCTGCCTACAGTTGAGAGGATGGATGTCAAAAAATATTTTTTCCGCATAGCTTGCCATATTGGCATAGTGTATGCTGTGGTCTGAAATGGCTGTAGTTTTAGTTTGGATCATAGTGAGCAAATGTCTTCTAGCCATAGGAGGTGTGACGGTTTTTATCCAGCCAAGGTTGTTTCAAGTCCTGCCATTGATTACTGGGTTTTTAAGGAGTCCAGGCGAGTATTTTGTCCCAGGCCACCAATTTTCATGAGTCTTTGCCCTAATTATGGTTTGGATTTGTGCCAAATGAAATTATTAAAAGTCTGTTAACAGTCTCTCAGGTGTTGTGAGACATGACTGGGCAGTTTCGGGAGGTCCCTCATCTTGAGTAAGACTATTTAATCTAGCTGGGAGATAAAAGTAATTTAGTTCTTTGGCCTTACCAGCAAGTATGGGAAAGTGCACATAAATGCAAGTGCACATAAATATTTTAAAGTGCTGCACCTGCTTAAAATGCGCCTTCAAGAGGAGAATTGGCTGCTGTTACATTGTTTTAAGACTTAGAACCATAGGGCAGAAAGGGATAAACAAACATTGCTTTCAATTGTAATTACATTTACAAACACTTTAAAACCACTTAACATTTTTAATATAGTGAAAAGTTCATTGGAATTACATTTTATTTCTTTATGCAAAAAAATATTTTTGGGTCAAGTACCCCTTTATTTATCTTCAAACCAGGCACCCTTTTCTCTGTAAATACTTTCTAGACATGCTTTTAAAGTGAAGTTCTCTACTTTAAATCCAACACTTAACTCACTCAGTTTCCAGTAGGTTTTACACCCCCAAGTAGCCAGAATAGTTTTAAGCCTTTACCAAACCCTGGTTACGGCTGATCCTGAACCATTTGAAGCAGCAACTAATTTAGAAACAGACTATACAGAAGCTAACCCATAAAACTTAGTTGTATGATTAGGAGAGAGACGATGCAATGTGCAAGGGACACATTTTTTTTATACGATCCCCGATAACCAGGTGCTGTTCCAATATTTTAAGTACTTAAGGGGGAATGTAAATCAAAATCTCAAGAGATGTTTAAAATGCCATTTTTGCGAATGTTTAGCGCTGCTTGCAATGTAAAATTATTCGCTGGTGAATATTACTTCACTAAGCAAAAGCTTTGGAGATTTGTTAAATATTTTGTTGTAAAATACACTTTGCGATTGTGAAATTTCATTAAATACACTGAAAAAGTTGTAGAGGTCAAAACATAGTTGCTAACATGTGCAATGGTCTTTGCAAATGTTTTTTGCTATAATAAAATATATTACATTACCCCATTAAAATTGTAACCTGAAATTGCCACTGGTGTAGTCTCCTTAGAAACTTATATGACATTACTTATGTCAGATTCTGGTTACTACAGTCTAAGCCAGGAAAAACGTAACTATCTTTTAGATGTAACCATCTCTCTTCACCATTTCCTCCTGGTGACAATGAGGTAAGGTTATACCCTCTGTGAGTAAAGAGCAGTCAAAACAAATTTTAGAAAGTAGAGCAAGATCAAGGAAAGCATATTTCTAGATTTTTCAGAAGCCCAAGTTCACATTCAGACTGAAAATATGTCCAACAGCGCAACTGCAAAGAGGGTAGGCTATGCTCTTCCAAAATCTCATACTGTATGTCCCCCAGCCTGCTCATAATAACTTAATATTCATATAATCGAGATGTTAAATGTTCCATTTTTAATAACTGAACCATTACAATTTTTTTTGTTAAACATATATATATATACATTTGGGGGCCTATTTAACATGCTGTGTAAAAGCCTGGAGAAAAAAAATCACCAGTGCTGTTGACTATAGCCGCCAATCAGCCATTAGATTTCAACAGTCACCTACAAGTTAGAAACCAAAAGCAAAGATTGGGATTGGCTGCTAGAGGCAACACCAATGGTGATGTTTTCCTCCAGTATTTTACACAGCATGCTTAACAGGCACCTTAAATGTTGTTCCTATTGCCTGTGACACCAACTTATAGCAGCTCTGCCACCCTTTCACAAATACACACACAGTATCAAAAAAAAAGGTCCAGATACCAATATTAAAGAGAACAATATTTACTCATCTGGATTTCCTATTGCTTACAATAAATCCTTTCAAATGATATAATTATATTACCAGTATATATGTTTCCTCCTTGTGACTGTTTTGTTATCAGAAACCCATGGGAAGGGGGGGGGGGATTATCAGTGCACTGGTATTTACCTTGCAAGGACCAAAGTGGAATATCTTTAATTTCTCTGTTTTGTTAATAAAAATAACAAAAACCTTTAACAGGTACGGGATCCGTTATCCGGAAACCCGTTATCCAGAAAGCTTCAAATTACAGAACGGCCATCTCCCATAGACTCCATTTTATCCAAATAATCAAAATTTTAAAAACCGATCCCCTTTTTCTCTTTAATGATAAAACTGTAGCTTGTACTTGATCCCAACTAAGATATAATTAATCCTTATTGGAAGCAAAACCAGCCTATTGGGTTCATTTAATGTTTACATGATTTTCTAGTAGACTTAAGTTTGAAGATCCAAATTACAGAAAGATCTGTTACCCAGAAAACCCCGGGTCCGGAGGCTTCTGGATAACAGGTCCCATACAAGTATCAGAATATCAAATGGCTGCAGAGGAATGCTAGGAGAAAGTAGCCCCTGCAGTAACTATCCAGTTTTGCTCTTTTGCTCTACAATCTAGTCACCCTGTCTTATATATATCAGGGGGATCAGTTTCTGTTTAAACTTTGCAGTCTATTCAACAAAATTGTATATATCTATTATATCACCTACCTTAATACAGTATAACCCAATTATACATTTTTCAGAGAAGCACATCAAAACAACATCATTTCTGAGGGAGGAAATGCAGTTTGCCTATGCCAGACAGGAAAACTGTGCCAATTCCCGAAAAATTTAAAATTGTGGTTCTACTGTAATTAGCAATTGTTTACTATAACTTAGGGACTAAGTAATAATTTGCTTGTAGCAGAATTGTTTTTTTATATTTTATTTTGTTTTTAGGCTGAGGAGATCACATTAACTATTGGCCAGGCTTTTGACCTGGCATACAGGAAGTTTCTGGAGTCAGGCGGAAAAGATGTTGAATCAAGAAAACAGTTAGCTGGTCTGCAGAGAAGGGTGAGTTTGGTTGCATAGATAACAATTACATTAGAATATGCTTTATTTACTTAAATAATCTTAAATGTTTGGAGATAAATAAAATATAGAAAACTTCCTAAAGGGGACAAATGGCCTCAAAATTAAGTAATGAAAACAGAAAACACCTTTACATGGCAGGACATGGACATCATTGTGTCTAAACTTCTTCAAGTTGAAGACAGAATGAGAAACTACCATAAAAAGAAAGAATTCGGAAAATGTATGTGCACACTTATTGAACTGAATGCTGTGATAGCTTAGCTAATGCCTGAATTGTATCACAACCACACAAATGTGTTAAGAATCCAGAAACTATCTTGGCCGATATATTGGTTATTACATACAACAGAGTGCTTTTGTTAGAGCATCTTATTGATTGTAGATAGACATATTAATTTAGCACTTGACATTTTCAAAAGCTCCCCTAGCCAAGGTAATTAAGAAATCACACACAGAATGGCATAAACTCTATATAGTAGGGGTCCACAATGCTTTTTACCCATGAGTTGGGGAGCAACACAGGCATGAAAAAAGTTCTGGGGTGCCAAATAAGGACTGTGATTGGCCATTTGGTAGCCCTTATGTAGACTGGAAGCACACCTGGAACCAAAACTTGAGTCATTGCCAGGAATTCAAAAATAATCACCTGCTTTGAGGCCACTGGGAGCAAAATCCAAGGGGTCAATGAGCAATGTGTTTCTACTGGTTGGGGATCACTGCTCTATAGCTAGTTGTTGACCTGGGTCTAGCTCTTTCAAATCCCCTAATGCTTATTCCAGTAAAACAGATTATCATATAATAATACTGTACATCAGGCAATGTTAGCAGATTAGGAGGATTGCAAAGATCACAGGACTTCAATACTTTGCTCACTCATTTGCCATTGCAACACTATAAGTACAGTGCAAATGCTTGTTCATCTTTGCTGATTTGTTTAATGAGCACTGACAGAGAACTGGTAGGAACATTGGCTGCTCTAAGAAAAAAGCTGTAAAAGCTTATCATTAAATGTGTCCTGTTGGTCCTACTGCTGTACTAGTATATGAAAACACACAAATAGCATACTGGCACTATAAAAATAAATAATGCATTTGTTCCACCATGTGATTGTGTAGAAAAAAAAACATCAACGTAATGCTACAGCTACCATTCTCCTAAACTGTGCACAATCTCTATAATAGCAAACTGTACTATGGTATAAGTTTTTTTTTTACTTTTCTATGTGAGACCACAACACAGAGCTTTTCAGTACAGATAATAATGTCTTTCTTTTTCTGCATTGTTTAATATTACTGTCTTTTGTATTACAGATTCAGGAGCTGGAGACAGAAAATACAGAACTGAAATGTAAAGTACAAGACCTAGAGAACCAGCTTCTAATGACTGATGCATCTTACTCCCCCGTAAGTACATACAGACATAATGAGATCATACTCTGAGATATGTAAACATACATTGTATTAGCAACTGGTACTATCTCAGAATAATAGACTATTTTAAGGCATCCTGCAGCTTACTGACACATAAACATATAACATTTTAAATATCTCGACAGTTAAAAAAATGAAGCACCCTTTATATTTGAGGGTGATAAACTGGTTATTTGAAAGTTCAAAAGAGACTAGAACACATGAAACAAAGCAAAAACAAAAAGCCTGTGCTTATTTTACCTTAATAAAATCTAAGATTGTATGTGAGAAAATCCAGCATTTTATGTTGTTACATTATGGCAATATTATGCCAAGAGTTGCATTGTTCCTTCTAATTACTTTTGACCATGTCAGTAGAAATTATGTTTTTTGCTCCTTTTATGGGAATGGTTATTGTAAATAGATGTTGATTTGTTAGGATTATTAGGAGCTTTCAGCAAGGAGTTAAAAGGGTGGAAAGGCCAAGTGTACATGAAAAAACAATCAGTTATTTTTTTCCATTTCAAAGAGGTTTTTATTCCTTTAGTAGGAGATAGCTAAGAGGAATGCCACATATTGTTCTGCCATTTTGTCTCACAATAATCCAAGAATACTCAGACTAAATAGCAGCAGGAGCAGGCACAGGAGCAAATGGGTCAAATGCCCCAGTAAGCCAGAAAAGGAAACAGAGGTAGACAGCTATATAAAAACAGTATAGATTGCTAACAAATGCAGAGAGGCTCCAATTCTTAGCTAAGTATAATTTGGAAAGCAAGAAGGACAATATAGAGAGGGATTATCGATGTAGCAGTGGAGAACCAAGATTCTAGGTAACAGGGAGAATTAGCAGAGCTCATGGCACAGCTACACATACAGAGAGCTAGGCTGAAAAGTAGATTTAGTGGAGGAAATGGATGGAAGGCTGTGATTAAATGAAAAGTGATCCAAGCAAGTGGAGCACTGGATGTGAGAGAAAGAGACCACCATGAGTGCAGCTTTTAGTGCTCTAGCACTTGCTTCTGGGGCCTTTATAAATGAGGCCTGCAGTAGCTGCTAGCAATGGTTTGAAACCATCCAGAGCTAGTGCTTGGCTCCCGGTCATGGCTCAGTCTTCCACCTGTAGCAGCCACCCTTGGCCTAGGGAAGAGCTCTCAGCTACTCAGATGCCACCAGGTCTTAATATGAGAGGAGCAAAGCAAAGAGTTCTGGACAAGCAAAGGAGCGCGTTCGTTATGCAATTTCAAACAAGGTCAGACAGGCTGGGGTCGGTACAGGCAGAGTTCAAGAATAGTCAGGCAGGCAAGGGTCAGTATTGGCAGAGTTCAGCAAAGTCAGACAGGCAGGGATCAAAAACCAGATAATCACAGATGAAATCACACCCAGGAACTATTCAAATTAGACCTAACAATGGACAATGAGTTTTGGCCCAATGCCCCTTTAAATATTCAAAGTTCGTCATCATGTGCAGCGTGTAAAACCCAGCCATAGGAAAGCCCAGCACGAGTAGAAGAGGATCAGGGCTGCGGGCGTCCCCGCCTGCCCCACTAGACCACCAGGGTACGTCTTCACAAAATGTATGTTTTACAGTATATTTCTTGAGCTAAGCAGGGCAAACACAGAAATTTGAGCTACTCCTTGATCCATATGTTGAAAGGCTGGAGGAGCAATTAGTGGTATTGTATCATCATGGTTTACCAAGCTATGATTTTTGGGTACCCCACTGATTTCCCCATAAGTGCAGCCCCCACCATACACATGTACAAGAACATTAATGTAATTTTGAAGTAGTGTGCAATTTCTGACCAGGTTGTAGAAACCCTTTCCAAGAAAATGTTACTGTAACCAGGTAGCAGTGTGTAGTAGTGATGTGTGGTAATGGGTGCATGGTTAGGGTTGGATGTGGGTCCAACTGGGGAAGTACACTTCTTCACTGCTCCCAAAAAACAATGGCATCTTTTTAAAGGGTTAGAGTCGGGTTGGGGGTTAAGGCTTTACTGGTTATGGTCGGGTGCGGGTTGTGTTTTTTCTAACCCACACTCACTAATGTGTAGTGATGGGTGAATCTGACCTGTTTCACTTCGCTGAAAATTTACAAAGCGACGTTTAACTCACCAAATGCATTTTATTGTTTACATGGGGTTACAGGTGTCCTAGAGGTTTAAATGAACCCTCCTGGGACTTGGAGGGCTGTGAAATGTGTGTCCAGTTACCTAGAGTTTTTTTTCTGTGTGCTATGTTACAGGTTCTATTTGTATTCCACTTTAGTTTGTATGCTTATACCTTAATCACTTTCTAATTGCTCTGTAGTCGCCTTGCTGGGGTGTTGGTGTGTTCTTTACTACATTGCAACTATGGTCTAAATGCAAATGTGTCTTGAGTAACCAGTTAGAGCAAATTCTGTCTGAATGACTCAACCACACTTCACAAAATTAACAAATGTGTGCATGGTCCACATTGCATCCACAATGAATGAGCAAGGGGTTTCCCTGCTAGAAGCAACCCATGCTGTACCAGTGTTTTCTTGCTTTGCATGGTCCACGCTCCCCTCTCACTTAGACTTTGCTACTGTTTTCCAGTCTCTTCATTGTGTGATAGAATACCCTTATATACAGATACATTTATGCAAAATGTAGCATCCAAGTATAGGAAAGTGGTAAGAGACTGCAAGGCGTACCTTTGTGCAGTGTGTACATGTAGTTGATATTTAGTTCTATAAACTGGACATAGCAGCCTTCTGAAAGTATTTTTATATATCATAAACCAAGGAAAGATGGTTTTTCTAAAATAAAAACTGGTTAAGAAAAAGAGCACATGGGGGCGCATGCGCGGCATGGAGTAGAGCGGACGTGTTTCAGCGGAGCTCCGGTACTCGGGATCATAAACGCCTGGTAAATTAGCTTTCTTCAGCATTTTGGCGAACCAGGCTCTACATTAAGTGAGCGGCAGTCGTTGTCATGGGGAAACGTAAAAATAAAGAACAAGCTGGCACGATGTCTCCGTTTCTACAGAAGACTCCAGGGCTACGCAGCAAGAACTCCAAGATGGCGCTGAGGAGTCGGATGCGGAACGCCACCTGGGCTCGCTTACCCCGTCCCCGGCCTACTCAGGATTTGAGGGAGATGCTGCAATGGACACTGCTATGGGTAAGCGTTCGTCGCCCCAATCCCCCACAGACGCAGTGACTGTACAGATTTTGCAACAACAGCTGACGCAGTTGCAACATAACCTAACGGAATCCATTACTGAGACTGTTCGCACAATTCTTAAGGATGTTCAAGCTGATATAACTTCTCTGGGGGAGCGGACGGATAAAATGGAGACTACTCTGGATGACCTGATTGTGCGACATAATGCATTGGAGGACAGTAATTCTGCTTTGAGAGAGGAACTCCAATGTCTTAAAAATTACACAGAGGATCTAGAAAATAGATCGCGGCGCCAAAACTTGAGAATTAGAGGAGTGTCGGAGGATGTGGGGCCCCAAGATATACGCACATACTTACGCTCTCTTTTCTCGTCGCTTCTCCCAGATCACCCGGCTGAAGCTTGGCGCTTTGATAGGGCTCATAGAGCACTAGCACCTCGACTACCGGGATCCAGCAGACCTCGAGATATTGTAGTTTGTCTGCATTATTTTGAGAGCAAGGACAGTATAATTAACAAAACTCGGAATGCTCCATCTATTGAACATCAGGGCTAAAAGCTGCAAATATTTAATGACCTAGCTCCTATCACGCTGAAAAAGAGAAGGGACATGAGCCCCGTTACCCAGGTCCTTCGTGCTCACAACATTGTATATCGCTGGGGGTTCCCTTTTAAATTAATAGCAACTAAAGGGAATAGGCAGTTTGTTCTTGTCGATTTGGAGAATGGTCAGCAATTCCTCAAGGAACTCGGCATTTCGTCGCTAGATCGATTACACCCTGTCTCGCCCAAAAGCCCGGAACACCGTGATAGACTTTCTCCAACCTGGTCTAAAGTTGGCGGCTCTCCACCCAGGCCATCCTTGACCGCTGAGATGACTTAATAACTGCTTATTATTCCTACCATGAGGCGTTGCTGGACTCCTTCATTTCTGGATAATAATTCCCAGTACTTTGGGGTCTCCGTGAGTATGGATCTCTCACTACTGCTATGTCCACTTGCTCCTTGAGCCACCGGGACGTTCCCTTTACAGGCCATGGCGGGCCTACTTTCACCCCCCTATTTGTGTTGCTAAACCTGCTGCAATTTTTGGGGGCTACACAGTTACATATCATTTACAGGTTAATGGTTACTTCACCTATGTTTTGGTGTATGATTTGTGTTATTGTTTTTTTCGATATGTTTATATTGGATTTGCTTAAGCTATATCTATGGCACAAATATTTCTCTCCCCTACTTGTTCAGCTGCTTTATATTCTCAATGTTTCTCTGATTGTTTCTCCTGTGCTCTGGTACATGCAGCTGAGTCGCCTTGATGTTAATTCTTGTTTCTTTAGAGGGTTGATATTATGGAATGCCAATGGTTAAGCTGCTAACGCTGAATGTTAATGGGTTAAACAGTGTGCTAAAGAGATACTTAGCCATCAGAGAATTGCATCGGCTCAAACCGGATATTGCTCTTATTCAGGAAACGCATTTTAAAAAATTAGATAACTGTACGTTGAAATCTAATATATATCCCACAGTGTTTCAGGCAGATGCTGGTACTAAGAGGGCTGGAGTACTAATTATGATACACAGAGCATGTCCTTATCAGGTTAAGGCTATAGCTGATCCAGGAGGTCATTACTTAATCCTAGAGGGTTCCCTAGGAGGTAAACCGTTAACATTAATGAACATATATGCTCCCAACAAGCGGCAATTTAGATTTTTATCTACGAGACTCTCCAAGGCCAGAGGTGATTACCAGACTCCTATCGTAGTTGGAGGAGATTTCAATCTTGTGATCTCAGAGTTTAGAGATCGCTCTTCCCTTCCCACTAATCCAGCAGTTTCCACACAGTCTAAAAATTTCCGTCAATTGATTCGCAGTTTAGATCTCAGGGATATTTGGCGGATACATCACCCTAATGAGAAGGCCTACACTTTTTATTCTAATAGGCATACTCTATATCAGCCCAGACGTCAGGCGCAATGGCGCTTAAATGAGATGCTTTTGAATGACCCAATGATTCACAAACAGATCTTAAATACTATAACTACTTATTTTGTTGAAAATACGGGTACTGTAGATAGCACAGCCATAACCTGGGAGGCACATAAGGCAGTGTTGCGGGGACACTTTATTGCCATAGCTTCTAAACGGAAAAAACAAAGGGCTAAGGGTATATTGCTACTAGAGCACAGACTCCTCACTCTGGAAAAACTATACCATCGCACACCCACTAGGGCGCTACAATTGCAGCTAGTCCAAACCCGCAGAGAGCTCAAGGGTATCTTGCTGAATGATACTTAGAAAGCTTTGCGGTGGCTGAAACAAAAATATTATGAATGGGGGGATAAACCGCATAGATTGTTAGCCAAGAGGTTACGGGAACAGGTAGCACAAAATTCTATCATGTCTATTGATGTGGGGGATGGTCAACTGGTTTATTCGCAGGAAGGAATAGCGGAGGCCTTTAGAGCTTATTATTGTGAACTTTATAATTTAAAGACTCAATGCCACATTGACCAGTCTCCACAGTTACAACAATGGCGGGTTGACTTCCTTAAGGATAACGTTCCCACTACACTCACTCAAAGCGAAGTAGAGAGTTTAAATGCCTCTATTACGGTAGAGGAAGTGGAGAGGACAATACGATCTTTTCCTTCCTTGAAGTCACCTGGACCTGATGGTCTCCCATATGCATACTATAAAGCATTCTCTACTGTCTTGACCCCACATTTGACGTCACTCATTAATTCCTTCCTAGATGGTGCAATGATCCCATCTACTATGCTGATGTCATATATTACTCTGATCCATAAAGAGGGTAAGGATCCTCAACATTGTGGGAGCTATCGCCCCATATCACTTTTGAATTCGGATCTAAAACTCTTTACCAAAATTTTGGCAAATAGACTAGCTCCAATTATACCCAGACTCATTGACCCGGATCAAGTGGGCTTTATCCAGGGCAGGCAGGCGGGAGATAATACGCGTAAAGCGATTGATTTAATAGACCTTATCAATAAAACTCACACTCCAGCGATCATTCTTAGTTTAGACGCAGAAAAGGCCTTCGATCGCCTAGATTGGACTTACATGCTCACTCTGTTGGAGCAGATGGGCTTTCGAGGGCCTTTTCTGACTGCTATCAGGGCTATGTATTCTACACCTACGGCGACTCTTAAATTACCGGGGGCTTCTCATCTTCCTATCACAATTGCAAATGGCACTAGGCAAGGCTGTCCACATTCCCCCCTGTTATATGCCTTAAGCATAGAACCCTTGGCAACGGCAATTAGGGCTCATAGGGATATAACAGGGCCGAGATTGGGCACGCACGAATTTTTGATTTCTCTTTTTGCTGACGATGTGCTTCTAGCTATTACTAATCCACTGATATCTTTGCCAAATCTCCATAATCTCCTTAATCAATATAGTGCCATATCTGGGTATAAGTTGAACGTTCAAAAAACTGAGGCTCTTGCATTGAATGTACCGTATGCTGCACGGGAAGCCCTTAGATCGAATTTTAAGTATAAATGGAAAGACTATTCCCTTAAATATTTAGGCATTAATCTTACTAAATCATACTTTGATCTCTACCGACATAACTATCCACCGCTCATCCAAACCATCAAGTCACTGTTGGGTAAATGGAGCTCCCACTCCCTGTCTTGGTTGGGTAAAATTGCTACTTTAAAAATGACAATCTTACCGAAATTACTTTATTTGTTAGAGACTATTCTGGTTCAGGTGCCCAGTACAGTTCTGCAGGATCTGCAAAAAACCTTTTTTAAATTTATTTGGGCTAAATCGAGGCATCGGGTTCCGAAATCTGTGATGACTGCTAGTAAATCCCAGGGTGGATTAGCGACCCCAAATATTAGACGATATTATGAGGCGGCGCATCTACGCCAAGTTTTAGGGTGGACCACTTTTAATCCTATGTCTAAATGGGCTCAAATAGAGATGCTCCATCTCTTGCCGATCCATCCAAACTCATTACTCTGGGACTCTAAAAAACCTGTTAAGCTTCCGGTTAATTCGCTCCATGCAATTAAATTTACTTTACAGATCTGGCGACACTGTTGTAAGAAATTCCCATTAGTCGGTACAACGCCAGTGTTGCAGTCAGTGTTGGCGAATCCCTGTTTCCCGCCCGGGTTGGCTTCCACCTTTAAAGGACACTGGGGTTCGCAACACTTATTTTTTGTGAAGGACTTTTTCAATCCTCTTACTAATAAACAATTTACCTTCCTGGACTTACAAACTAAATATCAAATCCCACACACTTGGTATTATGAATACATTCAGCTTTCACATTTTATTCAGGACACTGTATCTCAGATGACCACGCTTCGTTCTCTAACTTTTTTTGAACAATTATGTATTAAGGGACTACCTCAGAAGGCATTGATATCGAACCTGTATTCTCTCCTAAATGGTCCTGTCACCGATCCAATGCCTAAACATAGATATATGATTCAATGGGAATCGGACCTGATGATCGACATCACTCTCCAACAGTGGGAGGATATCTGGGAGAATGCTCGGAAAGGTGTTACCTGTGTAAGGCAGAAAGAAAATCTTTATAAAACCTTATTTCATTGGTATTATACCCCAGTGAAGCTCAATAGATTTTTTCCGGGTGTGTCTCCCCATTGTTGGAGGGGATGTGGTCAACCGGGCACGCTTCTACACATTCTCTGGTCCTGCTGTAAACTTAGAGATTTTTGGAAGGATATTACAGGGATGGTAGCAAAAATAATGTTTATGGACGTACCAGTGGAGCCTTTATATGCACTTCTAGGTGCCCCTTATCCACATCTTTCTACACAGGAACAGAAACTGTTAAATTTTGTTTATACTGCGGCTAGATTGGCTATTACATCTAAATGGAAAGCCCCAGATATTCCGACATTAGGGGAGGTAATTGTTCGACTGCGCGACATGAAATTGATGGAGGAGATGACATCTAAACATAATGGGAAGCTGCCCCTGCATGAAAAAATTTGGTCTAAATGGGATTATTTTATTTCTCACAGATAGAGTTCTATTCTCATCTTTCGGTACGACTGCTTACTGCTTTTTGAGTGGGAGACTTGTACTGACTTTCTGTCGCTAGATCCACAAATACTGGGTATTACTGGGACGTTTGCGGCTTACGGTGCTTAGATGGTTATATACCAAGTGTTTTTTGGATGCGATTGTAGTAGATGCAAAGTGACTGTTCTAAGAAGATATATTATGCCAATTTATCTACTATGTCACTGTATGATATTGCTGTTTTCTTTATATAGCCTCACTTTGTCTATTATGGTATATTTAATGCTTTGCTATCATACTTTTTCTTTTATGTATGTATTTAGCTATGATTTGTGATATAAAAAATGTCAAAATCCAATAAACTATAAGTTACAAAAAAAGAAAAAGAGCACATGCCTAAACCTTTGTACTGTCACATGCTGGGAAACGTTTAACATTCGTGTCACAATGAATGTCTTAAATGAGTCTGCCAGAGTACTAAATATGGACAGAACAGGACAATGTCAAGCATGTGATTTACAAGGATTAAGCATATTTGCAAAGAACAAGACTAATGTTAAATACAGCCAACAGGGAAAACTTTGTAGATTGTTACAATGTCCAAGGAGTCCCCAGTTGCCAAAAGGTTCTTCCAATAAGTTTGGCAGAATAAAGTTTTTAGGTTTCAGATTTTGCTGGCATTTTCATGTCTTTCACACATCGACGTTTTGAGTTTAAGCATTCAAAATGAATCTGAATATAAATCTGAATATAAAAAGCATGAATGTAAAAAAAGCTGAACAATGCGAAAACCTCTAAAATTAAAAGTTTTTCAATTACCAGTGAACAAAATTAAAAAAACTCTTAGCGGGTTATTTATCAAAATCCAAAAAGTTCTCACTATTTTCTGAAAACTACTCCGACCAAATCCGCATAAACTTCCCCCCCTATTAATCGATACATTTTCACAAATTTTTGTTGTGCGGAAAAAGTCACGATAACTGTTAAGAAAAATCAAAATCCTATGTTTTTTTCAGATTTTGCTCCTGTAAGCTATGATTTTTTCATAAAATTGCCCGAAAGCTATGATTTTTTTTGGAAACCCATCGCAACTCAGAAAATCTTCCAATTGTTAACAGGACATCTGCCTTTGACTTTAACATGTTCTCAGCAGGTCTCAGTTGGACCACTTTTTTCATCAGAATTTTAACACCATCAGACTTTATGAAATCCCGAAAAAAAAATTTTTAACAGAAAAAAATATATATTCGCCTTTAAAAGTCCGACCAGAAAAATTCAGACTTTAATAAATAACCCCCTAAACTTCTGAATTGATTAAAAATGGTCCAATAGGATCAGTGCAGCTTCCATTGACTTCTATAGGACCACAACAGCTTTTTTTTATTCAAGTTTTTTGTAGTTTTTACACTTAATAAATCAAACATTTTTAGCGTTTTAAAGAAATAAAAAACCACAAAGTTTTAGAGATTTGTGAGAAAAATAGAGATTTGGCCTGTTTATGAACAGTCTTATTTTACTATTTTTTGAAACCACGACTAAACTTACTTTCTCAAAAACCTTATTAAAACAAAATTTATCAAAAGATCCAAACTGAAAAAGCTTGAACGGGAAAACTGTGACTTTTTTGTATTATCGCTCAAAAGACAGAATCAGGAACAACCAAAAAACCCTCTAAAAAAAAAATCAAAAAAGGTTTTTCAGTTATGCAAGGGACATCCACTATAGACTTCTACATAATTTTGACAGGTTTTAGCTGGAGTATTTTCTGATTTAGAATTGTCACAGTTTTGTTGCATAATAAATCGCGGAAAAGTTGCTCTTTTTTTTCTGAAACTTTTTCAGATTTTTGGCATCAAAAAGCCCAACCTGAAAAAGTTTTGGTTTAATAAATCTACCCCACACTGGGGCTCATTTAAAAAAAAACTGGGCAAATTTGCACCTGGGCAGTAATCCATAGAAACCAATCAGAGGTCTGCTTTCATTGCTCAACCTGCAGCTGGCTGAAAAAAGCCATTCACTGGTTGGTTGCTGTGGATTACTGCCCAGGTGCAAATTTGCCCGGTGTTTATAAATGAGCCCCACTGTGAGGTGTGTAGTCTAAGCCAAGCACCTCCTTATGTGCACAACTAAAACATTCTCTCCCGAACTAAACTAAAAGAGAGCACTACTGGTTGAATTAATAATCACCATTTCCCCACATGGAACAATCGTTGGGAGATATTTTGCAAATTGTGCTGACAACTTTCTAAATTCTAACACATACTATGGAACTATAATTCACAACTCATGTTTGAAGGATTATGTCTGTGGAGTAGCAAGTCTATATTACACATAAGCATAGAGGAGGGTCCCTTTACTGCATAGTGTTGAACTATAACTTACAAATTGCATGAAAGCTTATACCTAATTAATAATAAGGGAGGACTCATTTGAACTCCAGAGAAGTGTTGGAATTATTGTGTAATAGCCCACAGTGTAAAAGTGTTTTAAGACGTTTTGTTATACGAGATAATCTAATTTATTCTGATTACATGGATGGTACATGGATGGTACATTTTATTAAGAGGGGAACCCCTTGTATTTTCAATTTAATTACATGCAAATTTTGCACAATGTTTATAATGCTATTTTGAGTACACAAGGGACACAATAAAAGGATTCCAAGCTTGTTTATTAACTAGATTATGTTGATATTAGTGTGCCTAACAATACACCAGTGTTCTTTTATTCAAATACATGTTTAAAGTGTTATTTGCGCAAAAATATTTCTTGAATAACCTAACACGGGATCTGCCACTAAGCACAACACCTCATAAGTTAGCATATCTTATTATCATATCATATATCATAATTGCATACTGTATGTAGCCAAGGAAGTTGGTTCTGAGCACCCTGCAGTCCTCAATAGTTAATTTTGCACAGCAAATTACGTATAAGCTTTACATGTTAACATTTTGCCAATAGAAAGAAATCACAAAAAACTTACATTTCATATTTAAAATAATTAGTGGTATAACTAGTTGGTGACACCCCTCCTCTGTGAAAGAATCTTTAGAGGGGCCTGGCACACAACAATTCCATCACACCCACCACCTGTGTTCCCCCACTCCCCGCCTGCAGGTAGAAGAGCAACGGGATGTGGGATTTCTTTACAAATATGGAGGAAGCAGACCCTGCAGTCCAGGCCCCCCGCCTCTTCTGTTGCTTTGAGGACTTCTTTCTTTATAGTAAAACAATAAACAAAATGCATGTTCAGCAAAAGCTTTATTCATCAAACTAAAGTTTTAGTACAAATGCAGTTTGTTCGATGCTGAGATCAGCTATAAATGAGGCCTTTATTCATCAAATGCCAGCATATTCAGTAGTTTTATACACATGGAACTATTAAACACATTTTTGGAATTGGTTTTTATACTTGACTTTTAACAATTTCTTAGGACGGCCACATTCAGGGACATATTTATATATATATATATATATATATATATATATATATATATATATATATATATAGGTACCTTAGGGCCTGTACCTTAGAAAATTAAAAAATCTCCCCAGCCGGTGGGAATTGTTGTCACATGTAGAGAAAGTGGAAAAAAAAGGGAAAAACATAGAAACCTATATTTTTACCCAAGGATATATAATTACTTGTCCTGGAGGCAAGAGGAAACAAATGGGATAAACCTCTAATTGAAATAGGTCCTCCAACGTAAATCCAAGGTTTAGTTAGAAGAGCTGACTATCAGGTATCAGGTAACTGGACACTTCCCCCTCCCTTAGGAATGCTATTGGCATGGCCTAGCCCTAGCAGGACACAAATTGAGTTTTTTATGACCTCCTGGGAGTAGGAACTGGACCAAGCATATAATAACCATTACTCCTTACAGGAACACTGTAGAGAAATTATATAATATTTAGTTGTCTTATTTCTTCCTACTGATCTATGGATACCAAGTATCACTACTGTGTGACCTGTCCTTGATAAACCAAGAGTCAAACCTTGTCATCTTTGAATTCTTTTGAAAGCATTGAATCCATAACCAGTTTCTTATAGTGTTGGTGCAACAGGTATGGATTCTGGGCTAATAAATATGTTAGTATAGGTTATAGTGTGGCATCCACTTCACCTGTGAGGGGTCTTGCTGTGAACTGTAAGTTCCCCCTCCATGGGGTTTCTTTCACCCCTCCACATGGAATGGCTCTTATCAGCCTGGGCTTGGAGCAGGGCATCACAGGCTTTGACCCCTTTACACATGGCTGATTCCAGACCTTTGTCAAGAGAGGCCTGTTACTTATCTGATTTTTGTGAAGACATGATGAGAGTGACTGATGAGAGTGATTGGTCAAGTCGAAGCCAACAATCCACTGTGTGAAAAGTGGTAGAAAAGGAATATTAATATGACGACATTCCTTGGATTTGGTCCACAGAAGTTTATTGGACATTGGTTAGCGCAGTTGTAACTGAACGTAGAATCCTTTAAGTAGGTACAACTTGATTCAAATGGACGTAGACTGAAAGTGTCAGACAAACTAGGTAAGAAACTAGGTAAGAATTAGTATAATGATGGGACTGAAGTGCATGGCTGATGGGACCAAGGCTGGGAAGAAATTGTCAGTGGTTGTAAGTAGGGATGTAGCGAACTGCCGATTTGGTGTTCGCGAACGCCGTTCGCGAACACCGGCAAAAAATTCGAACGTTCGCGAACAGTTCGCGAACTTCGAACACCCGCTAAAATCGTTCGATTCGAACGATCGAAGGATTTTAATCGTTCGATCGAAGGATTTTCATTTGAATCGAACGATCGAAGCCATTCGATCGAATGCTTTTCATTCGATCGAATGCTTACAATCGTTCGAACGAATGGAAATCGTTCGATTTTTAGTGGTCGAAGGAATTCGAATGGTCGAATGGTCGAACGATCGAACGCGAACTCAAAATGCGAACGTTCCCAAACGTTCGCGAACATTCGGCGGACGCGAACGGTCGAAGTTTGCGCGAACTAGTTCGCGGGCGAACAGTTCGCTACATCCCTAGTTGTAAGAGGCTTTAGGAAGGGAAAGGGGAAGCTCTGGAGGAAGCACAGATAACTAACAAGTCCCATAATATTTTGTAGAGTGGGTCCACTATCCAGAGAAATTTCAAGGAAACCAATACATTCAAAATGAGTACTTAAGCAGCAGATGTTTTATATTATAAGTGCCCTGTTGAAGAATCTCACAAAATAGGCATATAGATATCTCTAAAGAGTGCCCTTTTACATCTTTGCCATTGAGCAACCAAGTCATGTGCTTCCTCTGAGATCACCTGATAGGAAATAATGCAGCTATAACTGTAATTTGAAGAAGTGTTACTAAAATATACATTTCTGTTACTTTTTGGGCTAATGTAACTTAGCATGTATGCATGCTCTTGGTTTGTGTGTCAACATAGTTCCTCTTAGGAGCCAAATATTGGAGCTAAGTAATTAAAATGGCCGTTTTTCTACTGAAGATCATCCAATGGCTCTTACTTGAAAAGTATATTTTTATGAAAAGGATTTCTTTATATGTGTTATGTGATTATATTTTATAGAGACTTGCAATGTTTAGGGGTATAGTCTCCCTTTATGAGTTCCGTATAAGCTAACTTGACAGTAGCGTCTGAGGGGGAAGCAGTGTAATTTTTGGAGGATATGAGTTATGTCTTCTGTCAGAGCTCCAGATGTGCTTGAAGGTGGTGTGTATTTTGGTTTTATTACTTGCACTGCATGTTGCCGTAAACTATAACATTTACTTTTTTTTCCACTGGAGAATAGGTCACTTTTTAAATTGACGCAATGGAAAAATAGCTGCAGAGAGCCAAAAACGTTTACATTGTGCACATTTTTTCTGTTAAAGGGGTTGTTCACCTTACAAACACTTTTTTTATTTCAGTTGTTTTCAGATTGTTCAACATCAATAAAGACTTTTCTCAATTGCTTTTATTACTTGCCGTTTTCCCAAAATTGAAGTTTAAAGTTTAATCTGGCAGTTTAGTGATCCAGGAGCAGATTCTGCACTGTAACAATTTGCTTCATTTAGTCGATACATTTCTCAGCAGTATCTGTGGAATATTAGCAACAATTGTATCAATTCTAACAGCTGCCTTTAATGAAACTCAGGAATTCTACTCAGCAGGGCTAATATAACAAATGTATCAACTGAATGTATCAATTTAGAACAATTAAAGGAGAAAGAAAGCTATGGAGGCATTTTATTGCCAATAGATTACCTGCAACAGTGCAAGCTAGAATGCTATATTTATTATATTGTAGAATGTTTTCCCATTCCTGAGTATAAAGCTCTAGAAGCTTTCTGTTTGTTTAGGATAGCAGCTGCAGTATTAGCTTGGTGTGACATCACTTCCTGCCTGAGTCTTTCCCAGCTCTTTCATAGCTCTGGGCTTAGATTACAGCAGAGAAGGGGGGGGGAGAGGAGCAGAGCAAACTGAACATGTTCACACCCGGGACAAGGAGGTTTAAGCTGAAGGCAGGAAGTCTGATACAGAAGCCCATGTGTTCACAATAGAAGGAAAGAAATGCTGTGTTTATTTTGACAGGGGACTCAGAGCAGCACTACTTTGAGGGTTTACTGGTATATTTAGGTGGACCATTCTGATAAGGCTTACTTAGTTTTAACCTTTCCTTCTCCTTTAAAGAGTCGACGACCCCATCCCCCAGAGCTGCTTTAGAAGGTGAAAAACAAAACGTTACACCCCAATATTAGAATAACGGTCACCAGTCTCTTGGCACTTGTTTACTCTCAAGCTCAGGCACTCTGTCTCTCTTTACCAGACACTCTCTGTGTCTCAGGCTCCCTTGATCCTCTCTCAGACTTTTGTTCCCACACCAGGAACACCCAAGACTGCGTCTCTTCCAGACATCCAGGGAAAAGCCCATAGGTATAGGAGTGAACCCTTTTTACCTCCAGTAGCAGCTCTGCTCTCAGCTTCCACCTAATTACTTGATTGGGAGGGAATATTAACCCTATCTGGAGTAGGCAACCCCCTTCAGCCCATATCATACAGCTTAAATGCATGCTTTTCTGTATATTTTCATGCAATACAGATAGGTTTTCTAAACACACTGCCACAGGAGTTAGACGTATGCTTTATCTATTGGGGCAGGCTACTGTGGCACTTTGAATTGGCGGAAGCTTAGGGTTCCCCACTGTGTCCTGTCCATGTTGTGACATAGGCTGTTGCCCCTTCTGCCTTCCTCTAGACTATGTCCCGCTTTAGTTGCCCTGTACGTGTATTTTCTTACTGTTAGCTGGCTGTGCTGATTTTTCTTTTAATTTTCAGTTCATCAGATGCTGGTTTCTTGCTTTAAAGGATATCCAGCCAAATCCCACAATTTATAAGTGGTTTCATAATACTTTCCAAGACAGAGTTAATACATGCCAAATACATGGGGTAAACTCCCTTTGGATTGGAAAGTTAACTTTCACATTCACAGTACAATCCTCTTTTAGAAGTAGGTATTTTGAAAGTTTTTTTATGATGGAAAACGGTCTGTTAACCATATGATCTCAGCTAGAGATACAGGATGTTTATGGACTGTATTTTACATGAATTTGTCTAACTTCATTTGTTTTAAGTCTGGACATAATGAGCAGTACAAAAGTTGCCATCACTTAATAATCCAGCAGGCTGTTTTCTTCTTATTTTCTTAGCTCCCTTTCAACATTTTGCTCATTATTGCAATGTGCATTGTTTCAATTTATGTGTGAGAATCACAGTTTATTGGGGGCCAAGTGTAAGTGATTCAAAGTTCACACTGTACTGCAGTTGCATTGAGTTAGATCAAATTATAAATAGAGAACATTAAAATGATTTACTGTATAGAGAATAATGTACCCCCCGATTGTAAAATATATGGATATTATAAGTAACTGAGGAATAATACCATCACCATATTTCACAATATGTTACATTGGGTCAGATTCAAATCAGAGAGAGAAAAAGTTCTCATGGTTTATCATATGAAAACTCACACATTTCACAGTTCATAAGGATATCATTTATTGACCCTTGTGTATGTTTGGGAACTAAGTTTGCAGTACATCTAATACTGAAGATTTTAAAGGCTTTTCAGTGGAATCTGAAGAAAGAATTTTGCTTCCGGTACCAACCATCTCATAATTAGCTCTCATAGAATGCTGCCTCTGCATCCTCATTCACTGCATCTTCTGCCCCGTCTCTCCCTGAACTATCCACATCTTCTCCTCTCAAAGAAAAACTAAAGCTCAACAAAGAAGTAGGGTATAAACTCTGCACATTTTGTTTTGGGGTTCTGTGCCTGTCCAAGGCAACCAACGCCCTTTAAGCAGGGAAGATCTGTACCTCTAAATAAGCCCCAATAGCTTCTCAACCTTTTTTTTGCTGATTAACTACACAGACTCTGGGCTGCTGTCTGTTACCTGAACTTAGGGACAGACTCACAATATACTGCATATATAGAATATATAGAATATAAATATCCTAATACAAGCTAATCAGAAAATAATTTAGATTCTCATCACAGCAGCTTCAAAACCATTGCAATTTGCATTCATATTTACTAATCAGCCCTGTAGCACCAGCTTCTATGGCAGGCAAACCTCACACACAATAGAACATGAGGTCAGCCCACAAAAGAGTTTTATAGCCAACCTCTACACTCCTCCACTGCATGTGACTTGGGGATCTTATTGAAGTAGAGCTAAACCCTAAAATGGATAGGGTTAAAATTTTTAATATTTTATATACTGAACTTATTGCACAAGCCTAAAGTTCTCAACTTATCAATAGCAGCAATAACCCAGGACTTCAAACTTGTCAAAGTTCACCATCTTGGAAAGTGTCTGTGACACTCACATGCTCAGTGGGCTCTGAGCAGCTGTTGAGAAGCTAAACTTAGGGGTCGTCACAAATTATCAAGCACAAAATTAAGATGGCCTGTAATATAAGTTGATGCTACAAGGCTGATTACTAAATCCTAGTTGCACTGGTTTCTGTGCTGCCATGTAGTAATTATCTGTATTCATTTCTAATCAGCCTTATATTGTGACATTTCTATTCTATGTGTACTGTATATTGTGAGTGGGTCCCTAAGCTCAGTAAGTGACAGCAGCACAGAGCATGTGCAGTGAATCAGCAGAAAAGAAGATGGGGGCTACTGGGGCATCTTTGGAAACACAGATCTTTACTGCTAAAGGGCTGTGGTTGCCTTGAGCTGCTACAGAAGCCCAAAAAATAAGGTACAACATTTCTAGCTACTTCTTTAGTTAAGCTTTAGTTCTCCTTTAAAGTCAACAGAGACATGGAGAGGATCTGCTTCGTTAAACCTGCAAAAGATATTACAAGTATGTACATGTAAGTAATGTGATCAACATGACCTATAGGTAACTTTTAATGCACATTAATATTTTGATGAGTAGTTTTTTAGTGCCAGTATCACGTTGTCTGTTAAAGATATTAACATTAACTAATCCCAATAGGATTGTTTTGTCACCAATATGAATTCATGCCACTTAGTTAGAATCAAGTACAAGGTACAGTTTTAACATTACAGAGAACAATGCATTGAAGAAAAAAAATGATTTGCTTAAAATGGATTTTATGAGATCTGCCCTCCTTGCAGGGCCACTCCTGCCATGAGACAAGGTGAGAACCTTGCCTCAGGTGCCAGTAAGCGGCCAGTTATAAGGGGCGGCAAAAAGACACCTCTTGTAACTTTAAGAGCCAAATTTCCACATTTTAACCCAGAAATTTGGCTCCGCTAGTGCAGAAAGCGCTATTGCGAGTCCAATGCTGATTTTTAACCGTGGAGCAGGAGGCAGCAGCCCCCAAATTGCCCCTGCCTTCTTGTAGTTTGGGGCTGTCTGGATAATATATTGGATATATCTGGATAAGGTATCCCATACCTGTACCTCCTTTAGCAGAATAGGTTGGACAGTACAAGAGTTTCTGCTGATATAATCTATGCTCTTATCATTATTTCCAGTGAGGCAAACTGAAGTTAGTGTGCTTCCACTATGATTTTATTAAACCTATTGAATAGACTATACATACATACTACTGCAAAAACAGCACACTTCTGCCAGATTAGTTCCCACTGACAACAGACAGAAGAGTTTTGGTCCCTGAACAGTAGGAGGAACAAGAAAATCTAAAAGTTTCCTCTTTAAACCAAGTTTTTTTCCAGCTATAACACATTTTAACAACCTTGTTATGCTGTAAATACAGCATTCTCGCGTGTCATTTCGATTTTGAATCTCTCCAGACACAGCTTTTGATGACTTGAATTGAGTCACTGAATCTGAGACTTTCCATTAGATCAGTCTTGCTAAACTTTCTCTCTAGTTTGTGGTTTTGGCCACACATAAGAGATTGTGTTTCCTACATTTGGTCTGTATTACTTGAAAAAATGTTCTCTTTCTAAAGGACTGACTGCATTTTATTTTCACATGGGCGCTGGCTCATGGCTCATGCTTCAAAAACACACGTTTCCAGTTGACATTCCTTAAAGGGTCACTATTACAAAAAATTTATTTTGTATATGTGCCTGAAGACAATGCTTAACCCTTTGCCTGCTAAGCATAGACGGCGAGGGCTCAATCTGCTAAGAACGTACCATGTACATTCCTCGGTGGTCGAGCCCTTCTCTCTGCATTGGTGACCTGCAGGACCCCCTCCAACGGTGCCAGGTATATTTACCACTTATTACCCTGATTTTATTGCTTCATTGGTTTGTGTAATATCCAGTCATTACGCAAGACCAGAAGGCAGCTACAGTATTGCTGGGCAGGCCCAGACCTGGGACAGGAACCAGTATCCCTCTTACCCATAGCTTTGGGCTTTAGATGAGTTGTGTAGAGCTGGTGAAAGACTTTATACTGAATAAATGTATCTCACACAGCTATTAGGCTGGTATACATGGTCTCGGTGGCCTTGTTCCACTCGTCTTGGTAAAGATTGGGGATACTTGCTTGCCATCGTGCCTGTGCTGTATTGAATGGATACCAGTTTTGTGGGCTGCTCTCCAGAAAGAGTTTCAATTTTTACCCATTTTGGATTTATGTGAATGTGTACTTTACAAAAATAAATGACTTTCTGGGGTTACCACACTTTTTTGTAGCTGTACCCCACATATAATGCAGTAAATATGTTGCTTTTGAAGTAGCTAGAATGACAGAAGATGATAGATCATATGGGGTGTCTTAATTTTGGGCCCCCTAGAGGCCACATATTTAGATAAACCTATGCACATTGAGAACTAAACTGTTCAGTGGTCCCCTGGCCTTCATTTTCAAAGTGAACCTAATAAAGGATACCTAATGATATGTGGCAGATCAGATACTGCAAAGTGGAAGCTTTGAGGAGAGTTTCAAAGATTTCATCAAAATTGACATCTTTAGAAAAGCTTTGCAATTTGGTACTTTGGAGTATAAAGACATTTACACATTTTTATTTCAGAGGAATGTGTACATTCCAGAAATATATGACTTTCTGGGGTTACCACCATTCTGCAGTAGCTTTACCTCACTTAAAATGCAGTAAATTGTTGCTTATGCAGTAGCTGGAATGACAGAGGATGACAGATCATACATATTGGGCACCAAACTGTTCAGCAGATCTCTGACCTTCATATTTAGGGTGATTTATTTTGGTACCTAATATTATGTGGAAGATAAGATAATGTAAACTGTAAGCTTTAAGGGCATTTTTCAAAAATGACAGAAAATGCTATAAAAACTGGTAACTTTAGGAAAGGGTTGTGGCTGGGTAGTTTGGAATAGAAAGACATGTATAGTTTTTTAGGGTAAAACCACTGTTAGTTGAGTTTTTGGCCTTGAAATAAGAAGTATTCAGATTTCCGGAGAAGTGCTTTAGAAATGTGGTGGTGTTCTGCTGAGAGTTTTTGACCTATACAAATTAGAAATCTCCATAAAACTATACATATTTGGTTTTGGAATGTTCTGGAGACATGGGCCTTTCCAAACCATTTATAATTGCATGCATAAAATACATTTTACTTCTACTTTATTTGTTTTTATTATTGAAAATATATATTTTTCATTTTTTTGACAGTGTGAAGCTTAGAACTTATTACAGAAGTAGAATTATATCAAAATCCTAGCATATTTTGAAAGTTTAAGTTGTTCTGAAAAAAAAATATATTGTTTTCCTGGGTAAACCTTAAGTCCCCTCCAGGAAAAGTCACAAACTGTCTGGCAATAAACATTTACAAGTGAGCAAATCGACCAGCAGTGAAAGGGTTAATATTAGACAAAGTTAAGCAGATTTGGAAACGGCAATAGCTCATGGGGCAATTTTTGGTGCATTGAATGCCTCATTAAAAAAAAAAAAAGTCTACTGTGCCTAGTGCAGGTTATTCACATGAAAGTCAGTGAGTAGTGCAAGCCTTCATCAAGAGATTTTTATCTGGAAATGCAGCACTCCACTTTCAGGATGGAACAGAACTGAAACAAAACCTCCACAATCACTTTTTTCCTTGTATGAGTTCAAAATGGCAGCTGCCCCCCTCAAGTAAGCATGAATATAAATTGCACAAAAGGGATAACACCTATACAATAATTAAATGGGGCTAGTGCCTTTGACAAAGCCCGCAACTTGGCGGGCGAAACTTTTTTTTAGCTTCGGTTAGGCAGGCGTCTGATAGGGACATAGAATGGGTGATTGGGTAAAATCGGATCGGGAGGGGTTTCATCAAGGGTGAAGGGGTTGGAGACTCATATGATCCGAGGGTCTTGGCATTTTCTGACAATTGGTTCTTGCTGCACACTCAATATACTGAACGGATTGAGACGACTCCAGGTCATTATTACCGAGGAGTTTAATGTGCTCAACCTGACACCATATGGGAGGGATCCTGAAGTGGGTGAAGGGGTTGGCACTGTGTGGGGCATTCTGTGGCACACCTCACCGACATTCAGATTGATTAGGGGGATGGTGCAAATGCATCACTTGTTCACCTCTGACTAACAGTCACATAAGTGCAACAGCACATTACCCCTCCAACTCATGGATTGCCTAGTCAATCAGTCTCCTATACCTAACCCTTATTTTAATGTTGCATACTAGACTGTGGTTTTAATGATTTATTAAAGGTTACGTTTTAATTGATGCTGCTTTACACGAGCTTCGGAGTCATTGGATGGAAGGGTGCAACTGGATGGGTCAGCTCTTTCACTTCTTTTTGTTGTTATAGTCTTAAACTTAGACATTCTAGTCACAGTGGCGTAACTACCGTGGGAGCAGGGGGTGCGATTGGGCCAGGGCCTGCACCCCCTCAGGGCCCCCCGGCAGCTCGCGCGCCACTGATGAGGGTCGGGGGACCCGGCTGCACGTTCCGCGCCAGGGCCCGCCCCCTCTAGTTACGTTGCTGTCTAGTCAGATGATGGTAGCACCCCCAGTAAATAAGGCTTTTGAGCATGGATACCACTGTGCTATAATTGTCACAGAATATAATTATACATTCAGTTCAGCAGACACTAAAGAATGCCTTTTACCATGGTTAAGTACACTGAATCACTTTCATTGGCTTTAGCTGTAAAACACAAATGCTACCACGAACCAAATCTCTGTCAAGCACAGTGAAACATTCAGCTTGGTTATGTCTTTAAATCAGGTATACTACAGGGTCCAGTATGCAAATTATAATGCAGTACGTTGGCGTCAGTTTTAATGAAAGCATCATACTGCCAGGTCTCAGAATCTTTGTGAAGGACAGTGGAAGCTTCAGATTGGCTACAGCATGTAAAGCATGCATACAGTCAGAACTACAGTATGTGAAGCACACTGGAAATTTCAGATTTCATAGGTCATCAAGATTTTAAATCATGTATACTGCCAGTGTACAGATTTTCTGTACAGTAAATAAAAAATGCTTGTCACCAAGGCCTAGAATTTTACAGAGTGCAATGAAACATATTGCCACTAACAGTACATGCTATTATGGCCTAGAGTGGCATTCTATGCCTAGAATCAATAAAACGTCAGTCCATAGTGGAAAATATTGCTGTCATTTATATATGTTGCAAACACGAATGCACAGACAAATGCTAGGGATGAAGGTACTTTTAGGGATATAGATTTTCAGCCAAATTCACGTTTGTGGCTGTCAGCAACATTTTTTGTCAATCCGCAATAGAATTTTGAGTTTCATGTGTTTTGCTTTGCCAGAAAAAAACCTACAGGAAATAAAAATCTAATGTCATTATTATGGATCCTTGTTTTCCACATCAACCAGTCACATCAAAGTGCTTCTTAGCTCTACCCCTGTCTGTCATTCAGGTGCCTCACAAAGACAATGCTTTTCCTAAGTTAAAAATAATTTTTTCTTCCCAGATTTTATTCACATGGAGTGAGCCAAGAGACTGTGTATGTGTTGCCTATATGCTAAATATTATGGTTGCTATTTTTGAAACCTGTTCTTTTTACAGACAGACAGTACAACACCCCAGTCACCATGTACTGATATATTTGATATGATCCCTTTTTCTTCCATCTCACCTGAGTCAACCACGCCGACACGGAATGGATCTCCTCATACACCTATCAGATCAAGTGAAACCAGTAAGATTTTTTTTCTTTATTGATTTTTTTATATTCTTATATATATAGCTACTGATGGCATGCTTGTTAACCTTGTTGGTTTAACACATTGCCTTTGAATAACCATTGGATTTTACATTTCCATCTCACATAATTATATTATTACTATTGTCAAAACCTGCCATTTTTTCTTCTGCAATATTGCAGAGATATGATCTTTTCAGGGAGATCCATCTTAGGAGCCTGCAACTTCCATAATACAAGAACTGCACTATAGCAACCCAGTTCAGCTCTTGTTTTTTAACCAATGCAACCCCTTTGTACTACACCATAAGCAGCAGCTAAATGCATAAGGTTTTTGAATATGATTGTGTTTAAGTAATGATGGGTCATGGGTACACTAACCATGTACAGCAAACTTTTACTCCATGACCATGCTATGGATGCAGGCTACAATGAGGCATTTTACTTACTGCCTGCCCTATGGCAGGTGGTTAGGACAGGGCTGGCCTGCACCCACCAACACTGTATTCTACACTGCCCCAAATTTTCTATCTACCACAAGGTGCAGAGCACATCCAGACCCTGGCAGAAATATACTCTTGAGTGAGTTTTATTGCGATGCGTTCTAATCTCACATTTTGATCATTCTGCCCCTCAGTGTCTATATGTGGCAGTCTTAAATACAGGGCAGCTTGAGCCTAATGGCATTCTAAATTTGGGATAGAATGATAAACAATTAACCACCCAGCCACTCCTGATTTGCATCAGCCCATTCAATCTCTGTCAGTGCAGCTAAAGGTGGAATGGAGTGTAGAGGCCTTTTGCCTACATTCAGCAGCACTGTATTTATTAGGGAGGCACAATGGTTTGCTCCTTCTAACCCCCTTCGTCTGCTAACTAGCACAGAATTCCAATATGGAATGAAGAGCACAGTCAGACTCCACTTGTTCTCATTCGCAGGGCCTACCTAATACAATTTGGGCATCTTAAGCCTCCTGCCTTAAGGCACATTATTATCCGTCTCACTGCAGACTTAAAAATTAATTATATCAGAATATGGCTTGTGTGAAGTCTATGGAGAAGTTATTTCACTGCACTTTAGCCACATTTACATGCAATAGGCTCAGGCAGCTTGTATTCACTAATACACTAGGGCGGGGAGGCAGGCTCATGCTTTAACCTTAGATGTGCAGTGGGATGAGCCATATAGACGACTGAGCAGGAGCATTTCAGACTTTGCCACTTTGGAGATACAGTATATTTTAAAACTAAAGATAATGCACATCTAAAAATGCTTTTGATATATTATCTGAGTTTATGCTTTTATATATCTTTTTTTTTTTTTTTAGAAAAAGATCTTTTTGGAGCAGAACCTTTTGATCCATTTTGCTGTGCAGCAGGTGACTTTCCTCCAGACATACAATCCAGGCTGGATGAGATGCAGGTGCATGACACGTTTTAAAATGTAATGATCGTATAAAGGCATGAGGCTCCGTTACTGTACCATTATAAAGGTCACAGAACCCTATGTTGAGTCTTGTCAACTACAGCAGCAGTGAAAATAGTTGCACACAAGGTCACTTGAGCACAAACATTCAAATCATAAGGAATTCCCCAAAATCACTCACAAAATGAGTGGCCCTACAAAACGGATCTCACCACTTGGGATCCATAGTATTACTAATACACATCCTTTATTGTATAATTATATAATGAACATATATACATTAAATAGCTTTAATAAAGGGTTTCATGGCTTTTTAGCAAGTGAGGGAATACAGGACTATGAAAGATTGCTTATAGTACAAGTTGATCCAGGGACTAGTTTGGTTGTCATCTTGTAGTTTTCAACCTCTGAGGCAAATTGGAGAGGCATAAGAATGTGCGTTTTGCCTTTCTCTGGATCAACTAGCAATTTGGCCGGTTTTATATAGTGTCTTTTTTTTACATATCTTTTTTTCAACCTATGTTACTGTGTTACTATGTTTTCTGAAAATGTGGAGCCTGATTTGGGTGCTGCTACAATAAGATACTGGGGATCATTTATCAACACTGGGCAAATTTGCCTATGGGCAGTAACCCATGGCAACCAATCAAATTGCTGCATTCATTGTTCTACTTGCAGCTGGCTTCAAAAAGCTAATCACTGATTGGTTGCTATAGGCAACTGCCCATGGGCAAATTTGCCCAGTTTTGATAAATGAGTCCCACTGTCTGGAGAACTGAACATAGGAATACAAGCACCGAAAATCTGTCCAGTTATACATTACATCTAGCACATATACCAGTCAAGAGCAACTGGTTAACATTTAGTGAGTCTTAAGAGAAATTAAAACTAATGCTATATATAAATAACTACTGACAGAAACCAAAAAATGTTTCTGGTTTTGTTAGCATCAATTTTATTTTGATTATCTAATATTAAATAGGAGGAATTATTATTTTGCGGAAAAGTTTAGTTACATATAAAATGCACAGTCTTAGGTTTGGTGGTTTTGCTGGCATTTTATCTATTTTTCTACCCTACATAAGAATACAATTTAAGGAAAGTACCAAAAATCTGTCCTTATACGTTATTAAGACATATACTGGCTAAGAGTAACTGGTTAAAATGTAGTCTTGGTCTTAGTAGAAAATAGTTCTTTTTAAATAAAGGAGAAAAACTACATCAATTCATGCAATCTGATTGTACTTGAACATTTTTTCCTTTGGTTGCATGAATGAGGATGCCTTTGTGGGAATATATACACGTAATATGAAATGTGAATGGTTATACTTTTCAAAGATATAGATATACTTGCTAATTATTTTGGTTAAAATTTTTATTCTCATTTCTTTTCTGCTTTCTTGGGAATCTAGCGTCAGAGATGGTTAGTATTTCTGTGTTTATCACTTACCATATGCTATTGGTTTTGATATAATTTGTATTATGTACATATATATTTTTTCTCCAGCCTTTATTGTACCTAACAATGGTTACAAGATTGCTGTATTGTGTAAAAAAAACCCACAAAAGTGAACTGAAAGGGAAAAGCACAAAAATAGTATAGTATTTTATATATCAATGCATATCACAATAGGTGAATACCTTGCTTAAAATATTATTTTACAGTTATGTAAGAAAAGCTGCAAAGTATTTACTGGTTACTAATTTAAAAGCAATCATCGTATTAGTTTATATGGGTTACTGCACCAGACCAAATTATATGCCCTTTAATACACACAAGGGTGAATGAGTACAGTCATAACCACCCACCCCAATGAGGGCTAAGAGAGTTTTTTTTTTAATACATAATTTGATGCAATATTCTGAATTAAAAATGTTTGTCTGTTGCCTGCACTGACCTGTGTCTGACTTTGGAATAACACCTCTGCTTGACCCTAAGCTCGAGCCTCTGGTTTTCCCAGAATAAATCTGAAAATTTAGTTAAATTATTTAGAGAGAATAGTTATTGGGTGGCTGTCATTTGTGATGCTAGGAGAACACCTGTTTTTTTTTGTATATTCTATTTTTATGTAAAGAATTCTTCAGTCATAGAATAACAGGGTATAGATAAAGGTATCATCAATGAGATTATGTGACATCGGAAATATAGAGCATTTAGTACATAATGTAAGCATTTCAAAAATCATGCAACATACTTTAACATAGATAGTTGAATACCTGTTTTTTGAAAGGAATTCTATTATTTAAAAAAAATCTAAGCAGAGGAACTTTAGAGCAGCCTCTTTTTCTCTCCTGAAAACTTCCTTGACTACTTAGTGGTCAGACTGTTCATAAACTGACCAGTAGGTAGTGCTTTTGTTAGAAAATGTGTTCATATTAACAGTACATGTATCCCTTAATATCTTGGACTAAACACAAAATAAAAATGAATGTAAATTAAAAAAGTGCTTACAATAGCGTTTACTTAAAGGTGTACGTATCCTTTAAAGAAATTTATCAGCAAAGCATTGGCATCTTGACCTTCTGTCAAGACACAGTGCTACTACATCTGATTCATCTAGCAACACATCAGCTTAATAGCAAACTTTTGGGCAGATGGCATCATGTTGTAATAAATCCACATACAATTCCATTTTCAAACCATTGCTATTTCCTATGATCTGCAAGAAAAACAAATATTTGTCAGGATGAACCCTGATGTTGCCTTGTAAGTCATCCATCACAAGCTAAGATCTCTCATGCAAGTATAGAATGAGGTGACACTGCAGATCAGCCATAAATAGTAATTCTAGCGTTGTAATTACTCTGTACATACCTGTAATCAATTACAATAATGACATGGTTTTCTCTTCATAAAGCCATTCTGATTACAGCTTAAATGTCATAATATTGATTGAACAAAACATTTTGATTGTGATACTTTCAAATAACTTGCCCACCACAGATGTCGAGCTTTATGAGCCTCTGATTGACAAGTGGAGAATGTAATCCCTTTTTAAATATTGGAATTATATGATCTTTACCGTGATGCATCGGTACCATAGCAGATGAAAGGGAGTCAATAAAAAGTGACCTGGCCTGGCTGTAGTAAAGCTAAGTTCTCTACTCAAGTACCGTATGTATTATATCAGGCCCTGCCTCCTTTTTAATGTTGCTTATACTATACAGTTAAGTACAGTACCATATCCTGTGGCAGCCACTGACAGCTTGTTTGAGCAAAGTCATGTCTTGCTTTATAAAACTGATCCAGTAAGTCTACAAGCTTTGCTCATGATGTGACAGTGTTGGAGTTAAATAAACAGTAAACCATGTTAAAAATAAAATAAAACAATGTATACAGATAAAAATATGACATTGTTTGCATTCACCTATATCAATAAACTGTATCAATATAGTTTAGACATTAAAGGGGAAATTTTGTTTTCTTCAGTCTTGGAATTACACAATCACAGCAAGCAGGCAGCAGCCATGTTGCGGACACTGTTATTAAGATAAAATGTGTATCACCCCAAAATATTGTGTATACAATAGAATGGGGAACCTAATGTCCATGTACAGTGCCCTAGATAATTATAGAGCCTGGGGAGGGAAGGGGCAATGTGGGAAGTGCAGTGACCTGTAGGAAGTGCTGAATGGAAATATGACTATGAAGATTTTCATTCATCCAGGTCACAATATATCTAGTATAGGTAAATCTAAAAACAGTTTCTCCCATTGTAGATAACTTATACATGGATGAGGTGGAAAGGAGGGCCTTACTTACATTCCAGGGAACTACAACGAGTCACTGGTTCAGGTATGTGGATGACACTTGGGTTAAAATCAGATCCAATTAAGAACACATTAACTCAGTGGACAATAACATCAAGTTCACAAGGGAAGATGTCCACGAGATCAAACTTGCCTTTTTGGACTGTTTGATATGCATCCAAGAGGGGGGTAACTTGAAGAGGGAAGTATACAGGAAACTGACTCATACGGATCAATATCTGTTTGATTCCCACCATCAGCTGGAACACAAACTGGGTGTCATTAGAACTCTGCACCACAGGGTGGAATGTGTGTCAACTGAGACAAAGAGCAAAAACATCTCAGAGGAACTTTGAAAGTGTGTGGCTACCCAGACTGGGCCTTTGTCAAAACAGCAGCAAACAAGCCCAACAGGAACATCAATAGAAATAACCACCCAGAGACACATAGTAGGCGAAACATAGTCATCCCATATGTAGCTGGAGGATTTTCAACAAACACCACATCCCTGTGTTTTTCAAACCTAGCAACACACCGAGACAAAAACTTACACCCAAAGGACACAACACCAAAAGAAAAACAAAGCAATGTGGTATACGGAGTCCAGTGTAGCGAGGAGTGCACAGATCTATACATTGGGGAGACAAAACAACTGCTCACCAAGCGAATGGCTCAGCACAGGAGGGTGAACTCTACAGGGCAAAACTCGGCTGTCTTTCTACACCTAAAAGACAAGGGGCACTCCTTTGAAGATAGCAAGGTCCAAATCTTGGATAAAGAAGACCGCTTGAAAGAGGCGATTCATGTCAAGGTGGAGAAACGATCTCTGAACAGTGGCGGGGGCCTTCAACACCACCTGTCTGCTACATACAATGCTGTTCTAACATCTGTACCCCGGCGGTTTCAGAACACTTCACACATCCATTCATGGAAACTCTCACAAGTAACACCTCTTTCTAAGAGTTGCATGAGACATTGGATAATCCTATCACAGTAACTACACAGAATCAACACCTCTGTGAATTTCAGATGTCACCTCTTTGAAGAGTTACAATGTGCCATTGTGATTGGATTAGTGGAAGAGTTTATATGCCGAGAATTTCCACACCAGTCAGTTGAACTGAAGAAGCTGCTCAGATGAGTAGTATCTTCAATGATTACTCAGCAAGTCCAGTTGTTTTTTTAGATTTACCTATACTAGATATGCTGAATGGAAAGTGAAAGTAATTGAATGTCCCGCCTCTATGCCTCAGGCATAGAGGCGGGGCAGATAATATTCAATTGACAGCTCAGATATTTAAACACCATTATAAAAGGTATGGATGTTTGAATGAAAAAAAAAATTGTGTTTATTGTTCAATTTGCTATGGACTTTCATTATGCAGCTTTTTATGTCTAGGTGACAGATCCATTTTAAGACATTTTGTACATGAATCTATGAAAAAAAACTCCTCTCCATATTGCAATATATTCAAGCTGGCTAACTATGTCACTGATCTGGCCAGTCCAAGTCCATTTTCATATAAATTAAGAATTCTATTATTTTTTAAGGCAGTGTAACGTAAGGTATCCCAGACCCAGAGCAAACTCCAAGGTTCCAGTCACGGCCTACTCTTCTGCAGCCGCCTTTGGCTTTGGGTGAACCCCTTCGCTATTCAGATGCTGCCAGGTCTTATTGTGGGAGAACCAGAGAGAGAGTTCTGGGTAAGCATGGGAACCAAATGTAAGTGAATAGGATGTGGAAGCAGTCAGTGAGGCATGACCAGGCAGGGTCAATACCAGACAGGCAACGCGGTACCAAACGGATTTCAGAAGCAAGGTCGGGTCACAGCCAAGGTCATGCACAGAGAATTAGAATTGTACCAATCGGAATCCGAAGAGTAGTCAAAACAGGCAGATGTCAGTTTCAAGCAGCAAGAAGGCAGAGTCAGGGACAGGCATGGGTCAAACCCAGTCCCCGCTGCCCCACTAAACCACCAGGTACCATTACAGGCAGTTTCTATAGAGACAGAGTTTAACCATGGAAAGCAAGTTTAACCTACAACTTTCTGTTGAAGGTTAAAAACTCCCAAATGCTTAAACTTTATACTGGACACCACAGGAAAAAAAAACTGGTGAATTTGGAATTATGGGATCTACAACAAAGAGCTGGCCAGTGCTACTGTATAAATTATAGCAAAAATGGAAAGTTGTTCTCACCACTAAATACTTTTTAATTATTAAGCAGGGGTGCAGTGACCACAAAATTCATACAAAAATCCTCTACACTCGATCCTATCAATATATGTAGGACATTAACATTTTTGTGCATAAAGCTATTAAAAAATGCAATATATTCCAGCTGGACAACTAATCTGGCCAGGTTTATATATAAATAAATTTATATATATAATTACTCAAAATATGAAACTTGAAAGAAGAAACCAACTATTACCTATCTTTGAAATAAAAATGTGCAGTGATTTCAATTTTCTTACCACAAGTTTAGTCTGTATTAATTTGAAATGTTGGAATACAGACCAAGCCACAATAAATGTTTTCTCTAAAGACAATCCAAATACATATCATTTATTTTTTACACTTGCTTAACATATTTATGTTACCAGTGGATTAAGGTTGGACACAAGGATTGCCTCTGTGGAAAAGCTTCTTTGAACTTACTAGGTTGAGAGGAGTTGCTGAGTATTTATTTATTGCTTAATATATTTAAATCTGTACTCCATAATAATCATGGGATTACTGTGTATCTTCTAGCAGCTAGCAAACTGGAACCTCTGTTAATAATAATCATGGGATTATATCTGCTAGCAGCTAGCAAACCCGAACCTCTGTTAACTACGTGGGAAAATTGACATAATTCAATCCCTGCTAACAACTGTTATTTTAGGGCAGCTAAAAATCATTTCAGTAAAATAAAAGTATGCACACGCAGTTGCAGCCAGTTGATAGATCTGGATTGCTTTAGGGGAGCAGGTGGAGATTAAAAACCCCTTTACAGTTAGCCATTATTCCTGTAAAAAAATTACTTAACATACGGCACTGAGATTTTACAGTCTTCGATTTAGCCATAGGACAACCAATTTCAGCACATTTCTTTTTTCAAAGCAGACACATTAATTATGCAGAAAACATTGCACCGTGTCAGATAAGGCTTAAAGGGGTGGTTCACCTTCATGTTAACTTTTAGTATGATATAGAATGGCCAATTCTAGGAAACTTTTCAATTGGTCTTAATTTTTTCTTTTTTTTTTTATAGTTTATTAATTATTTCCCACCTTCTTTTGATTCTTTCCAGCTTTCAAATTGGGGTCACTGTCCCCCATCTTAAAAACAAATGCTCTGTAAGGCTACAAATTTATTGTTATTGCTACTTTTTATTACTTATCTTTCTATTCAGGCCTCTCCTATTCATATTCCTGTCTGTTATTCAAATAAATGCATGGTTGCTAGGGGAATTTTGATCCTAGCAACCAAATAGCTGAAATTGCAAACTGGGGAGCTGCTGAATAAAAAGCTAAATAACTCAAAAACCACAAATAATAAAAAATTAATACCAATTGCGAAATTGTTCTAGAATATCACTCTTTACTTCATACTAAAAGTTAATTTCAAGGTGAACAATCCCTTTAATAGATGATCTAAAGTGAAACGAAGACTACAATAAAACGCTGAAGGAAATAAATGGGAAGAGCAAAAGACAGGGAGAATTGTAAATAAAGAGTATTGTACTTCAAGATTATGCATATAGCAGTAAGTAGTAAACAAGTAGTATGCAGTAAGTAGCAGTAATTACAGTTAGTAGTAAACAGTACAGTAGGTATAGCAGTAAGCACATATAGCAGTAAGCAGATATTCTATACTATACAAATATACTATTTTTAGTAAAGCTTTTTCACAGCTTGCATGTTACAGTAAAGCTGGATTCGTACGATTTTTCGTCCGGTGGAGATCAGTCATTTGGTCGATCAGACAGGTTAGAAAATCGGCTGCCGATAATATCTCTGCGTGTATTGCCGATCGTATGATTTTCAGAGGGAGACTGTCACTAGCTTTGTCTATCGTATGATTGCTGTCAGGAGCAGAACATCAGCTGATCTGTTCTTTAACTACTTTATTTGGTCGGAATGGTAAGACTTTGATCTAAATGGTTAGTGGCAGGTCGGGAGATGGGAAAGTCCGATTGTACATTGATTCGTATGATCGGATCTTTGCGTCGGTGGCCATCTTAAAACTTTTAGATATTATCAGAAATGAGTATACAAAATGTACACAAATTTTTGCCTTAGCAACACACTGACATTATAGCATTGAAATTTTTTATTCTACATAAATGAAACAGAGTTCTCTCTTCAGTTTGGTGGAACTACTATGGGAGTAGTGGAGCATCAGGTAGTGATATACTGGTAGGAAATCCGATTTCATTTAATCTGCAGAAATACTGTTCTTGCTACCCCAAGAAAATCCCAATAAGTTTTTTCTTCAAACAAGGCACTACAAAGTTTTATTAATACATTTTTCATTATAAAGTCTTCTCTATCCAGCAGTTCCTAATATATGTACACAAAATATCTTTCTCTTTTTACCAGTCACTTGTGCACTGAATAAATTGGACACTGGAAAAATAGAGATCCAATATAAACTTCTAATTTTAAAACTATTTTATAAGTTTATATATGAACACAATCAATAGGTCCTAGTTATGCTGTGTGGTGGGGAGGGCGGACCTGTAGGTGGGGCTTGCGGTGGGCGTAGCCCAGGGGACCCAGGAAATTTTGTCATATGGGGCCCTGCGATTTCTGATGGCGGTCCTGCCTACCTGATAAACAAATGCTGCTGGCGGGAGGCAAGCACAACAGACTGGTTTTGATTTCGGGATATTATTTTGTTTTTTAAAAGGCTGAAGTGAGGCTTAAGATTTTATTGGTAATAAAGCCTAGGTAATTTTTTTTGTAAAATATGATTTATTTCTTTGTAAAAAATGTTGAGAAATTTGATTGACTAATAAAATATAAAATTGCTTTAATGCTAAAAAATTAAGGAAGTCTGAGATACTGCTTGAGGCAATCAATGCTTCTATTGAGTGTGGGTATACTGCTGTAGGGGCATCTACAATATAATGTCTATTCTATAATGTCTATTCTCTCTCCTTGTGCTTGCTCTCTGTGTTCTTGTGAATTATGTTCCTGTTTTCATTAATATGCAAATTTATGTTGGTGTAAGTATCCTATACACTATTTTTCACAGCCTACAGTTGCACATTGAACTGTCTTGTACTTAAAGTAGCTAAAGCTCTGTTATTTACATCCATGGTAATTTGCACCAAATATGGAAGTTATAAAGTGAGGAGCTGATCTGGTCCCTATTTCTAATAGTGTTGTTAAATGGGCTGAGTTTGCACCAGTATTCTGATGGCTACCATGATTATTTGAACTGTTTTCATCCATGCAGAATTTTGCCAAAGGAAAAAGTTGACTACACTGGAGAAACGGGCAGGAATTTGGCAAATGAGGTCCGATGTTGTATACGCAAGGTTATAAACTTGGGCAAAAATAGCATGAGAAGTTTTGGAAATATTTGTGGAAAACAGACTGTGTGACTCTAATCACCAGATAGTGTCTACTAAAGTAAATAATGTAGTCTCTTGTATAAAATATGCTATTGACTTGAGGAATGAAAACAATTTTGGCTTTTTATAATTCCTAATAAAGCCTTACCTTGAGTATGCACTGAAGGACAAGAGGCTCTGTACTGTATATCCATGAATATATGCTTGTACATATTAATATGTGTATAAGAGAATGGCACACACAGGTTTTTTTAATACAAAAATATGAGGAGGTTTATTCAGGATTTTAGTCCCCACAAGGACCTTCTATAGGATGGCTGATCATTCAGAGGGACTGCACTTGATGAACTTTTCTTTTTCAAACTAAATTAACTAAATAACCACTAAACCTCCACTATGTAAGTAAATTGATTTGCTCTAACTTAATACATGAACCAGAGCTGAGTAGCAGTATTTGTGAGACACTGTAATTACCTCAGACAGGAATAAAACATTTTTTTGGAGTAATAGTACAATGATTTATTTGCAATCAAATAAATTAACATGTCATTGGTTTCTAACCCTTCAAATAAGACTACATATTGTTAAATAAACATTGGAATAATTAACAAAATGCCCTTCTATCTGTGCTGGAAGGATATAATTAAGTTTTGCAGTGGGCACAGGCCATTCTTAATAAGCTATTTGTGTATAAGATGTGATTGTCATTATTGAGTGCTCTGAAAAATCTGTAGCAAATATAATCATTTTAATTTTCTTAATCTTTTAGGAGGGGTTCAAAATGGGATTAACAGTAGAAGGAACACTTTTTTGTCTGGACTTTGCTGATCACAGAAGCTGATACCATCAAAACATCCAACCATCCTTTGTAATACTCCAATATTTAATTTGTTTACTTTTTTGTTTTATCTTCTGTATGAGCCAAAAATATTACATTCAATTAACACAATGATTCATTTCGGAACACAGAATAGAAAATACTTTTTAGAGAGCCAAATATTGTTTAGTGATGTACCTTTAGCCTATGTATTTCTAATTAAAATTGAAACCTCCACTCAATTCTTATGTTAGTTTTAGTGTTTTACATCAAAAATGCTACAAAAGAACTGCAGTTGTTGTAGTTTTTTTCTCTGAATTTAGTTTTTTCATTTGCAACCTAGTACTTGTATTCTTTTAACATTTTTAAACGAGATATCTACAGAGAATGCATATGTACTCATTTTATGGGACTGCATTTTAGGTAAAGGTGACATTTTAAAACAATGTAGAGCACTTTATGTTTTAAATGGTCACTATTTTTATAAAAACAATATCATTTTATTCCTTGATTTCAACATTCATTGTAGTAAGTGATGCCCTACATCACCTAGTAAGTAAAAAAGAAGAGGCTATAGCTTTAAAATGTCTAATTAAAATATATACAGTGATCATAGCAGAACAAACTCTGGACATTGAATTAAGTAAAGATTCCAAGTATTTGCCTTAAAGTTCAATCTAATGATCTCTACGAGTTAGATGTTTAGCCTTGACCCACAGGGATGTAGCGAACTGCCGATTTGGTGTTTGCGAACGCCGTTCGCGAACACCGGCAAAAAATGCGAACGTTCGCGGACAGTTCGCGAACTTCGAACACCCGCTAAAATCGTTCGAATCGAACGATCGAAGCCATTCGATCGAATGCTTTTCATTTGATCGAATGCTTACAATCGTTCGAACGAATGGAAATCGTTCGATTTTTAGCGGTCGAAGGAATTCGAATGGTCGAACGATCGAACGCGAACTCAAAATGCGAACGTTCCCAAACGTTCGCGAACATTCGGCGGACGCGAACGGTCGAAGTTCGCGCGAACTAGTTCGCAGCAGAACAGTTCGCTACATCCCTATTGACCCATCTGTCTAGTTCAACTTAATTGAGCTCAGTGGGGTTACGGTCATAAATTGTTTACATCTTCCTTCTTCTTCAAATAATTCTTCAAACAGAGCTTTGATGTATTCTTGTCATCATACCAGGCTGCCCATTAGGTCTCATAACAGAGGGTGTGGCATGACACTGTGAAAAATGTGGTAGTACCTTTTAATTCAGAATCCCAGTCACTCTATGGGACAGATTCACTAAAGGGCAAAGTGGCCTTCGCTAGTGACAATTCACCAGAAATCTCATCCGCGGGGACATCGTGAAACAGGCGTAGAGGACAATTCGCTAGTGAACGAGACCGTTGTTAGCGCTCATTTGCAGCCTATCGCGAATTTTCGCTGTGGCGAACAGTCGTTACTCCACAAATAAGATGCGAATTTTACTGAACATTACCTCTTTCGCCAGAGTTAACTTCGCCACCTCTGGCCAGCCAAACTGATAAAACAAAGCTACATCCTGCTCAATCTTATTTCAGTGACATCATATCCTGTATGCCGGAAATGCATTAAAGTTGTAAAAAACATTGATGACTTTTCTTTTTTAAAGCGGGATAACCTTAAAAAGTCTAAACTATTAAAAAAAGATTTATGTGTGAGGATTTTTTTAAAACTAATTTGTGGGGCATGCTACATTTGTTTCAGGGTGGGCTTAGGTCTCCTCTGTCTTTATTATGGCTCATTGGACATATGTTTGAAAAAGTGCCCACTTCAAGCATTTGCACCAACATTACTATTAAAGACGTCCATTTAGACGCCCTATTCAAATTAAACTAAGCGCAAGAGTGCTAGCAAAGTTTCACTAGGCAGAAATGAATGCTAGCAAAAATTCACTATGAAATGCTCGCCCAGCCGAAGTAATGCTAGTGAAAATTAGCCAGCTGCTGAGACTCCACTTTGCATATTAGTGAATTAGCGTTGTAAAAATGAATTTGCTCCTGGCAAAGTGGCGCGTAGTGTGGAGAAGCGGTTGCTGATGAAAATTTGCCCTTTAGTAACTTTGCCCCATGAATGTCCTTAACTTTAAAGTCAGAAAAAACTTTCAGTCCACAATACCCATCATGCAACAGCAATTTATTGTGTTTCTTAGCCCAAACAAATCTCTTAACCCTGTTTTGTTGCCTTAACAGAGGTTTATGAGATGCTACATGACCCTTAAGCTGGCCATAGACGCAAAGATCCGATCGTATGAATCGCGGATTCGTACGATTTTCGGACCATGTGTGGAGAGTTCCCGACATTTTTCGTCCGTCGGAGATCGGTCGTTTGGTCGATCGGACAGGTTAGAAAATTTCTGTCGGCTGCCGATAATATCTCTGCGTGTATTGCCGATCGTACGATTTTCAGTGGGAGACTGTCACTAGTGTTGTCAGACATAAGTATCGTACGATTGCTGTCAGGGGCAGAACATTGGGTGATCTGTTCTTATTTGATCGGAATGGTAAAGACTTTGATCTGAATGGTTAGTGGAGGGTCGGGAGATGGGAAAGTCCGATCGTACGTTGATTCGTACGATCGGATCTTTGCGTCTATGGCCAGCTTTAAGCTCTGCTTTCTGAAGACTCCTCTGTACTTTTTAAGTGAACACTTTCTTATCTTTGCCTTCATTAATCTGTGCCTTATTAGCTGGTTCAGTCAGTCTTCTGTTATGCAGCATAATGTCCATTATGTACTTGGAATCTGAACTTGTCCTTAATCTGCCAGATATTTTACAATGACAGTTCTTACCTCTTTCTTGATTCTGTTTGTTAGTGTAAGCCACATCAAAATGCATTGCATTCTAATTGGATCTAGATTGTGATCTAATTAGTGACAAGCATTTCTTAACATATACATATTCCTAAATTGCATTTTGAAATTGAAATGTTCATTTGGTTAAAATGTTGATATTAAACAAACAGAGTGTTAATCAAATGTGGAATTTGTGTCAGTGTTCCAAATTTTCAGTACAATAACCCAAACTGCAGTCTTAACTGTGCTTTTTATAAAATACCCTCCAATGGAGCAGAAAAAACTCTAGTCACGCAACCTTTGGTTCTTGTTGATGGACACCATTTCGCTCTGTCATGCTGGGCTAATGGGCAGAACAAAGTTATGTGAAATCTGTGTTCTCCAGCCAATGGATGCTTTGCACAAAGGGGGGAAATGGAACTTCTGCAATAGGGGCAGATTTGATCATTTTTGAGAATCCATATTTGCCACAATTCAGGAAAATCACAGTAAAAAAAAAAATATCAAATATATTTGCCTTTACGTTTCTTAATCTGAAATATTTTACTTATTGTATTAAAAATCTCAAAAACATGAATGGAATACTCTGCTACCAAAATACCTGCCGAGATACTGTGGAAGTAAGTAGCATTTAGGCAAGTTTATGTCAATTTATTTCCACCATATTTTTTAGGCTCATTGAAAATAAATGGAAAAACTGATTTTCATTTGTGATTTTTTTTTTTTGCCACAATATTACTCCATCTTGAAAAGTCAATATAGATTTTTTTTTTTTAACATGATCTTGAAAATGAATAAATCTGCCCCTAAGGGTTCCAGAACCCATTAAAAGCAATGGAGGAAGGAAAGGTTTTTTAAATGCAATGCTGGAATTCCTTAAACCATTTGTAAAAAGTACTAATTATGTCATTCCTATCTTTGACAGCAATGTGGCAGTATCCCTTTAACAAAAATCCCTAGTGTACTGGAAACATCTCCTATAGGGAAATTAGCAAGCATCGTAAACCCGTATTTATGTAAATGGGTAATTCACCATGGAAGAAAAGGGGAACAGTGTATATGTTTATGCAATATAGGTATATTCCTATCACTCCGAAGTTGCCAAGGTATGCCACTGCTTGATATATCTAGTCATTTACAGGAGTACTTATTATTTACATAATTATGGAACACAGTCAGATGTTTGCTAAGTCACTCTGTTATATAGTATTAATATAGGAATATTATTCAGATCTCCATGATCTACCTTTACATTCCAGAAGAAACAAACAAAACAAAATTGTGTTTTTTTTTACCAAAAATGTAATATCTTGCATGACTTGAAGCTAATGATACTTAAGATATATGAATCTTTACAAATACTTAATAGTGAATTTAGATCCAGAGAAGAAGCAAATCATAGGATCACCCCTCTACTAAAGTATCATACAATACATTTTTGACTGATCCCCATAAGGCTTAAAGATAACTTGTGTTGTATTTGGAATTACCTTAGCTCCACCCCGTAATAATTACACAAATACCATAACTTTTAAATAACCAAAATGCAGTCAATGTTTAGATTTTTTTTGCATGTCTGAATATATTATAACCTATTAGCATAATGTAAGCATAATGTCCGGAGCTCAATAAATGCATTTATAATAGCCTTGACTGCAAATGTATTACATTCTAATTAAATGTATTCAGTAAGGTACTGCTTATTAAATTTTGTTGATGATCAAGTAACTTGAAATTAGGGGGCCTATTTAAAGAAAAACTCAAATGTAATTCTCCTTTACCAGAAACGGTAAAAAAAAGGAAGTTTATGTCAATTTGTCCAGTTTTCTTATTTTATATATATAGAGGCCTTAAATGGGGAGCTTCTTTCATGTTATATGTTCCCTAATTGGCATGGAATAATAATGCATATGTATAAGAATAAATAAATGTTTAATTTTTCTAATTAGAAAAAAAAACGTTATTCATAATCGTATATATATATATATATATATATATATATATATATTTGTTGCTTATTGTCCTAAAAAACTCTTTTAACAGATGTGTAAATCTGCACCATTACGATAATGCATAGGAGTCCGGGAAAACGAACCAGTGCAAGTGTAACTTTGTTTTAACAAAGCTCATATAACCTTTAGTTAAAAGCACAACATGCAACATAATGGAGAAATGCAAACACCCGTAACAAAAGTAAATATAATTCTCTATTTTGTTCACCAAAATTGTATAAATGCCCTAAAGTATCTTACAATGTAATATATTCATTTGTCTTAAGACATCATCTTTATAGTGGTTTACTTTTAAGCTATCAATATAATATTTGTATCTGCATTTCTTTAAAATGTTCATGTTGAATCCATATTGGTAGCTATGCTAAAGCTTCACCATGTATGCTACAGATACAGTTCATATTATATTTCTATACTAATGTTCATACAAACGAATTGTCCAGTAATGAGGTTTCTGTATCTCAGGATACATGCAGCTAGCAAATTAACTTTTGTTTTTTTTTTTTAATTTTACATTGGATAAACTTGGATACGTAAAATGATCTCATTCTTAAAGCATTTCTTTATTTGTATCTTGACATGTGTAGAGCATATGTATTTGGTTACAGTATAAGCATATTTGTATTTGTGCTAGATTACTCAAATAAAATAATTTCAAAGAATTGCTGTTTGTTGAATTGTTTGTGAAACCACTGAAAAATTTGCAAACATCAAATGATGCTGAACTGCATTGGAGTAAATGGGAATGCAGATTTGCATTGTGGTTTAGAGGTTTATATTGCTTTACATCAGGGGTGCCCAGACTTTGTTACACTGGGATCTACTCTCAACACCTGGCCCCCATCAGGAGATCTACCTTGAAAACGAGCAGCGGAATTTTTTGACCACACCAATTTTTGTGGACACACCTCCTGATTACCATGTTCATTTTACCGCTCTGATCAGCCCACCCCACCTCCCGTGTCTTTCCTCTCTGCTCAGCTAGTTCTCCCTTCCTTGTCTTTCCCCCCTGCTCAGCCCGCCCGCCTCCCGTGTCTTTCCCCTCTTCTCAGCCAGCTCTCCCTTCCTTGTCTTTCCCCCCTGCTCAGCCCGCCCGCCTCCCGTGTCTTTCACCTCTTCTCAGCCAGCTCTCCCTTCCTTGTCTTTCCCCTCTGCTCAGCCCGCCCCGCCTCTCATGTCCTTCCCCTCTGCTCATCCTTCTCTTCTGCTCAGCCCGCCCGCCTCCCTTGTCTTTCCCCTCTGCTCAGCCCACCCCGCCTTCTGTGTCCTTCCACTCTGCTCAGCCCACCCCGCCTTCTGTGTCCTTCCACTCTGCTCAGCCCGCACGTGTCTTCCCCTCTGCTCATTCTTCCCCTCTGCTCAGCCTTCCCTGCCTCCCATGTCCCTCCCCTCTGCTCAGCCCATCCCACCTCCCGTGTCTTTCCCCTCTGCTCTCAGCCTTGCTCACTTCTGGGCTCCAGGTCGCAGTCTACCAGGAATATGACGGGGATCTACTGGTAGACCGCGATTGACGTGCTGGGAACCCCTGCCTTACATTGTTAGAGAAGTTCCTTTTCACTGTGCTACAATGGTTCTTTATAGAAAACCATTGAAAAAAAGGCTCCCATGTTGCCAATTTCTTCCAAACTTTGAACACAGACAGCTCCTTACATAGACAAGGAGCGCTGGAGAGGGCACTGATCCCACTGTTTGATATGGAAAGCAAAAGGCAGATCGTCTTTTCATCCAAAGCAACACAACACATTTTTATTTGATGCAAAAGAGACTGCATGGAGAAATTCTAGCATGGATTTGTGAAAATAATCTGCTGTTGGTGAAATCAATTTTGCCACAAAAAATAACCCTGTAAAAAAAGTTTGCTTATCCATAATGATAATATGATTTCACAGAAACACTGTCAAGTGACCAAACACAAAAGAAGGCTGAATGCACTATAGCATTTTACTGAGCTAGCCACAGATCAAAAAGAATATATATACATATATACCGTATATATATATATATATATATATATATTTCTAATACACTGGTTTTCTGTTTCTACCCAAGACCCCTTAAATAACCAAAATATTGTCACGCCCCCCATTAGTGGAATTAGAAAAAGAACAGACAGAAAAAGTTTCATCCACCACAGTTCCAAAATGTTCTAGGACAGCAAATTGATGTTTTCTCTTAATGCCAGTTTTATACACCTTCCCTTTGGGCTTCAAGTGATATCAGGTTCTAAGATAATCAGTTTATAATTAAAAGTCAGCCTAGTTGCAAACTCATGATGATCTCATGGCTGGGATCAAACTAAAGCTGGGCATTCACTAAGGCTATGGACACGTGGATATGTGCAGGGTTTTCCGCACAGTCCGTGCCTCGGTTTTCTAAAAAAGGCGACTGCTGCATAAATACGCTAGTGGTTTCTACCTTCAGAAATGGCACACTACGCTAGCATATCTATGCGGTGGTCAGCTTGCAGTGCACATATCAGCATGTGTGTCCTAAGGGGCTTATTTACGAGGCCTCAAATTTTTCTGGTTGAGAATTGGAATTTTTTGAGATATATTATGCTATGAAGTTGCAAAATAGTTGCAAAAATCCGAATCCAAAAATACCCCAGCTAAAACCTGTCAAAGTCATGTAAAAGTCAGTTTTGCCTTCATGATTCTCGATAGTTTCAGGCTATTTATTAGGAAACAAAAATGACTAACGTTTCGGCTAACACTCAAGCCTTTCTCAAAGTGAGAAAGGCTTGAGTGTTAGCCGAAACGTTAGTCATTTTTGTTTTCTAATAAACACCTTTATACAATTTGTTAAGACCTGAGAGTGCAAGCTTCTTCATTTTCCTACCTAAAACGTTGGGCTTATTGCACCCAGGCATCCGTGACTGATATACGAGTTGTGCCGGCTTCCAGACTTCTATATATATCTATATATCTATATATCTATATATATATATATATATCTATATATATATATATTTATATATTATAATATATTATATATATAAATATAATTATACAACACCCACGGACAGTCACTGTAGATATATACACTATACAAACACATACTATTCATTAAAACTCAATAAAAGTAGGATTCATTAAATACACAACAAGACACACAGTAGCATTCTTAAAATGATCCATCTTGTAACGCTAAATAGAAACATAGTTGCTTATGTGTCGATCTCTGAGTAGATTGTTAACACTTTTGTGTAAGGCTACCAGTCATTGTAATGGGCTCCTTGAAATGTCTACAAGTCACATGTGAAGTGTCCTTTTTCCCATCTTAGGTTTAACCATTAGTTGATCACCGAATTATTGGTGATTAAGTTAAGTTTCATAATTCATTACTTTCGTTATATTAATTTATTTTAATTTATCAATGATCTCACTCTCTATGCATTGCTACTCGGATATTGTCCTAGCCCAGAATTATATTCAGCCACATTTAACCTATCTTCCCATTATGCCCCCGGGGATGTAGTGATGTGCGTATGAAGCTCCGGGACCTGTTTAATGAAAAGTGACAGAAATTACATCACAACTCACCGTTTATATCTGATGACATCAGAACTCCCCGTTTATAACTGATGACATCAGAACTCACCGTTTATAACTGATGACATCAGAACTCACTGTTTATAAGGATATCATTTACAAGATATTCATGGTTTTTGCGTATTATAGATATATATATAAATATATATATATATATATATATATATATATATATATATATATATATATATATATATATATATATATATATATATATATATATATATAGGTGTTTATATGTCTGTATCTTTATATGTTTGCCTGTATATTTTTATATTAGTGTAAATGTAAGGCTACATTGGAAAGTCTGTTCTAATGCAGTGCGTAGTATATCAACCCTTTTTTTTGGCATCATTTCAGCATTTTCAGACAGTTTATAGACCAAGTTCAATCTGAAATGTTCCCTTCTAAAGAACATAAAAGAGAAATACTGGAGTGGCAAACATTTGACTTCTTTTCTTAGTCTGAGCAGTGTCTTGAAAAGGAAGAATAACACTGATCCAGATGTTCTCTGGGAAGTTGTAGAATCTAAATTATACTCATTTCATTTTAATTGTATTTGTGGCTTTTAAAAATAAACAAAGTAGACAGAACATGTTTTTTTCACATCACACACAACTTGGATATATTTTATAATAATGTCATACTATAGTAATTTAAACTAAATACTGGGAAACGTTAATAGTGCCAAAGCGAGACTTTGCATGTTGTTGCTATGTGATTAGGATAATATAAACACTACAAAGAGTATTTTCTTACAATTAAGAGATTCTTACCTGACACGTATATTACTAAATGTTGAAGGGCCCAAAAGAAACAAACAGCTCTTTTGCTATTCTAAACAATGCGTAATTTTTTTCTGAAGAGCCACGTATTGCTTTGCTTGTGACTTTTGGGGGAGAGAATCGATGGAGAGGCCCATTCATTTGAAATTGAATGCTCCCGTTTTATTTTTTTAAAATCAAGCAAACATTGATCTGAACATAAATATGAAAATAGAACTTCAAGTCAAGGGGGGAGATTTACTAAGGGTCGAAGGGAATTTTCGAAGTTAAAAACTTTGAATTTCAAACTTTTTTTTGGTACTTTGACCATCGGATAGGCCTAAATTCAACTTAGACTCGAATTGAAAATACTTCGAATATTCGACCATTCGAAGTACTGTCTCTTTAAAAAACTTCGACTTTGACACTTTGCCATCTTAAACCTGCCGAATCGCTATGTTAGCCTATGGGGACCTCCTAGAACCTATAGCCAACATTTGGCTACATTTTCAGAAGTCAAAGTAAAATCGTTCAATTGATCAATGAAATCGTCAAATCGTTCGATTTGACTTCGACCGAAAACGGCCAAATCCGATTAAAAAAAACTTTGCCTTCAACATTCGAAGTCAAAGTAATCCAATTCGATGCTCAAATTTCGAAGTATTTTCCACCTCGAAATTGGACCCTTGATAAATCTGCCCCAAGATCTACTCATCATTTTCATTGACTCTTGAATACGTCCCTATTACTCAACTTGAAAAATAGCTTGAATTTTGCCAATACACCTCCCATTCCATTGACTTTTACATGAACTTGGCAGCTTATCAATGTTGAATTTTTATATTCACTTTTGTTTTTGCTTTTTGAAAGCCGACATTCAAATTAGGGAACCCTGAGTTTGAATTACTTCCTAATTATCATACAAAGATGGCAATTACGTAACATTAAGGGGTTATTTACTAAAGTCCAATTTTTTCTGGTCAGAGTTTTAAAGGGGATAACTCCATTTTTACATAGAGAAAAAAACTAAATTTTTTTTGATTTATTAAACCCTGAGGCTGCTAAAAATCTGAATAAAAAAAGTACTCCATTTCAAACCTGCCGAGGTCATGTAAAAGTCAATGGCAGACGTCCCATTTAGAATCGGTAGATATCATGATCTGTGCTGGGTTTCGTACAATAATTTCAGTTTTTTTGGGCGCTAATCCAAAAAATTGTACGATTCCGATTTTTCACAGTTTGATCCAGTCTTTTCCTGCACCAGATTTTTTTGATACCAGATTTTTTGTTACTTTATTTATAAATAAGGTAAAAATGTGGATGGGAGTTTGGTTAAAGTGGTTTTAAGAAAATAATGAGAAATGTTCTGATTTTAGTAAACAACCCCCTAAAATTTAACAAGAAAGTCCTATTTAGTCTAATCTAGAGGATGACAAAGAAAAACCCAATGAAACTTATTATCCAAAAGGTAAATAGACATCCCTACCTGCTGATTCACTAGAATTATTTCTATCTAGAAAAAAAAGCATTATGCTTTCAGCAACATCTATGGGACTGCCCCCCAATACCGCCCCCCTCCCGCTCCATGATTTCAACTTTTAGCATCGGGGCAGGTCTGGGGAGCACTATTGTGCTCGCTACTGTAGCAGAGATGAATTTTTGTGTTAAAAAATGGAAATTCAGCCTTTTTGCCACTCCTGATTACTGGCCACTCCATTCCGCCCCTTGCCTCATGACAGGAGCTGCCCTGTATGCTTTATTAATTATTTCTTAATATCTACAAAATCAAAAACATAACAGCTTCTGGGAACAGACATTACAGGAAGAATGTCTCCCATAGAGTCCATTTAAAGCAAATAATTCCAATTTTTAACAATTATTCTTCCGTTGCACTATAAAAATAAAACATTACTTGTACTTGATGGTAACGAAGCTGCATACATCCATATTGGTGTCAAAACAATCCTATTGGGTTTATTTGATTTTTAAGTGATTGATCCAAATTCCTTATCCAGAAACTACAGAACTTTGAGAAATTAGCTGGTATATGTTCAGATAGGGTGTATGGCCAGACTTGTACAGCAGTAGATTTAATTCTTCAGTTACATTGTAGAAACTTGCCATTCTTTTTTTAATAACAGATTCTTTGCAGTATAATAATCATGAAAAAATGTATTTATAACCTTGGTATTCACAGTAATTATGTAAAAATGCAGCAAATATTAATTCCAGAATGATACCTAACCATACGCACACATTATGGCCAATTAACCAGTCTGAAGGTTTTAAAAGTATGAGAAGAGGAAAAGAGTTTCCTGTGAAACTTTAGATAAGCACTAGAACAACATAAACATTCCTTGCAGATAGCGCTCTGGTATCACTATTGTTATTATTTCAGGGGTTACTGTTGCCATAACTGTGAACTATGTTTCGATAATTTGGGGCCCATTCACTAAGTTCGAGTGAAGGAATAGAGGAAAAATAGTTCGATTTTCGAATGTTTTTTTGGCTACTTCGACCATCGAATTGGCTACTTCGACTACGACCTTCGACTTCGAATCGAACGATTCGAACTAAAAATCTTTCAACTATTCGACTTTTCGATAATCAAAGTACTGTCTCTTTAAGAAAAAACTACGACCCCCTAGTTAGCCACCTTAAAGCTACCGAAGTCAATGTTAGCCTATGGGGAAGGTCCCCATAGGCTTTCCAAGTTTTTTCTGATCGAAGGATAATCCTTCGATCGATGGATTAAAATTCTTAGAATGGTTCGCAAGATTTTGATTGCGGATTTTAATTCGCCAGTCGAACTTCGAGGGTTAATTAACCCTCGATATTTGACCCTTAATACATCTGCCCCTTTGTGTGCTTATATATATATACACAGTCCACTGAGAAGCCGGCACTCACGATAATAAAAATAATGTGCCTGGGTGCAGCATAAATACATTTCGGTACCTTCCGGGGCCTTTTGTATGTATGTATATATATATATATATATATATAGGCATATAAATTGGCATAAAGTTAAGTAATGCCCTACAGTCTTTCATTGCACCAAAAAATAATTGCCTGGGTGCGGGCCATGCACCCCCTCCAGAAGTGTTCATCTTGCCGGCTACTGGGTGCGCGAACCACCAGCGGGCCCTAATGGGGTGCGGACCATAGTTACATAGTTAAATTGGGTTGAAAAAAGACAAAGTCCATCAAGTTCAACCCCTCCAAATGAAAACCCAGCATCCATACACACACCCCTCCCTACTTTTAATTAAAATTCTATATACCCATACCTATACTAACTATAGAGCTTAGTATCACAATAGCCTTTAATATTATGTCTGTCCAAAAAATCATCCAAGCCATTCTTAAAGGCATTAACTGAATCAGCCATCACAACATCACCCGGCAGTGCATTCCACAACCTCACTGTCCTGACTGTGAAGAACCCTCTACGTTGCTTCAAATGAAAGTTCTTTTCTTCTAGTCTAAAGGGGTGGCCTCTGGTACGGTGATCCACTTTATGGGTAAAAAGGTCCCCTGCCATTTGTCTATAATGTCCTCTAATGTACTTGTAAAGTGTAATCATGTCCCCTCGCAAGCGCCTTTTTTCCAGAGAAAACAACCCCAACCTTGACAGTCTACCCTCATAATTTAAGTCTTCCGTCCCTCTAACCAATTTAGTTGCACGTCTCTGCACTCTCTCCAGCTCATTTATATCACTCTTAAGGACTGGAGTCCAAAACTGAACTGCATACTCCAGATGAGGCCTTACCAAGGACCTATAAAGAGGCATAATTATGTTTTCATCCCTTGAGTTAATGCCCTTTTTTATGCAAGACAGAACTTTATTTGCTTTAGTAGTCACAGAATGACACTGCCCAGAATTAGACAACGTGTTATCTACAAAGACCCCTAGATCCTTCTCATTTAAGGAAACTCCCAACACATTGCCATTTAGTGTATAACTTGTATTTATATTATTTTTGCCAAAGTGCATAACCTTGCATTTATCAACATTGAACCTCATTTTCCAGTTTGCTGCCCAGTTTTCCAGTTTAGACAGATCACTTTGCAAACTGGCAGCATCCTGCATGGAACCTATAGTTCTGCACAATTTAGTATCATCTGCAAAAATAGAAACAGTACTTTCAATGCCCACCTCCAGGTCATTAATAAACAAGTTGAAAAGCAAGGGACCTAGTACAGAGCCCTGCGGTACTCCACTAACAACACTGGTCCAATTAGAAAATGTTCCATTTACCACCACTCTTTGTAGTCTATCTTTTAGCCAGTTCTCTATCCAGGTACAAATACTATGTTCAAGGCCAACATTCCTTAATTTAACCAGTAACCTTTTGTGTGGCACTGTATCAAATGCTTTAGCAAAGTCTAAGTAAATCACATCCACTGCCATCCCAGAATCGAGGTCTCTACTTACATTCTCGTAAAAGGAAATTAAGTTAGTCTGGCAAGATCTATTACGCATAAAACCATGCTGGCACAAACTCATAGTATTATGATTTGCTATGAAGTCCAGTATCTTATCCTTTATTAACCCTTCGAAAAGCTTTCCTAATACTGACGTCAGACTAACTGGCCTATAGTTTTGAGGCTGAGAACGGGATCCTTTTTTGGATAGAGGCACCACATTAGCAATTCGCCAGTCTCTCGGCACTATGCCAGATCTCAATGAATCCTGAAAAATTAAGTAAAGAGGTTTGACAATCACAGAGCTAAGCTCGCTAATTACCCTGGGATGAATACCATCTGGCCCTGGACCTTTGTTAATCTTAACATGTTCAAGTCTCTTTTGAATTTCTTCATGTGTGAACCATGCATCATTAGTTGTATTACTAGAATTGGAAGTGTTAAGAAGGAAACCTTCACTTACTGGTTCTTCATTTGTGTAGACAGATGAAAAATACGAGTTCAGAATCTGCGCTTTTATTTTGTTTTCATCAACCAGCTGACCCCCCTCTGATAGTAAGGGTCCCACCCCTTCCTGCTTCATTTTTTTACTATTGACATATTTAAAAAATAATTTTGGATTTTTTTTACTGCTTGCTGCAATATCCTTTTCTATAGCAATTTTAGCTTGCCTTATAGCTTCTTTGCATGATTTATTGGCCTCCTTGTACCTTATAAATGTTTCGGCTGTACCAGCTAACTTGAAAGCCTTAAAAGCACGTCTTTTCTTACCCACCTCAACACCAACGCTTCTATTGAACCAAAAAGGTTTTGCTTTGCAACGACGTTCCTTGCTTACAAGTGGAATATACTGACAAGTATATTTATTAAGCAGCATTTTAAAGACTTCCCATTTTTGTTCTGTGTTTAACCCTGTGAAAAGCATTTCCCACTTAATATGTTGCAGAGATGCCCTTATACTGTCAAAGTTTGCACGTCTGAAATTTAGTGTTTTAGTTACTCCCTTATAGAATTGCTTCTGCAACAGAATCTCAAAGGAGACCATGTTATGATCACTATTCCCTAAATGCTCACCCACACAAATGTTAGAGATGAGTTCAGTATTGTTAGTTATTACAAGGTCCAAAAGAGAGTTATTCCTAGTAGGTTCCTGCACGAGCTGGAATAAAAAGTTGTCATTCAGCATATTTACAAACCTACTAGCTTTTTCTGTCTTAGCAACCCCATTACCCCAGTCAATGTCTGGATAATTGAAGTCACCCATAGCAACAACTTGACCCAGCTGTGAAGCCGCTTGTATCTGCAAGAGTAGCTGGGCTTCATACTCGACACTTATACGAGGTGGTTTATAGCATACACCAATGATAATTCTTTTTGATACCTTTTGCCCAGTCGAAATCTCTACCCAGAGTGATTCTACACCCTCACCAGTGCCAGCTATTTTTATTTCTTTAGCGCATGGCTTTAATTCAGGCTTAACATACAAACACACTCCTCCACCCTTTTTAATCCCTCTGTCCCTCCTAAAAAGGGTGTAACCATTTAAATTCACAATCCAGTCACATGTTTCATCCCACCAGGTCTCAATTATATCATAATTTTTAGAGCATGCAATTAATTCTAGGTCTCCCATTTTACCTGACAAACTCCGTGCATTTGCCAGCATACAGCGGAGGTTACTACTTTTACTTTTGAAATGTGCATTACTTAGTGAAGAATTATACGTTAAGTTAGTATTATTCTGTTTTCCTTGTAACAGAGGGACCTCCTTAGCTGGTAAACTGTATGCCCCCCTCACTCCTCCCCCATGACCCCTTACTAACCCCACTGCCCCGTCTACACTAGCTTCCCCATAATCCTTTATCTCACCCACCCCCCCCCTTGCCTAGTTTAAACACTCCTCCAACCTCTTAGTCATTCTTTCCCCTAGCACCGCGGACCCCCTTCCATTGAGGTGCAAACCGTCACGGCTGTATAGGTTGTACCCCAACGAAAAGTCAGCCCAGTGCTCTAGGAACCCAAACCCTTCCTTCCTGCACCAAGACTTGAGCCACGCATTTAGCTCCCTAAACTCCCGCTGTTTTCCTAAACTTGCATGTGGCACAGGCAAAATTTCAGAAAAGATTACATTGGAAGACCTTTCCTTGATCTTAGAGCCTAGATCCCTGAAATCATTCTTTAAGGTCTTCCATCTACCATTTATTTTGTCATTAGTACCGATATGCACTAAGACAGCTGGGTCGTGCCCAGCCCCACCCAATAATTTGTCTATCCGATCAACCACATGCCGAACCCTGGCACCAGGTAGACAGCAAACTGTTCGGTTGTAGCGATCCGGACGACAAATTACCCTATCCACTTTCCTAATAATTGAGTCCCCTACAACCACAATCTGCTTAGGCCTGACTCTACTCTCCCCCCCACCACTACTAGAGAAACTGGTCTCCCGGCTGTTAGAGAGATCAGCCCCATCTAGAATTGCCAATCCAGAGTTCATACTCCCATCATCTTCACACAATCTGGCAAATTTGTTGCGATGTATAATCTCCGGATCAGCCTCCATTTTCCTTTTGCCCACCTTAGATTTTCTAACTGTCACCCAGCTAGCTGCCTCAACATCCTGCTGCTGTTCTGTTCCCCCCAAACTATCTGACCCCGCTAGGTCCTGCTCAGTGAGCAAAAGACTCCTTTCAAGATTGTCAATCGACCGCAGTGTTGCAATTTGTTGCTCTAGTGCTCTAACTTGAGCCTCCAAAGTGGCAATTTGCTCACAACCACCACAGAGGTAAGCATTTTGGATCTCTTGTTCCAAATCTGCATACATATGGCAGACTGTGCACTGAGTCAGACCTTCAATCTTGCTAGCACTCATTATCCCAGTTACAGATCAAAACAGGAAAAAATATAAATAAATATATAAAATAAAAATTTGGGTTTAGAACAAACTTTTGACCTAGTTTGAACCTCCTTTAGTTTTCAACTCCGGTGTTTGTAACTCAGCAAGCTCCACTGGAGTGCCAGGGGTTCTATTTATACAGTCTGTTCAGGTGCAACTAATCAAACCCCACCCCCTCAAACGGAGGGAAAACTGCAAAGTAAAGCAGGTTGTGACAAACTTGCTGTAAGCACACTAGCACATCAAACTTTGCTGTTTAGCACCCAAGACAGAAAAAAAAAACTTTAAAAAAAATAAAACCACAGTAGTTAAATATAAACCTTAATATAAAAAAGCAGTTAAGAAATACTTATCCTTTTCAGATGATTTGTTTGCTTTAAGTTGCTTTAAACCTGTCAGCAGCCTGATTCAAACATGGTGCAATTCAAACATGGTGCAATTGTACCACTGATTAGGAAATGAAATGAAAATGAAATCCTGATGGGAGCTCCTCCTAAGCCCACATGAAGGGATTTAATAGTGCCAGCCAGAACATTTCCTATTATTGACTGTAATAGGGATGTCGCGGACTGTTCGCCCGCGAACTAATTCGCGCGAACATCGACCGTTCGCGTCCGCCGAATGTTCGTGAACGTCGTGCGACGTTCCCCTTAGCTGGCACTTATTTTTGCCCTCTCACCCCAGAGCAGCAGATACATGGCAGCCAATCAGGAAGCTCTCCCTCCTGGACCACCCCCACACCCCCTGGACCACTCCCCTTCCATATATAAACTGAAGCCCTGCAGCGTTTTTTCATTCTGCCTGTGTGTGCTTGGAAGAGCTAGTGTAGGGAGAGAGCTGTTTAGTGATTTGAGGGACAGTTGATAGTAACTTTGCTGGCTAGTAATCTACTTGATACTGCTCTGTATTGTAGGGACAGAACTCTGCAGGGATTTGAGGGACATTTTAGGTTAGGTAGCTTTGCTGGCTAGTAATCTACCTTCTACTGCAGTGCTCTGTATGTAGCTGCTGTGGGTAGCTGTCCTGCTACTGATCTCTCATCTGCTGACTGCTGCCTGTAACCCAATAGTCCTTGTAAGGACTGCTTTTATTTTCTTTTTTGTTTTTTTTACTTTGCTACTGTAAGAGCCCAGTGCTATTAGTCTAGCTGTGTTGGGGAGTGGGACTGGTGTGCTGCTCCTCCTAGTAGTTCACCACTACCAGCACCAACCAGAGTCAAAATTGTTACAAAGTATCTTATTTGCACCTGTTAGCTGTTCTGAGCTCTCTGCCAAAAGCTAATTAAGTTAGAAACTGTTTTTTTTCTGGCTGTTCAGTTCAGAGAAAAGAGGGACTTTCCAGTACAAAAGAGGGACAGGGGATTGAGTGGTCAAAAGAGGGACAGTTGGGAGGTATGCAAGTGCCACCTAGCTGTGTGAGCTTTTTCACATTCTGTCTAAATAACAATAATAATTCCGTGTCCGTAAACATCACCTGAGTGATGTTTTTACAGCAGCAATAATATATTCCGTACCCACTACTGTATACGTTGCCCTTGCAGGCATTGTTTGCCCAGTCTTTAACCAAGTGCCACCTAGCTGTGTGAGCTTTTTCACATTCCGTGTCCAGAAACATCACCTGAGTGACGTAGTGTGATTTCTGCCCTTTACAGCACAAAACGCAGCGCTGTGTCAACAATGTATTTTTCAGATACATTTTTGCCCTTGATCCCCCTCTGGCATGCCACTGTCCAGGTCGTTGCACCCTTTAAACAACTTTAAAATCATTTTTCTGGCCAGAAATGTCTTTTCTAGCTTTTAAAATTCGCCTTCCCATTGAAGTCTATGGGGTTCGCGACGTTCGCAAACCGTTCGCATTTTTGACGCAAGTTCGCGAATATGTTCGCGAACATTTTTTCCACCGTTCGCTACATCCCTATTCTTCAGTAATTCTGAATGATATTGCTAGCTGGCTGAAATGCAATATGTATCCTGTCTAACACTATCACTAACACTGCACCCTTAGTGAATTAAAATTGTCAAGCCGCTATTAACAAGTCACATTGCACAATGCATAATATATTTATATAACCATAACATTCATGGAATATTGTATAAATTAGATATGAACTAATTGAGCAAAGCTGTGATAAGTGGCAGAGACATGAACTGAAAGAATTGCAGAGTTATCAGTTTGCAATTCATCCATATTCAATGTGTACTTAAATGCTGCCGCTGCCAAATTGTGGTTTCAGTTCTTCGTTTCTGTAGTCCTTAATAGAACAATATACTTTCAATCTAATGTAATGCACATCAAGAAAAGATAAAATATTTAACTACTAGTATCATACATACCATGTTGTGGTGGCGTGGCGCTTTGGTGCAATAAAATCGTCCACATACTCATTAAAGCAAACCAGTGTAACCATTATGGCTATGCCAAGACGTGATGTAATACATATGGTTGGTTTACAGTTTAGGAGACATGAATTTTTATGAACTTAGTGGTTGAAAACCTCAAACAAGCAAACCTTTAAAAAAATTGTATGTACTGTATTCAACAAAGTATTAGTTTATGTGGAACCACACACTGCAGAACTTACAAATTTCTCTTTATTAAAATATTGAAAGCAAACACGCCTATAATTTTTTATCCAGAAGAATAAATACTTTCTTCTTAAAGTAGGAATTGGTGCCCTAGTATTTTATATGAAAAGGGAATTCAACTATGACTATAGAGTTTCAAAAACCCGATTAAGCAGTTAAGGAACATTGTAGGTGGATAACAGTTCTCTTGTGTTATCTAAGTATCTTTCACCTCGTTGCAGTCAATGTATACATGCAAGTATTTTTTGAAACCACAGGATTTATGAAAGAATAACACACAGAAAAAGTTTCAGAAGTTTTTATAAATTGGCCTCCCCATATTTTACTGCAACACTGAATAATCTCCTGTGATTTCATTCAGAAAGGCTATGTTTTCCACCAGAATTTCAAAACAATTGTGGCACCCATTAAGTATAGCACTTTACATATATGGTTATAACAATGAGTTTAATGGTACTAATGACAAAATTAATGGTAGACGGAAGACCTTAAAGAGTGGGTTCTGGGATCTCGGCTCTAAGATTAAGACAAAGTCTTATGATGTCCTTTTCTTCCTGAAATTTTGCTGGTGCAATTTTAGGAGACAGCGGGAGCTTAGAAAGGAAGGGAGGGTTTGGTGTTCTAGAGCACTGGGCAGATTTTTCCTTGGGGTACAACCTATATAGTCATGATGGAGTAGAATAGAGGAGTGCTTAAACTAGGCAAGGGGTGTGAGCTAAAGAATTATGGGGAAGCTAGGGTAGACTGGGCAGTGGGATTACTAAGGGGTCATGGGGAGGAGCGAGGGGGGGCATACAGTTTGCAAGCTAAGGAGGTCCCTCCGTTACAAGGAAAACAGGCTAATACTATGCATGCTCTGAAAATTATTATATAATTGGTATCACTGAGACCTGGTGGGATGAAACATGTGACTGGGCTGTCAATTTTAATGGTTACACCCTTTTTTAGAAGGATAGAGAGTTTGTCTTTATGTAAAACCTGAATTAAAGCCGTGCTCTAAAGAAATAACCATGGACAGCACTGGGGAGGGTATGGAATCCCTTTGGGTTGAGATTTTGACTGATACAAGAGTCCTCTGCACTCAACCCATTATCAATATATTTAAGACAGAGACATTTTGTGCATACTGCTACTGAAAAATGCCTTACCCTTTAAACAAAACAGGGATTGTTTGTCCATATATTGCAATATATTTAAGCTGGCCAACTACGTCAAAGTCATCCCATATCTGGCCAGTCCTACACTTAATTTTCATCTGATTCATTAAGAATTCTATTGCTTCATTATACATTTTACAAAGGGACGACTATGTTTTACCTGCAACTTACTAGCTGCTTTCAAAGTAAAACTCCCAAACTTGGCTGCCCTTTTATTAGACTCCAGTGGGATCACCTGACTATAGCTGGGAAGGGTGGGAGCTACAACATGGAGCTGGTCACTGCTCCTGTATAAACAAACAAGGGAAAGTTGTGCTCACCACTATTTTGTAAAACCATTAGGCGGGGGTGCAGCGAGGCTGTGACCCAAAATACATATAGACAAATACAAGAGTCCTCTGCACTCAACCCATTATCAATATATTTAAGACAGAGACATTTTGTGCATACTGCTACTGCCTTACCCTTTAAACAAAACAGGGATTGTTTGTCCATATATTGCAATATATTTAAGCTGGCCAACTACGTCAAAGTCATCCCATATCTGGCCAGTCCTATGCTCAATGAATCAGATAAAATTGAGCATAGGACTGGCCAGATATGGGATGACTTTGACGTAGTTGGCCATCTTGTTTGTTGAGATTTTGACTGGTCACAAAGAAAATGATCTTTGGTGTATGTTACAAAACCACCTCGTATAAGTGACGAGAATGAAGCCCAGCTACAAATAGAGGCGGCTTCTCAACCAGGTCTCAACTAACTTAAGTTATTATTATGGGTGACATCAATTATCCATGTGATAATGTGGTTGCCAAGTCAGCTAGCAGGTTAGTAAATATGCTGAATGACAACTTTTTATTTCTGCTCCTTAAAGAACCGATTAGGAACGATTCTCTGTTGGATCCTGTAATAACTAATAATACTGAACTCATCTTTGGGTGAGCATTTAGGAAAAAGTGATCATAACATGGTCTCCTTTGAGATGATGTTATGTTGAGATTAAGCCAAAACGTTTAACAGATATAAGAAAAAAAGCAGACAAGCTAAAATTGAGATGGAAAAGCAAGCAAGCAGTAAAAAGATTCCAAAATTATATTTTAAATATCTAAATAGTAAAAAAAATTAAGCAGGAAGGGGTGGGGAACCTTAATATCAGTGGGGGGTCAGCTGGTTGAGAACAGGTCTGTCTGCCTGCGAGGAACCAGTTAATGAAGGTTTCCCTCTTAATAGTCCCAATTCTAGTAATACAACTAATGATGCAATTCAAAAGAGACTAGAACATGTTAAGATAAACAAAGGTCCGGGACCGGATGGTATTCATCCCAGGGAACCAAGCAAACTCATCTCTGTGATTTCCAAACCGTTTTACTTAATTTTTCAGGATTCATTGAGGTCTGGAATGTTGCAGAGAGACTGCCAAATTGCTAATGTGGTGCCACTGTTCAAAAAGGGATCCTGATCTCAGCCTCAAAACTATAGTCTGACGTCAGTGGTAGGAAAGCTTTTCGAGGGGTATTAAGAGATAAGATACTTGACGTCATTGCAAATAATAATACTGTGAGTTTGTGCCAGCATGTTTTATGCATAATAGGGAATAACAATGCATAAAAATCCTTCAGTAGAGGTGTCAGGTTTGCTGCTCTCTAGTTAGCTTACCTATTGTTCTTTTGACAGGCTGCTGAGGGGATGTTGAAGAGGGCTGCAGTGTAGCAGTAGAGTAAAGAGAAAAGGTCACATGACCTGAGGGCACCTGGAAAACTGACAATATGTCTATCCCCATGCCAAATTTCAAAATTTAAATTTAAAATGCTCTGTTAAAAAATGGACTTCAGGGCAGAATTCTGCTGGAGCAGCACGATTAACTGATGCATTTAAATGTTTTTCAATTACAGTATCTCTTTAAGAGGGATATAAATGAGCTGGAGAGAGTGCAGAGATGTGCAACTAAATTGGTTAGAGGGACGGAAGACTTAAATTATGAGGGTAGACTGTCAAGGTTGGGATTGTTTTCTCTGGAAAAAAGGCACTTGCGAGGGGACATGATTACACTTTACAAGTACATTAGAGGACATTATAGACAAATAACAGGGGACCTTTTTACCCAAAAAGTGGATCACCGTACCAGAGGCCACCCCTTTAGACTAGAAGAAAAGAACTTTCATTTGAAGCAACGTAGGGGGTTCTTCACAGTCAGGACAGTGAGGTTGTGGAATGCACTGCCGGGTGATGTTGTGATGCTGATTCAGTTAATGCCTTTAAAGGAGAATTCAACCTGTTCGTAAAAAAACCCGTACCCCCCACCCAAGGTAGACCACCCGCCCTCCTCCCCCCAGGCTAACTACTCCCCTGGGGAGATGCCCCATACTCCATACTTACCCCTCGCCACAGATTCTTCCAGCAGAATTTCACCCGTCCATCTTCAGCGATCTCTGTAAACTGAGAGATCTGCGCATGAGCGAAATTACACGCAAATTGCCGATCTCACAGTCAGCTTACAGAGATTGCGGAAGATGGATGCGTGCAACTCCGCTGGAAGAATCTGCGCCGAGGGCTAAGTATGGAGTATGGGGCATCTCCCAGGGGGGGGGTAGTTAGCCTGGGGGGAGAGGGAGGGGGGTCTACCTGGGGTGGGGGGTACAGGTTTTTTTACAAACAGGTTGAATTCTCCTTTAAGAGAGGCTTGGATGATTTCTTCAACAAGCATAATATGAAAGGCAATTGTGATACTAAATTCTATAGTTAGTAAAGATACAGTATGGGTATATATTGTTCATGTGAGTGTATGGAGGGATCCATGTGAGTGTGTATGTCTGGATGCTGGCTTTCATTTGCAGTGGTTTAACTTGATGGTCCCGATTTAACTATGTAACCATGTAACTGCTAATATATAATACTTGTACTTGATAAAGTACAGTAAATTAAAAATATGGAGTTTAAAGGCATATGTGATTTCAATTTGTTTCTTTTTTCTTTTATTTAAATTCGCTGATCACATATATTAGTTGAATGCAGTTTTGGTTACAAAAGCATATCAACACAGGTCTGATAAGCTAAAATGATTTAGAACTTGAACAAATATTTCATTTATAAGAACTGAAAGTGTTTCTAGAAGACCAGCTATTCTGTGTAAACAGACTTAGTTCTGCAGGTCATAAAGAGGATGTAAATCATGTTATCTCTGGTATTAACAGGAAAGAATTCAAAGCAAAAGGAAAAACTTAATTTAACCCTTTCAGTGTCAGTTGATTTTTTACATTGTGTTCAGCACCAGCCTGATTTTAAACATTTTAGTTTCTTTCTCTTTTGGGACATTTTCTGCTCGTAACAGAGAAATTAAGCAGATTTCCAACTAAAATTTTCTGTAACTACATAGTGGGCTCAAAATAAACAAAAGATAAGTTAAATCCAGATTTTCCATAGCATATAGATAATTGTGTATAGAGGGTGTAAAGCTTGTTTTAGGTTGGTCCCAGGACAATAGCTAAAGGATGGGATTGTGTTAAATTTGAGAGGGGAGCATGTCCCTTGGTGGTTAATTATTTGGCCATGGGGTGTCAGGTTTCTTGTAGTTTAGTAAAAGAGGAGCATCGAATGCTTTGCCTTCTCTCAGTCCCCATTTGCTGCTTGAGCAAAATATCCAGCAAAAAAGAGAATATGGAGTGTATCTGAGCAATGAGGAAACTGATATTTCTATACTGCTATACTGGATAGTGTAAAGATGGCCTTTGTAGACATATGGATGCTTAAGTTGGTCAAACAGTTGGGGGGGAATGCTATTATTTCTCCTGCTTAGAACTTTGTTAAAAACTTCCTTGGTTAATGGTCCCATAAAGTAGGTGTATTGAATGAAGATTACTTGGCATGGCTGGTGAATGGTCCATTTAATGGACCATTGATCATTGCAGAGTTTTTGGAAGTATTCCTGTGGTGTTGGTATCGCTATTACAGTTACATGTTATATTGTTAAATGTGTAACTTTCTTATATATTGACGGCTGCATTATTAAAACTGTGGCCTTATCACATCCATCTTGTGTTTATCTAAGCATTTTCTGTTTTCATTTTCAGTGCTTTAGACGCCACATAATGTTTTTTGGTAATCCTATGCATATTGGTCCTGTTGAACTGTTTAGTAGACTTCTGCTATCATTGTGTTTTTATTAAAGGATATAAATGCTATATGATTAAGAAAAAAATATGGAATTTCAGGTACTTTAATGCCAGAAAATGGACTAGATTTAGCAGAGCTTTGCAGTGTGGTAGTTGGAATAAAATGGCATATTTTCCATATGTCTACTTTCCTTAAATATTTGGAATACATTTACTGTTAGTGGATATTTTGCCTTTTAGTCTAAATTCTTCTGTTGCTATGCTATAAAAATTTACCAGTATACTGCTGTAGGCTTTTCGTCTATACAAGCCATAAACTATACACATTTTGTACTGTGGCACTTGGTAGTAGTAGGGCTTTCCAGATGAATTGCAAACAGACCTATATCTTGTTACATAAGTAGAAGTACACAAACATTTAGGCAGCTTTAAAAAGCTTCTCCTTTTAGGATGGTGGCAGACAGGAAGATTAGTAGCTCGAGCGACAAATCTTCTCTACTGCTCGTGACTAATCTCCCCAAAATGCCTTCCCACTGGCAAGAATGCGAATTGCCAGCAGGATGGCATATGTATCACTTCGGAATTCCAAAGTCGCCCGAGAGTTTCCTCGTGAGGCAACTTCGGAAAATGAAGGGATTCGTATACCAATTCCGGACACATTAGAGGAGTACAGCATCCATGGCCACTACAACTGTTCTACTTCTAATGTGGTGTACGTAATACAATGAACTAAATGCATAACGGGGGGACTGTATATAGGAGAAACTGGGCAAAGTCTGAGAAAGAGATTCACTGTAACCAATAAAAAACTGGACACACCAATAGGAAATCATTTTAATCACTCCATAAAGGATTTAAGAATTTTGGTTCTTAAAGGAGTTGTTCAGTATAAAAATAAAAACTGGGTATAGGCTGTGCATACTAAAAAATGTTAGAGTGCTCCCACAACCCCCCTGTTTTGATATTGGCTAATTATGTGGACTAAGAAAGGACTGCGCCAGGTCAGAAATACCAACATGTTTGGATCTGGACTAAGAGATCATATGGAATTCCTTTGATTCTACACTCCAATAATTCAGTCCTAATTTATACGCAGCCTCTTTGACCCACATTATCTTGTACCTTATCTGCTTGTCTCTTGCAGACTTTGACACCTTACAAACAGATTGATTTTCCTTTATACCACTTTGTTGTTTTTTATTTTAAAAGGGTTGCCCTGTAACATTTTTACTTACTGGCTAACACAGTACAACAACTTTACCTGTGTTAAAGTTTGAAATGCTGCAGATCTGGTTGTGTTGCTGCAGGTATACAGACATTGGCAAAGACTGCTAAGGATTGTTTGTGTACAATGCCTAAAGTAATTTATTCTGTTACAGGCTAGGGTTTTCATACAACTAAAGGGATGCTGTATATAATCTGAAACCTTTTAATTTAAACCCAGTGATGGTTAATGATGGGAAACACATTCATACTTATCCATATGTTTTCAATAAAGTACCATATGGTCTTCTTGGGATTTCCATCAGGTATTTACATTAATATATATATATATAATGACAGTGCTTCATTTTGTGAATACAAAACAATCATTTAACTTGAACACTGTGTACATTAAGAAAGCTATATAAAAATAGATAAATGTACATAAAACTGTGTATTACACACCCCTTTTGGCATGAGCTCATTCTATTGCACTTATGTAGTAAAGGTGCTTAAACACTATCTAAGCTTCCAAAAATAAAAATGAATGTCTTTTTTTAAACAGATAAACCTGATTATATGCTTTAAAAGGACACCATGATACTCAAATCATCTATTTAAAAACTCCACTTTAGACTCACAGGGGAATATTCACTAAAGGGTGAAAGGCAAAATTTGAAGTCGATTCACCAAAAATTAAGATTCCCCTCAACATTGCCAATTTCCTAAAAGAAGAATAGTATTGGAGAACTAACATCACAGTGGTGAAAATTCTCTTTGCGTAAATTCAACTCTCTTCTCCAGGTGAACCTTGCTCTACTTTACTCTCTACTCCAGTGAAAATTACCCAATTCACTAAGAGCACAAGAGCGTATTTTCACCAAGAGAAATTTCTCCAGGTTCAGGATGGAGAAATACCATTGTTAAGATAGAGCAGCAACGTATCAATGTTATTATCAACATAGCCCTTTCCATGCTAATTTTCTCCATGGGGAAAACTCTTTAGAGAAGATTCTCTAGAGAATTTTCCCCATAGCTAATGTATGGGGAAAATATATTGGCAAATTGTCACAAAGAATTTACTCCAGGATACAATTCCCCACATTTCTCTTGAAAAATTTAACTTATGCAACAATATTTTGTAAATATTAGTTGTATAATACACCTGGCAATGTGAGGTGAACTTTAGATGAAGAGAAAATTCACACTAATAAATGTGCCTTCAAGTTCCATTGTAAAGTTAATGCAAAGTCCCTCTGCTTTCCATAGTGGGTGGAGCACAAATACTGTAGAAAAAGATGATCAAAGCAGCTCTCCCAAATGACCACAACTAATACATTATTCATGGAATGTAGTTTTATAAATAGCAGAAAAATCACTTTTGCAATAATATATAGACTCGTTTTATATTAACGCTTAACTTTTGCATGTCGTGGGAGAGCCAGTCGCCAACATCAGTGATCTCTTTAAAAGGACAGTATATAACATGAGTTCAATAAATAGGGCTTACTCTTAACACACTTTTTGCCTTTGTTTAAATTACAAAGTTGTATGTTTTTTTGTTATTTATTGAGCTAAACAGGGCAAATCAGGAAACTGAAGATTCTGTTCCTTGCAAAGTATTATGTAACCAGTGCACACACACAAACAGTCAATTATGCAGGGGGATTATCTGTGCTCTGGAAACCTGTCTACCAATAATCAAACATATTCTGCTTACCTGGTGTTTAGGTAAGGATTTGGGCAATATGAAAGTCCAAACTTACAATAAAAGGTTTTGCATCTGGAACAAGATTCACAAGAGCATACAAACCTAATGCATGCCAAATTAGACCTATAGAAATGATGCCTGGTATTGCCAGCCAATAGAGAATGATACAACAAAATTCCACCCTACATGAGCAACACCAAGAGTATTGCCTTTGCAGCAATTAAAGTTGAAAAATGTCCTTCATTCAAGAGTACATCTGCAAGCATGACTGAATATTGAAAGATTCCAAAGGGAAAAGATTGTCAGCCTTAAAATTCTTGGGTTCTGGCCTACAAGTAATGTAGAATTTGAAATGTAAGAAAGAAAAGTCTACTCACCTTGTTTGGTTTTAAGTTGTTTAGCATATACAAGCTCTAAATATTCTGTAAAGTAGCTGGTGTAAATTCGCTGGCGTAATTTCGCCAAGGAGACTCTGGTGCAACTTCGCACTCTAACGCCAGGCGAATTTACGGTTTGGCGAAAGAGCGTTACAATGCAAATTCACTACGTTTTTGATTTTACTGACCGTTACCTCTATTGCCAGACTTTCCATCGCCACCTCAGACCAGGCGAAGTGCAATAGAGTAGATAGGAGCTCCTCAAAAAAAAGTTGAAAATTTTTCTAAGTCCCAAAAAACGCTGGCGTTTTTCCCATTTAAAGGGTGATAGACTGAAAAAGATCGTAAATTTTTTTTGGGGGTATCTCCTTCCCCCCTACATTTGCTAACATATGGCACCTAAACTATACCGTGGGCACTTGTGTAGGGAAATATAACAACTTTATATGATTTTATTAAGGTTCCCTGGCCATTGTACTTTAACTGCACGCCGTATGCTAATTAGCCAACTATAGCGTAACCTCGAACTGCTGAGCGTAATTTCGCCAGCATTCGGTACCCTGCGCGCAACTTCGGTTCTTCGTGAATTGGCGTTGTCCAGGCGAATTTACGCCTGGCGAAGTTGCGATGTACGTGAAGCCATCGCTGGCGAATTTTTGCCTGTTAGTGAATTTGCCCCTTAGATGGGACTGGGATGAATAAAGTAAAAAACCAAAGTAAAGTCTTTAAAAGCCTTCTGAGATATTCTTTAGTTTTCAACATTTTATTGGGTTTTCAAAAATATACAGAAATACTTTTACACAGCGTAAATTGAGTATGATTAAACTATTTGAATGCATTTAACGTGCTGTTTCTACTACAAAGGAATAATACAATTGTGAAAACATGAGGATTATACTTGCCTCAAATAAGAGTACATATGACGTATATAATAATGTTTAGTTACCAGATCTACTGTTTAAACTAACAAAAGCAACACATAACTAAAACAAACCTATACCTCGCATGGTGGAGTTACAGAAACACAAAAAAAATTATAATAATTAACACTGAGTTAATTATGTTGCCCAGACATTAGGATAGTTAAATCAATAATAGCTCTTGAATATTAGTTTTATATTTAGAGTCTATTTGATCGAAATAAAGAGACCAATCATTAGAAAACATAGTATTAATGTGTGGTTCTTCAAATTTAATTCTTATGGCCTCTTGCCAGCATAACTGGTTTAGATATACTAAAATTTCTTTTAAGGAGGGGGTAGACTCTGAAATCCAAAACATTCTGAGATATTCTTCCTCTCTTCTTCTCTTACTAAGCCTAACAATGGACTTCATAGTAGCAAAAACATTCTTAAGGAGATACTGAAACTAGAACTTTTTTATATCTATCATAATTTTGTCTTTGCTTGCTATATAGAATTTTGCCATAAAAGTATTTGTGATATCTGATCCCCCATGTTGCTCTCTGTGGGAGCTGCCATATTTGTGTAGCAGTAGTCCCTTAGCATTAGAAACTCTAACTGACAGGTTCGCAAGCAACTGTCAGGCTAGCAAAACAGTCAAGTTTACAAGCTTCAAATAACAATTACTTAGAAAAGCCGACCATTTAATGAAGAATGAAATACATGACTTTAGGTAACTATTAAAGTACATTAATATTTTGAAGAGTAGTTTTTTAGAGTTAGTATCACTTTAATACACATATGAAAACCAAATCATTCTTTGGGCAACCTTATCAGTCACTTATCAGTAGTGATGAGCGAATTTATTCGCCAGGCACGAATTTGTGGCGAATTTGTGTGATTCACCGCAAAAATTTGCCGGCATAAAAAAAATGGACTCCGCCATTAGTTTTTTGGACGCTGTTGCATTTTTGCCAAAAAACCGGACGCTGGAGTCAAAAAAGGAAATTCACCAATTTTTCGGCCTGTATGGAGGAAATGTATCAGCTTTTTTTAAACTAAGGACATATAGGAATTCATAGCAGATCATGAAGGGTACTACTAACAGTAGATTTTTTTTGAGCAAGAAATTCAAGCTACTATGCAGGTGCAGGTGGGCATGGTAGGTAAGATGGGCAGCACTAACTCTGGCAGAAAGCAGAGAACGAGTTCAAGATGCCAGTATCCCAGGCTATAGAGAGATTGTGAATTTGGAAAAATGAAGGGAAGTAACCATATTAAAGTTATGTTTTCATGTTTGGACCCCTTGATGCATGTGAAAAGAGGAGAGAAGACATTCATCCTATCAACCATTCACACTGATCCATACTGCTTTGCCTGTCACTGTGCACAAAGGGTGAACATCAGCCAGAAAAGACAAATACTGATGAATTGTAGCAGAAAATCTGTCCTATATGCATAGTGACACGTGGAAAAATACACTACTTAAAATAACATAAACTATTTGGAGCTTAAACAAGACCAATATCAAACCAAGTACAACATAGAGCAACATTGAATATAAAACTCTAGGATGATATCAAAGCAAAGAATGTTCTAAAATAGCCAAGACACACTTGAACAATGAACATGGTGTTCCTGCACATGCATACACATAATAAACCAGTAAGCAGTTGCATGATAGAAAATTGTAACATATCCAAACGACTCTTAAAGGAGAAGGAAAGCCACAGAGGCATTTTATTGCCAATAGATTAGCTGCAATAGTGCAAGCTAGAATGCTATATTTATTCTGTAGAATGTTTTACCATACCTGAGTAAAAAGCTCTAGAAACTCTCTGTTTGTTTAGGATAGGAGCTGCAGTATTAACATGGTGTGACATCACTTCCTGCCTGAGTCCATTACTTTTTGGCCAGATTCATCAATGAGAAAAAGGTTCATCTCAATGTTTATCAAAAATAAAAACTCTATTGAAGTCTATGGGGGAAATGAAAATGAATTTGGAGAAAAGTAAAATGTTACTAAAATCCCATCATTTTCTGCTTTTCTACACATCCCCTACACTTATTGGAACTGGGCGCATGAGCAGAACTGAAACCAGAAAATAATTTCTGTACTTTGTAAGCACTCGCCCAGGACAGAGCAGGAGTCCTCTCAATGCATCTTGATCTGTCACAGAATGGAAGTAATTGGTCACTTGGGATTGAATACATTTACTTTTGTTTAGATAATTACTGCCTCAAGCTATAAACTTTAATCTTTAAAAGTCACTAAAAGGGTTCCCAGGGATATTCCTGACTAATTTAGAGGGCTGTGTAAATCTAGCTTTTTGTTCTAGTTAACTAATATTGTTTATTTGGAAAAAGCTCAATTTTATGCTCAGGTACTGGAATTGAGATTTTTATTTCAGCGGAAACATAGATAGCTGGTTCATACTGTATACCTGTTAAATGTCTAATTTCACTTTTGTCTTTAAACTTGCTTTGTATCTATCCCATGTGTTCTTGAATTCCTTTACTGAACTAGTATACAGTAATAGCAATAATTCTATTTATTTATCACTCATTTTGTAAAGTAGAATTTTTCTTTCAGTTTTCTACCCTTCATCCTCATGTTGTAACCACATTAAGCTCCTCATATGTTTACCGTATATACTCGAGTATAAGCTGAGTTTTTCAGCATGGAAGAATAACAGTGCGCCCTCTTTTGGTTATATGAAAGAATAACAGTGACTGCAATATCATAGCGCCCTCTGTTGGTTAAAGGAACAGTAACACCAAAAAATGTAAGTGTTTTAAAGTAATGAAAATATCATGTAGTGTTGCCCTGCACTGGTAAAACTGATGTGTTTGCTTCAGAAACACTACTATAGTTCATATAAACAAGCTGCTGTGGAGCAATGGCGGAAATTGAAAAACGGCTAAATGGCACAGGTTAACTAATGGATAACAGATAAGACCATTAGACAGACAGAGCTTATCTGCTCTCTGCTGTGTAACTTGAGCTTTTTCTTCTTTGAATGGCTGCCCCCAATGCTACACAGCAGCTTATTTATATAAACTATAGTAGTGTTTCTTTAGCAAACACAGCAGTTTTACCAGTGCAGGGCAACACTGCATTATATTTTCATTATTTTAAAACACTTTTATTTTTTGATGTTACTGTTCCTTTAAATGAAAGAATAACAGTGACTGCAATATCACACAGCACCATCTGTTGGTTGTATGAAAGAATAACAGTGACTGCAATATCACACAGCGGCCTCTGTTGGTTATATGAAAGAATAACAGTGACTGCAATATCACACAGCGCCCTCTGTTGGTTATATGAAAGAATAACAGTGACTGCAATATCACACAGCGCCCTCTGTTGGTTATATGAAGGATTAACAGTGATGGCAATATCACACAGCGCCCTCTGTTGGTTATACGAAAGATTAACAGCGATGGCAATATCACACAGCACCCTCTGCACATGGTAGTGGGACAGAAGGACAATGCGCACAGTAATCCGTTTGGCAATTCTCTGTCACCATCAACTTTGCAAAGAAGTCTGGTTGATCGCTGGGGGGGTCACTTTGGCGGAATGTGCGCTGCTGGGAGACAGGGCTGTAGTTGTGTCTAGGCTTATACTCGAGTCAAAAAGTTTTCCCAGTTTTCGTAGGTAAAATTAGGTACCTCGGCTTATACTCGGGTCGGCTTATACTCGAGTATATACGGTAAATTTTTCAGTTACACTGCCTCTCCCTTGTCTCTTTGCTATAAAAATTAAGATCTTGGAGCCTATCCAGTTTCCCTTCATCTTCATTGACCTTCTTTGGATAGGTTAGATTTGAGTAGACTATTTCTGTAATAATATATAATAATAAAGCAATATACAAGGTAACTTCTGAAAAGTAGGCTAGTTGTTACCTTAGTACTAGTGATGATCGAAAATGTTCGCCAAGATTCGCTGACCATATTTAATGGGTGAAAAAATTTGTTGTGCAGTTTGTCTCGCGTCAAAAAAAAAATTCTGTCGCCGATAGACTTCAATGCATTTCGGGGGGAATATTTGCTGTTTTGCAAATGTTTACCAGTGCTTGCAGTGTAAAATCATTCTCTGGTGAATATTACGTTGATAAGCAAAGGTTTTCATTAACACCTGCTCTGGAGTTTCATTAAATATTTTGTCGCAAAATAACTTTTGCGCTTGCGAAATTTTATTACATTCACTACGAACGTTTGCAAAAGTCATTTGGTCGGAAACTTTGCGAGGAAGACATTGAGGTCTGTAATGGGTCAAAAAAGCAAACATGGTCACTAACATTCACAACACTCTTTGCGAAAGGTTTATGCTCTAACGAAACATATTACATTCCCCCATAGGGGGTTTATTTACTAGCATTGCATTTTTTTTAAACAAATCTCTAAAAATTGTGGTTTTTCTTTATTTCTTTAACACTCTAAAAATCAGAGATTTATAATGTGTAAAAACCACAAAAAAACTCAAATCAAAACTGCGCTAGGTAAAAGCTGTTAAGGTCCTACAGAAGTCAGTGGGAGCTGCACTCATCCTATTGGACCATTTTTAATCAATTCAGACTTTTAGAGGTTTTCTGTTTTTTTTACTGTAACTGTCCAAAAAGCTCAAATTATGAGAAGTTTTCCAGGTTTTCATATTTTTTAGCACATCACCCATACTTTTTATATTTGCTCTTTTGAAACTTTTTATGATTTTAGAGAAATAGATTTTAATTGTGATTTCAAAAAACTCTAAAACCACAAAAATGAAACCTTTGATAAATAAGCCTCCCCTGTCCAAGTCATATCAGTCTGTACAGAAGGTCATCGGCGAAGAGGAAATCTCAATAAATAATCTAAAACGTAAAATGTGTGCACTGGTGTTTTTATCCAGATCGGAAATTAGGCATAGCCAGTGCTAGGGCAAGAACTGCTCTGTGCATAAGGGGAAACACTTCTGTCTGGGGACTATGTAATTAGCCCCTTTTTAATCATCAAGCATTCATTTACAATAGACATCCATTGTGAGAATTTATCATGCACAAGATATGATTGGTTCTCTTCCATTGACATTGTTTTTGTTTAACTTGCAATTTTGTCCATGTGTTATAAAGATTTTTGCCATCTTATACTTTGTGAACAAAAATGCTTTGTAAAGAAAGTTTTTGTTGTTTTGTTAGCATGCTTTAAAATTCATAGGGTACAAATTCTTATATTTTGAAAAAATGTCCCTTTTTCACATGGGCTGCACATTTGAAATCAAGCATAATAAACTCCACCTTGAGCAGAGAGAAGGGATAAGCCTAGGACACATGAACATAAAGAGCACTTTAATTAAAATCATATAACTTTGCTACTGTCTGTTCCCCAGTTCCAAATAATGTTTAACAAAGATGATTTATTGGGTTACACTTATTTCTAGTGATGGTTGAATTTATTTGTCAGGCGTGAAATTCCGCCTTTTTTTAAATTCGCAAAATTGCAGTGAAAATTGGCTGACTACAAAGTTTTTTGACACTGATGACAATTAACCACACGCCCATTGACTTTAATGTGTGTCAAATGGTCAGAATTGTCACAGGCATCAATTTTGACGCCTGCAAAATTCGCGTTTCGCTAATTCTTTTCTGTTTCACGAATTTTCGTGGGAAATTTGCAAATTTTTCTGTGAAACCGGACAAATTTGCCCATCACTACTTATTTCTCCAAATAATTCCAGCAATGAAGCAAATCTCTAAAAACTTAGTTTTCTTATGGAAGGGTAGCAGGTCAGTTGAGCAGCTTTGCTCATAACATATTACTGGGTTTTTTGGTTTCTCATGAGAAATATTTCATGCAGACATTTCACAGAAATCAGAGACAATTGTCTGATTCCAGAGACTTGAATCCCTTCAGGCAAAAGCTCCCTTTCAGTTATAATTAGCAGATGTCAAACTAGCAAAGAAACCGTGACTCTTTTAAAGATACAATTAGAGATCTGAATATTTTGCAGTTATCGGCATGATTTTGTTTTGAAAGAACCAAGATTTTGTAGAGGTGGTGCAAACATTTAACCTATTATACTACACCATATTTTTCATGAATATATTTCCAAGAATATCATTGCAAGGCATCTTAATGTTTTACCAGTTTTGTGCTATATTGTTAGTGTTCGCTGTGTGGTTCTGATCTATGTTCGAAGTCCAATGTCCATTTTATCATTGATGTCAAATACTTATCATATGGACAGATAACCCCGTGTATAATGGACTCCTGCTAAAATTGTCACAATAAACGGTGAAGGGATATACTGTATACTGGTGATCTGATTATCTACTATGCAATAACCAAATATGGGCTAGATTCAGTTTCCCTGTTTGACCTGTGTAGCGAAACACACAGATGTTTTGTGATTAAAATAATAGGCAGTAACGTAACAATACTTGGCTGGGCTTGAGTACAGGCCAGTCTTCCTCTACAGATAAAAAAGTTCTTATCAGTTGTGTATGCACATGCTTAAATTAGTCAGCAGTGGATACAAAGGGGGTGCAGGCAGCACCCCCACTCCCTCAGTAGTCATGCCACTGACAATAGACAAAAAGTATGTTTAGCAAAAGCCCTAGTCATTGCCCTCCATGTTAAACAGGGGTGTATACTTCCCCTAAGAGATCCACTGGGTCAAGTGCATATGCATTTCTGTTGTGCAATATAGTATTTAAAGAATGCAGGTGTCAGTTGCTTTTTAAGCTTCACCCACTGGTTCATAAAAAGAAGCATTGTTCATTGTTGTGAATAATCTGCTGTGAGTAAATTTAAAGTTATTAACTGTGTTTAAACTACAGTAGTCTCTTTGAGACAAACACACCAGTTTTACCAGTGCAGTGCAACTTTATATTATATTTTCATTACTTTAAAACACTGTAATGGAGAAGAAAAGGCTAAAATTAAGTAAGCTTTATCAGAAAGGTCTATATAAATACACTGGTAAACCCTCAAAATAGTGCTGCTCTGAGTCCTCTGTCAAAAGAAACACCACATTTCTTTCCTTATATTGTGTACACATGGACTTCTGTATCAGACTTCCTGTTTCCAACATAAACCTCCAGAGCTAGGGCTTGAGCATGCTCAGTTTGCTCCTCTCCCCCTTCCTTTCCCCCCCTACCTGCTGTAATCTGAGCCCAGAGCTATGAGGGAGCAGGAAGAGAATACAATCGAATATGGCAGTTGCTATCCTAAACAAAGAGAAAGCTTTTAGAGCTATTTACTCAGATATGGTAAAGCATTCCTTAGAATAAATATACCGGTAGTGTTCTAGCTAGCACTATTGTGGTTATTCTATTGGCAATAAACTGCTTCAGTAGCTTTCCTGCTCCTTTAATTTTCTGTTGTTTCTGTTCCTTTAATACAGCTAATAGGGAGATTAAGGGAATATTGGTGAAATACTGACAAATGTTGTCAGCTGATCCAGTTTTAAACCAGATATTACCTAATAAACCAAATGTAGCTTTCTCTTATTTTAACATTTAAAATATAGTTGCCCCTTGCTTTAGAACTAGACATGCTGAGGTTGTAGTTGAAGGAATAAAGGGCACCAAATGCTGTGGGAAGTGTAAAGTTTGTAAATATGTGAAAGAAGGATCAGTGATGTAATGAAGTAGTCAGAAGTAAAAAGGTGTGTGACCTGCAACACAAGGAATGTCGTGGGGAAAACTAACAGGCCTTTTAAACGTAGAATTTTGGAATATGTGAATGGTATTGTTAAAATCAAGTCTTTTATTAAGAGAGAAAACACATTTACAATATCATTGCCTTCAAAATCATGGATGTAATCCAACCTAAAATACATTGTTGAAACTGAATTGTACTATAAGGATTTTACAGCGAGAGCAATTTTGGATCCATAGATTTGTCTAAATTTGCTAAAGATTTTAAGCAGCATTTCTAAAATAATAATGGTCTTATCTAAGTTAATTTTTTAAATGCATTGTGATATGCTGTGTAATTTGATCTGTTTTGTAAAAGTTTTAGATTTACCTTGTAAATGGTTTGTATTATTAGTGATTAGAGATTTAACTCTCCCTTTTACTGTTTAAAATATTTTATTTTCATATTAAACAAATTAAAACAAAATGACAACAAATGTTATGCAGATGAAGAAAATATGTTGCATACCAGACAATGGCATGATATTAACTCTCCGTTTTAAACAGGGCCAGGCCGGCCGTGCGCCCTAGGCAATCCGGCCGAAAAGCCACGCCCCTGGCCAGCAAGCCCCGTCCCGATCGATGGAGAGTGAAGAGAAGGATGGGGAGGGAGGGGTGATTGACGGAGGGAGGGGATAGCAATGGAGGGGAGGGAGATCGACAAGAGAGGGGAGGGTGCCAAATGTAAAATGTCAAATGTGTCAAATGTAAAAAAGTAAGACTAGAACTAGGGGTAGTCAGAAGACAGTTTTAGAGGTAGCTGCCCAGTGCCCCCTATTATTGAGCCCTAGGCAGCTGCCTCTTCTGCCTACCCCTAGTTATGGTGCTGCTTTTAAATAGGAAGTGAGGAAGGAATAGCTCACTCCTCCTGACAAAGTGCATCTGTGCAAAACATGCTGATGACAAGTGAACTGTAAGACAATTTGTTTTGTGCACTCAAATCTTAATATCTTGAGATATTTGTTTGTTCAATAAAACTGAAAAAATACACAAAATATTTAAACGAATGCAAGAAAATGATGGTTACTAAGATAATAATTTGTTATTATTAATACGATGTAATTCAAGCAGCAACTGTGATCCAAGTGCAACAGATGTCCAAAAAAGCAAAACAAGATAAGCTTAGTACATTTTGCCTTTCCTTTTGAACTAATACCAACATTTCCTGGGTATCACAAACATACTTTAATTCTGAAAATGTTTTTTAAGATGAATAAATGTCCTGTCATCAAAATGTTAATGTATTATTTTTAGTGCCACCCAACTTCTCTCTGGAAAGAACGCAGTACATGCAAAACCCACCCTCAGCCAGACCTTGCTGTGTCGCCATATTGATACACACACATCCTAATGAATGTTTTCCTTGTGCATATTTAGCGGAGAAGTCCGACCAAGGAGGAAGCTTCAGGATAAAAGTCCAAGTTTGCGGTAACCAAAAAGGGATCAGGAGTAATTATAGTCAATTTCCAGGCAATAGTTCAATAGTCAGGCAGAATAGGAGCAAAGCCACAGGTTCAGGCAAGGTAAAAAAGTCCAGGAATAAGGTTAATATAAATTTCGAAACACCCAGGAACAATATCAGTAAATCCTATCATCGGTAATTGAACCGCTCTTCTGTGCGCTGACGTCAGTGCGCAGCATTTTGTGCCACTATCTTGGAACGGAGCACTCCTTACTCCTGAGTAAATCAGCTGTTCTTGACATACCAAATCCCTATAACTTCTACAGACACAGGCATGAAGCAATAGCACTAGTCACTTGGAAAGTATTCCCACACACCATGGGGCTATTTATTAAGCTATGTAAAACTTCATCACACATTGGGCTTTGCATGGCAGGCATCACCACAGAAAATCCAATTTAGGGGAAGTCTGTGCAAAACTCTTGCGTATAAAACAGTATAAAAACATAATTCGCACTAGCATTGTTTGCACAGCATTTTGCACCAGAATTCATCTGCCATCTGAATTTCTCCCATTGACTTAAACAAGACTTATGCGAGGTATGTGATTGTATAAAACAAAGAAGCAAATGACAATGATAGGGTACCATAGAATGAAACACTGTGTCTTGGGGCTGATTGCAGAGATCACAAAGGATATTGTCAAATGAAATGTAATGAGAAATACACAACTTTGATAATATGCCATTTATTTTACACCATTATCAGTTTATATAGCTTTATTAATAGGTCCCTAGGAGGCTAGCCTGCTGTACAAGCTATCTTGCTGTTGCTTCAAAAACTAACCTGGGCTAATCCAATTGAGTCCCTAGTCCCACAACCTTTTGTCTTAGCCCCTTCTCCTTTTAAATTCTTAGCTCTTTTAGGCAGGGCCCTCTTTACCTCTTGTATTGGTGGCTTTTGTATGTTTTCTTTATGTTTAATGTATACAACCATTTATTGTACAATGATGCGGAATATGTTGGTATTTTATAAGTACATATTATTATTATTTAATATTAATAGTAATAATCATGATCATCTGATGGCATCACCTGGAGAATGGGTCCATCCTCCCCATTATTCACTGAGGGGAAGAGGTAGTTTACCACTAACAGGAAACTCAGTCAATCTGTCAGTTCTACTCATTCCCCTCTAGGGCTCCCACACTGTTTTGAATGCCTGCTTAACGTGTTCAGTTCAAATGCTACACTTATTTCATTTTGCATACTCACTTGTGCAGCCTCTGGTTTATTTAGGTTCCAAACCAAAGAATGGAAAGGCTTGTGAGAATTGAACATAATTAAGAAACTTGACTCATATATTTATACTGCATTTGTTTTTCATACTGTATGTATTTATATAGCACTACAAGTGTGCAGCTATAGTGTGTTCTACATTCCAGACTAGGTCAGCAAAGGACTTCTCTCTTCTCTAATCATCATTTTATTAACATTATCTAATGTTTAAGCTTTCCAACTTTTTCATTCCATTTGGCCAATCATTTGATACAGTTTACTTTCATGGGCTGGATTATATTAAAATGATGATGTCATATACAGATGTCTGCAGATTTCTTGAGCAGGCTGGGACCATAAATATCCCTTCGAGGTACTAAATATGGCCCATGGCCCTCCGGATAACTGACTGAGTAGCAGTTAAAATTTCAGGTTTTGGAGATACTGTAATTTGCCACGTATTATGCAGAATAGTGCATATCTGAACGAAATGATCTAGAAGTATTTGCAGATAATAAACTTAGTTTATGTAAGCAATAGATGGAGCCAGCACTGTGCTCTTGGGTGAAACTTTACTAATTCTCTGTAGAGCATTTGTATAAACCCCATTAAGAATCTGTAATGTAGTCTTGATAAATTCTTTAAAAGAATCTTCTTTTTACAAGATTGCAGAGAAGAATATCTCTATTTCTACAGCTAATGCACAAAAACGGACTACCTGTCAGGTTGATTACATTCGGCACAGGATACTTTTAGGAGTATATAAAACAAATAAACAAATAAATACAATTATATACACTCTAAAAACATCATACAATAAACTCCACTGAGTAACTGATTCCATAGAACATTCGTCAGTATGCAAAAATGGACAGTTCATTCTCTCCAAGAAACAGTTGCACTGGCAGATAAAATAGTAATTATTAAAGAGGAATTAGACATGGTTACCTATACAAATTGTACTGTGTTTTCCAAAGACTGTCCCAAATGATATTCCAGTCAAACTGGAGTTGGCCTCACATGGGTTTTTGTTCTCTTTAGGATAAAATAATTTCAGCAACCTTTCATTTTATTTCTTTCTAAAAAGGACAGTAAACCCATTCTTGAATCTAAAGTAAAACCACTTCAGGTTTAGAATTCTACAGTTGCACAGCGTCTGAGTTAAAAAAAAACCCTGTACTTTATATTCTAGATGAGGCCTTACCAGCGCTTTTGCTTCTCATGACTATTTTTACTTTTAGCGTTTTTGTTAATATTATTTGAAAAAAAACCCCAATTTTTTGTTAAGATAATATGACTTCTAGTTTACGATTGTTTTAACTATACGCTGTACTGTATCATTTTAAAGAAACCAGTATGTTTTATTGCAACATCATGTTGGAACATTTTCCGAGAAACTGTCAGTATACACTGAAAGGAACAAGCTTAACAGATGTTCAAATAATATTTCTGTGTGAATCATCTTGATTCAATGTCTTTCAATAGCATAGCACAGAATTCTGCTTGGGAATGCTTCAGAAATTGTTTTGTAACTAGTAGGCTTAAGAAAACTGACTAGAAGGCCTGAATATATTTCAACTTGGAAACTTAAATTAGATGCAGTTATATCATGAATGTCCTCTTATTTCCATTGGATAAAATAAGTCTTACATATATAAAATAGGAAGTAAGGATAATAATTATGGTACAGGTATCAGATCTATTTTCCAGAAAGCTCTAGACATGCATTTTTTTTTTAAATAGGGATATTTCTATAATGTGGACTTATGTTAGCAAACATTAAGTAGAAGAAAGCTATTGAAGAGACACTGTTATTTAAATAAAAATGAAGAATTGGTATAAAATATATTTTATAATAAAACTAGTTGAAATATATAAAATGGCAGTGTTGTATTCTGAGCTGTTTGAATATAAACAGGTAATATACAAAGAAAAACAGGTATTATATACAAATTCCAATGCTGAAATAATTAAAAAACAAATGACTGATTTATTAAAAATCATTATGCGTTAATTGATATAGCTATTATGATTTTGGTAGTTATCCCAAATAATTATCCCAAATAATACTTTAGATGAATTGAATTGATTCCAAATCTAATTTTCTATCTAATAAGAAATTCAGTAAATATTGATTAGAACTAATATTTTAAGAAATGTCAATGAATTCTATACAATTAAGGTGATAATGATCAATTAAGGTTGATTTAATGATACATTCATTAAAAACTTTGCCATGGTGTTAGTGGATGTATCTGGGAATTACTGAATCAAAAGAAGTGAAAATAAAAATCATAGCCTTCTGTGGGTTTCAACATTCTAAACCCCTCATAATTTTGTGTAGTGTAGGCTAATGAGATAGATTGATTGAGCTACCCATGAAAGGAATGGGTCATTCAGGTACAGTAGATTTTTGTGACTGTTAAAAATTATAGTTCATAATGAATGAATGCTTGATTCCCAAATAAATACCTGAATAATAAATATCAGATTAAAGGTTTCTATAGAATACGTGAGAATTTGTGCATAATAATTGACATATGTTTATGTTAATCTTATATTTCACAGTTACATAAAAAATGAGGTTTAAAAAAATACACACATCCTTCAAGTTCACCAATTTGCTCCGGATACTTCGAATACTTCTTAACTTCTAGCTGATGCAGGGCGGGGGGGGGGGGAAGAAAACAGTCCCAACTCAATTTTAGTTGTATTTAATTTCCTATAAAACACAGGAAAACACATGTTAAAGCTTTTGCTGTAACATCAACAAATCTGTATTAATAACTGGTCTGCCTTACCAATGCTTTAATATTTGCAGGTTCCAAGTACCCCGAATGTCATTAAATAGTTTGGATCACATTGCACATATAACACATCAAGGATGGATTTAGTTGTGCTGTAAAGTTTTGTGTCATCTATAAATGCACAATCTGTACATCACTTTTAATCCCTCCTGCAAATCAGTAACCAAGGGTATTAAAGAAATATGGACCTGATACAGACCGAGGGCCGGATTTATAAACTGGTCGCCCCTTGGCTGGCTCTGGGTCGTCTCCCCTTCCCGGTTCCCTCCCTGTCCACTTCCCTGTCGGGGGCTACCTCCATGTTGCTGAATGCATCCCCTCCTTGTCACCATCAAGATCCACCTCCCCTTCCTGTTGTAAATGGATACGTGCATGTGCATATCTGCGCACAGTCGCGTCCGGAGCAGCACTGAGAGTGGTGTCTCTTGTGCTCGAAAACAATAGAAATGCGGCAGGGGGGCATGCCGCCCCTGAAATTCTGCCACCCTAGGCCCGGACCTTTGTGGCCTTGCCACAAATCTGGGCCTGTACAGACCCTTGAAGCACAACACTTAGGGGTCGATTTACTAACATATGGATTTCTATTTTTTTCACAAATCATATTTTTTCTCTAAAAATGTTTTATTTCTCTAAAACGCTAAAAAAAATTTTAGCCAGTTTATGCTCCATGTGCAAACAACATCTCCAAGAAAGCTTAATAGAAAAGGCTGCTAGTTTGGGGAAAATAATGATAATGGGGGATTTTAATTACCCAGATACTCACTGAAGCAACAGTGCTGCCAGGACAGTTAATGGGAACTAGTTTAAAAAACTTGTTACATGACAATTTTATGGCACAAGTAGTTGAGGAGCCAACCAGAAAAAATACTATACTCGATCTAGTGATCTCGAATGGCCCAGAATGTATACCAAATGTGCAAGTAATTGAACCCCTGGGTAATAGTGAACATAATGTTATCTCATTTAGGGGATTATTTGGGGTTGGGGTTTTAATGGGGGAAAACACTTTTTTTTGTGGGGAAAAAAACCTATGTTTTATCAAGAGTAAATAAATCGTCTGTACGATTTAGGGTGTGGGCAGAAACTGAAGAAACAAAAACAAACCCAAGCATATTCTGTTAATTAAAGAGATACTGACATCAGAAATAACCTTTTTTATTACCTATCATAAAATTCAAAAATCAACATGACCTAAAGGTAACTTTTAATGTAGATGAATATTTTGAAAAGAAAATTTTTAACGTCAGTATCACTTTAAGGGTGTTATTTATTAAAGTCCATTTTTTTCTGGTCGGAATTTTAAAGGGAAAACACCTTGATTCTTTCGAGATTTTTTTATACCCAGCTAAATGGCTGCTAAATGGCTGCTAAATGTCCGATCCATAAATACTCCATCTCAAACTTGTCGAGGTCATGTAGAAGTTAATAGCAGATTTTTACAATTGGAAGATATCATGATCTGTGATGGGTGTCACATCTGAAAAAATTGTACGATTGAAATTTTTCGGAATTTATCCTGAACCAAGTTTTTCAAATTATTTTATTGATAAATACGGCAAAATTGTGGATAGGAGTTTGGTCACATTTTTTTTAATAAAATAATGAGAACATTTAGGGGCCGATTCACTAACTTCGAGTGAAGGATTTGAAGTAAAAAAACTTTGAATTTCGAAGTGTTTTTTGGGCTACTTCGACCATCTAATGGGCTACTTCGACCTTCGACTACGACTTTGAATCGAAGGATTCGAACTAAAAATCGTTTGACTATTCGACCTTTCGATAGTCAAAAGAACTGTATCTTTAAGAAAAAACTTCGACCCCCTAGTTCGCCATCTAAAAGCTACCGAACTCAATGTTAGCCTATGGGGAAGGTCCCCATAGGCTTTTCTAAGTTTTTTTGATCGAAGGATATTCCTTCGATCGTTGGATTAAAGGATTTTATCGTTCGATCGAAGTAATAATCCTTCGATCGTTCGATCGAACTATTTGCGCTAAAGTCCTTCGAATTCGATATTCGAAGTCGAAGGATTTTAATTCCCAGTCGAATATCGAGGGTTAATTAACCCTCGATATTCGACCCTTGGTGAATCGGCCCCTTATAGTTTTAGTAAATAACCCCATAAATATAGGATATTAAATTGTTACTGTTCTCATTTTATTACCTTAAGACGTAAATGTAGAAGCACCTAGAACCACCCTATGTGACTTAATACAGAAGGAAGAAGTTCATAGGAAAGAAGAGAAAGGCATTTAAAAACTACAAGTCTGTGGGAACAGAAGTTGAATTTAATGAATTATTACTAACTAACTATAATAAATGTAAAACAGCAAAATTTGAAAACCCAACGTCCATCCATACACATACACAGACACTCACACCGACCAGCTATACATTCACATAAACTATGTATATAGCAATATCTATACTAATTGTAGATTATAGTAACACAATAGCCTTGGATATTATGCTTGTCCAAGAAATCATCCAAGCCCCTCTTAAAGGAGTTAACAACCTCACTGCCCTCGCTGGGAATTATGATCCATAAATTAATAAAAAGTAATCTGACCGGCAGAATTTGGAGGAGAGGGTGATTTTTTTTCAGAACCTAGTCCGTCACTGGATTATAATACATGACCAGGGTAAACCAACAATATTAGTGAAGAAGTTACAACACGTAATAACCAGAAGAATATATTCTTAAATGTCTATCCAAGATCAGATTGGAGAACCATCTGCCACTCTAAGACTGCAAAGAATTTGGCTCTTAGAGGAATCTGGTGTTTTCAAGGATTTTCACTTCAGGGAAATTCTGACTATTCTAAAGAATACATAATATTTTCTTGTCTTAACATATCCAAGACAAATATAACAAAAACATAGTTTCTTGAGCAGAAGAACTAAAATATAATAAAAGAATTTCTGGGTCTGAAACTTTGAGTAATGTATAGTAACTGATTGATTTTAGGTATCTACAACAGATGCTGTACACAGAAACATGAGACTATTGAGATTGAGATTGCCTTCTGTGGTAGATTCTAATGTGATTCATCTGTGACAAATATGAAGTATACGTTGAAACAATCAATACTTTATCTGCAAATAACAAAGTATGTGTTAATACCATTACTCAAACCATTTCCCAAAATAATAAAATCAATGCCTCACTGCGTCTTAATATATTTTTTGTTGGTTTTTTTTGTGTATTTTGGATATAGATAACCAGGAAGTTCACAGAAAATGCAGATTTACATGGTGAGCCATTGTCCCTAAATTATGAGTATAAGGAATTAATTAGCAGTAACTGCTGTTCATAAAATAGGATGCAAAAACCACATAACCCACCCTAAATATTATGTTAGAGAACTTTTGGTGCAGAAGTAATAAATCATTTTGCATTTTCAAATAGATTTTAAAAGCACATTAAAAGGAATTTTCATGTGTCATAACATTTCTGTTAAATGCCAATACAAAACGTTGTCTCATTAAATCATATCATACTACGTCTCCTAGAGTAAATATAATATAAATGGTTGTTATTATTAAACATCTGGAACCAATGGTATGAATATATGAATTTAGTGAAATGTGTGATTACTGTTACATTTTCTTTAAAAAAAATTTGAATGTGTTTTACATTGTATCTGGAGCTATACTCTGTCTGTTGCACCACAATGTGAGGGAAATAAAGGCTAATCAGCATCTGCAATTTGTTTTGCAGGTTATTTCAACTTCAGATTAAACTGTGTATTGTATCACTTCTGGCAATATAATTTGATGCTTAATAAAATATAATTAGATTGGATATCACACCCATATGTTGTCATAAGGATTCCTTTCAAAACCATAGGCATTTACTGTATATGGAGTTGGTTTCTCCTTTGCTGCTATAACAGCTTCCATTACAGCTTTGCTGGAAAATTATTCCACAAGTAAAAAAGGGATTTGGAAGGCATTCTGAACAATTTTTTTAAAATAATTTGGAGTTAAAAAAAACATTAAAGGTGTTATTTATTAAAGGCCAATTTTTTCTCATTGGCCTTTTAAAGAAGAAAAACACAATTTCTTTCGTGGAAAGAAACCCACAAATTCTTCAGGATTTATTAAACACAGAGGACGTTAAGGGGCAAATTTACTTATGGTCGAAAATCGAGGGTTAATTAACCCTCGATATTCGACTGTCAAAGTTAAATCCTTCAACTTCGAATATCAAAGTCGAAGGATTTATCGATATTCATTCGATGGAACGATCGAATGAAAAATCATTCGATCGAACGTTTAAATCCTTCAAATCGTTTGATTCGAAGGATTTTAATCCATCAATCGAACGATTTTTCTTCGACCAACAAAAGATAGCAAAGCCTATGGGGACCTTCCCCATAGGCTAACATAGGTAGGTTTTAGGTGGCGAACTAGGGGGTCAAAGTTTTTTTTTAAAGAGACAGTACTTCGACTATCGAATGGTCAAATAGTCAAAACGATTTTTAGTTCGAATAGTTTGATTTGAAGTCGTAGTCAAAGGTCAAAGTAGCCAATTCAATGGTCGAAGTAGCCAAAAAAAACATTCGAAATTCGAAGTTTTTTTTATTCTATTCCTTCACTCGAGCTAAGTAAATGGGCCCCTAAAAGTCAGAATGAAAAAGTACTCCAAATAAGACCTGCTGAGTTCCTGTAGAAGATATCCTGATCTGCACTGGGTTTCCAAAAAGTTGCGGTATTCGGTCGTTGTCATGTTACACATACATCATTTGTTTCATGGTTTGCTTTGCCTTGTTTTGTCCCATCTCCCCTCCTGTTGTCCCCTTTGATCTCTGTCTGTTGGTTTACTCCACTTGTCCAGTTGTATATGCTAGACATTTTGAACTGCATGTATATTGCTAGAGTGGATCATATTATAATCTTTTGATCTATCCGGATGTTCACTGTTGTCAAGACCCTCACAGTTTTGAAATAAACTTCTCAAACGATCTTCAAGGTACCATTCTGATTGAGACAACTGTCTGTAGATATTCCAGAGGTTGTAAGTTAATGCTATCTCGAGACAACTTCATAAGTTAAAGAGATCACACTTTCAATGCTTAGAAAGGAAGGCAGAACAGGCGAAAAGTATTCGGGCGTCAAAACTGATTTTTTCACGATTTTATTGAGTTTTTTTTCCACACAAGAAATTTTTGGGAAAATGTATTGATAAATAAGGGAAAAAAATCTTTGTGGATTTGGTCAAAGTAGTTTTCACTTAATTCGGAGAAATTTTCAGATTTTGATAAATAACCCCCCCCCCAACTGTCTACAAATGTAAAATTCATGTCAAGCCTTAAAGTGAAAAAGTATGTAGAGGAAATAAAAATGCTGACACTATATAGTTAAAAAGGATTATTCATTTCTCCTAAACAAAGTTGCTTTTGGTTTAGAATTGTGCAACCTGAACTACCTTGTATAGAATAGCTGCATTTTATGTGGAGAATTCAGTGATGCTGTCTTCCGATACAATATACAGTCCCATAACTCATTTCCCCCTTTTCCTTAACGGCTGAATTACCGGAACTGCACTCTTGTTGTAAACACATATTCGCATAACTGTCTGTGTCGTACATAAGTCTAACATTTGGCCAGATTCAATTCAGTGAGAAAAGGGATTTCATGTGAAAAGTCATGGATGTGATATGATTTGAGATGCAATTCAATTGAGAAAAACTTATCTCATTGTTTATCACATGAAAACTCTATTGAAGTCAAAGGAGAAAAAACTGGAACTGATTTTGGAGAAAAGTTTTTTCTCCTCGAATTGAATCTCATCCATGAGTTTTCACGTGATAAACTGTGAGATAAATTTTTCTTGTTTTCTAGGAGTGTGAGATGTCTTATAAGATATAAGGTCAGCAACACTACTAGTCTGAACCGCAATTGCAGAGACCCCACTGTGTGGCCGTCTTGATTAGGGATGTAGCGAACGTCGGAAAAAAAGTTCGCGAACATATTCGCGAACTTGCGCAAAAACGCGAGCGGTTCGCGAACGGTTCGCGAACCCCATAGACTTCAATGGGAAGGCGAACTTTAACATCTAGAAAAGACATTTCTGGCCAGAAAAATGATTTTAAAGTTGTTTAAAGGGTGCAACGACCTGGACAGTGGCATGCCAGAGGGGGATCAAGGGCAAAAATGTATCTGAAAAATCTGCCTGTGTGTGCTTGGAAGAGATAGTGTAGGGGGAGAGCTGTTAGTGATTTCAGGGACAGATGATAGTAAGTTTGCTGGCTAGTAATCTGCTTGATACTGCTCTGTATTGGAGGGACAGAAGTCTGCAGGGATTTGAGGGACATTTTAGCTTAGGTAGCTTTGCTGGCTAGTAATCTACTGTTCTCTTTAAACAACTGCAAATAATGCCTACAAATATGCCTACAAATAAGTGCAAATAATGCCTACAAGGCCAACGTATACACTACTACAGCGGTGGATACGGATTACGTAAAATATATGAATGCTGCTTGAAAAAAGTGACTCCGGTGTTTTTTCTGGAGACGGTAATATTATGGATATTTAGACAGAATGGGAACAAGGTCACACAGCTCGATGGCGGGTTGAAGAAAACAGTGTGCAAATAATGCCTACAAGGCCAACGTATACACTACTACAGCGGTGGATACGGATTACGTAAAATATATTATGGCTGCTTGAAAAAAGTGACTCCGGTGTTTTTTCTGGAGACGGTAATATTATGGATATTTAGACAGAATGTGAACAAGGTCACACAGCTCGATGGCGGGTTGAAGAAAACAGTGTGCAAATAATGCCTACAGGGCAAATAATGCCTAAAAGGTCAACTTATACACTACTACAGCGGTAGTAAAATAAAAAAAAGTAAAATAAAAAAAAAATGAATATTAAAAAAAAAAAATTAAAGTTGGTGCTGCTGAACTACTAGGAGCAGCAGATTAGCACACCAGTCCCACTCCCCAACACTGCTAGACTAATAGCACTGGGCTCTTATAGTAGTAGTAGTAGTAGTAGTAGTAAAACAACAAAAAAATAAATAAAAGCAGTCCTTACAAGGACTACTGTTATTGCAGCAGTCAGCAGATGAGATCAGAAGCAGGACAGCTGCCCACTGCAGCTACATACAGAGCACTGCAGTAGAAGGTAGATTACTAGCCAGCAAAGCTACCTAAGCTTAAATGTCCCTCAAACCCCTGCAGACTTCTGTCCCTCCAATAACAGAGCAGTATCAAAACGATTACTAGCCAGCAAACTTTCAACTGTCCCTGAAATCACTAACAGGCAGCAGCTCTCTCCCTACACTATCTCTTCAGCACACACAGGCAGAGTGAAAAAACGCTGCAGGGCTTCGGTTTTTATAGGGAAGGGGAGTGGTCCAGGGGAGAGCTTCCTGATTGGCTGCCATGTACCTGCTGGTCTGGGGTGAGAGGGCAAAAAAAAGCGCCAACAATGGCGAACCCAAAATGGCGAACGTCGCGCGACGTTCGCGAACTTCCGGCGAGCGCGAACACCCGATGTTCGCGCGAACAAGTTCGCCGGCGAACAGTTCGCGACATCTCTAGTCTTGATGTAAACAAATAACTGGTTATGTGTTTATCTGTTGTTAGGGGCCTTCTCTCAGCTAATTGGTTCCAGACTGGTAAACCTTACATCTGTTGATTAACAGTAGTAGTAGTAGTAGTAGGGCAACCGTGATCATAAAGTGATCTTTAGATGCCAGTTGCATAAATGTTTTTAACTGAGCAATTATATACTATAGTACAAGGGACAGATTATTATGATATGATAATGACATACAAAGAGTTCAGTGAAGTTCTTGAGTAGTGTTCATATGGGACATGAAGGACTTTCAGTTAGAAAGCCTTGCTATATGCTTATGCAGATGTTTGCTACATGTAGCTACATTTCCTGTATTCAGTCAAACCCATTAATAAAAATCTTGAGATTGGAGCCATTATATTAAGATCAATTTACTATTGCAGATGCCTTCTTTTGGCTGCTTTTACTGCTCTTCTTTCATTTCACCAACAGCAATAGCCATTAGTGATGGGCTCATTTATTCGCCAGGCGCAAATTCGTCCCAGGCGAATAAATTAGCGAATTTGCAGCGAAAATTTGCCGGCGACTATTAACGTCAACTTTGACACCGGCACACTTGTTTTAAATAAATTGCAGTTGGTCTAATTTCGTGTTCATGGGAGTTTAAAATAAAATGACCCTTGTAAATCTGCCCCTAAGTGTGTGAAGTTTCATTGATATTGATGAATAGCTGCAGCTGGGTTAAGTGTAATATCCCTTTGCAACTGCAACAATGTTGGAATTCTAAGGCGAGAAATGCATTATGTGAAAACAAACCATAATAATTGCACTTTGCTCACTGCATTTGTGGTGGTAAGTTACTTCTTCAAACAATATTTTCAAGATTAGAAGCTGAATGGCAATTACATATATATATCTGCATGTTCCCTGTAGTAAGGAAAGCAAACATCCATATTATTATTATTATTATTAATAACATGTATTTATATAGCGCCAACATATTGAGTAGCACTGTAAAGTAAATGTGATTATACAACTAAATCATATGAATTATATACATAGAACATATGGAGTTACATACATCACAATCAATACTGGTACAAAAGGTGAGGAAGGCCCTATGCAGAAAGAGCTTACACTCTAAAGGGAAGGGAGTAATACACAAGGTGTGGGAGTGGGCAAGATCGAATTAAGTGGGTGAGAAATGTGGTACTGTATGTGGTGTTGCATTTGGTAGTTAAGCAGAGTGAGGGTAGGCTTCTCGAAAGAAGTGCGTTTTAAGAGATTTCTTGAAAGCAGAAAGGTTGGGAGAAAGTCGGACAGACTGTGGGAGAGAGTTCCAGAGGAGGGGTGCAGTCCTTGCAAAGTCTTGAATGCGAGCATGTGAGGAGGTAATGAGAGAAGAGTTGAGTAGCAGGTCAGTAGAGGAGCGTAGTAAGCGGTTGGGTGAGTATATAGAGATGAGTTCAGAGATGTAGGGTTGGGCAGAGTTATGAAGTGCTTTGAATGTCAGGGTCATTAGCACCTCAAGTGAAATTGTGTTACTTCTGGGAACAATGTATAAATTTAGGTTGTTGAGCAAATGTTAACCTTATTTTTTAGATACCTAAACAAACTGACTATACACATATACAAAAAGGCTCTTGCAATATTTTCCTTTGTGTGTGAAACTTCTCTAGCCACAAGATGCATGTTGTTTGTGGAAAGCTTTAAGGACAGGAACATAATTACATAGCTGACTTCCCTGACTCTTACTAAGCTTTATAATTATTTCTTTAAAGATTGTCTCTGGCCCATGTGCACTCCATTAGGCAGTGCAATACATTAGAAAACCAATTAGCTTTATGTATTAGACATTAAGGCTGCTGGAACATGAGACATGAACTGCCTAACATCTTTATTACTATAGGAGCAACACATCAATTAATTTGGAAATGTGCTGCAGACACAAAGCAACGGCAAAGAATATATAATGAAGAAAAGAGTCGCTTCCTCAAGGTATTAATTCTAGGCTTCTCTTGTGCTTGTGCAGCCTGTGCTTGACAACTTGCACCTTGAATAGACCAAAGCAGACACAACCAGCATTTTAGTGCAAGGTGTAAGTGTAGAAGAGTATGCACTGAATAGAATTTGGGTGAACGTAATTATGACCTTGCACTTAACTTGGCATTAGTAAATAAGCCCTAGTGTGTTACAGGTTTTTATAATGTCGCATTCAGTTGTGTACTGTAGAAATATGGTGCACTATATTGGAATAAAATAACCCATAAAGGTCTCCAGCATATTTTTACAAAAGTAAACTATATGGGGCAAATTCACTAACATTCGTAGTTTCGCCAGGCGCAACTTCGCCGCACTTCGCCAGACGTAGTTTCGCCAGCGCTCTGCAAATTCACTAAAATCCGAAGTTGCGCACAGGGGTAGCGTAAGATTGCGAAGTTGCGCTAGCGTTGATTCGCTTAGTGAAGTGAAGTTACGCTAGCGAAGGCTAATTTGCATACGGCGCCAAATTCAAATTTCAATGGAGGAATACGTATCAGCACTACAAATGGCTAGAAAACCTTCAAAACATCAAATAAAAATTTTATTTTGCCCTACACATGTGCCCACTGTCTAGGTAAGTTGCCATGAGTCAGGAAATGTAGGGGGGAAGGAGGGGAGCCCCAAAAAAAATTTCAATCTTTTTCAGCCTATCACCCATAATGTAGAAAACATGCCAGCGTTTTTTGGGACTTAGAAAAAATTTTGACTTTTTTTGAAGCAATCCCTATCTACTCTATTGCGCTTCGCCTGGTCTGAGGTGGCGAAGGAAGTCTAGCGTAAAAGGTATCGTTCAGTACACTGCGCGCGTTAGTGAATTTGCGTAGTTACGTCGCTAGCAAAACTTCGCCAGGCATAAGGTTGCGAAGTAACACTAGCGAAACTACGCCAGCGTTCGTTAGTGAATTTGCGCAGTAACAAAAATGCCAAACGCTAGCGAATTAACACTAGCGTTTCGGCGATTCGCCGCTTAGTGAATTTGCCCCTATGTTTCCATGATCGTAAGTGTATAATTTTCTATACAATTGCTGAATGCAAGCCCTGACAGACTGAGAAAGAAAATTAACCATGTTATAATCTGAAGCATCTATCCTTCCTTTGTGTCTGCTGGAATGATGGCTGTTTGTGTAATGAGATCATGACATTTCTAAAGAAATAATATAGCATCCATTTCACTCTCAATGGAGGCATCAGAAACATTCAGCTGTTGCTGGAAAAGCTGACCGTTACCAAGATATGAAATTTAAACAAATTATTGCATTTCTTTGTTAATTATAAATAAGCATTCTAAAAGGAAATTGCGTTTCTGGTAATTACTATTTAAATATTAGATAAAAACCCTTTTGTTAATTAAATGATTGCTGAATGCAATAATCAGAATAATTTACAATCCAGCCTTATATTATGACATTTATATTATATATATTCAGTATCTTGTGCATTTTTCCCTAAGTTCAGGTAACACAGAGCTACTGGGGTATCTTTTGAAGGCACAGATCTTTACTGCTAAAGGCCCATTGTTCCCTTGGGCTGGTACCGGAACATGATGTACAATATTTCTGCCATACTTCTTTAGTTAAGCTTTAGTTCTCCTTTAAAACAATATAGATGGACATTAGTTTTTGTTGGTCATTTGATCTATGAAATTAATGTTGTATATATCGGAGAATAGCACAGCTTCATTATATTCAGCTTGAAAAAGGAACTAAAATGTTCTCAAAGCTTTTTATTATTATTATTATCACCCAACAATATGGATAAATACCCCCTCAGAAAAAGCTTATTCTTCAATAAACATTTGTTTACGTTTGTTACTGAAGACTTGATGCTGTTGGCAGAAAGACCATATTAAAAGTGATTTGTGTCCCTTATTTTTTGTAGATGGCCTTATTCTATAAATTTTGTGATGGCAATTTTGTCTTGCTTAGTTTATGCATTAGCCCTATTCTATTTACTTTTCCCTTGCTAAAGGCACCACTTACTTCAAGTTAGACCTACAGTGCAGAATACCAGTTCTCACAGATCTTAAAGCATAATTTTATACAGTTTTATATTGCTAGGCAGGCTTAAGCTCAAGAGATTTTTGAAGGCCTAGGGGGTTATTTACTAAACTCCGAATGCAAAAATAACGAAAAATTGGTAATTTTTTTTATAAAATCTGACTTTTAAAAAATCACAAATTTTTCGTAATTTATTAAAGCATGAGGATGAAAAAGTCTGCATCTGAAAATCCGGCATCTCAGACCTGTCGAGGTTGCATATAAGTCAATGGGAGAAGACCCAATGATTTTTTGATGTGCGCTGGGTTTCATGCAAGACCCAAACGTTCTCGGCCAAAATTCTGAGTTTTCGGGTGAAAAATCTGAAAAAATTGTGAAAATCTGAAAAAAATCCGAAAAAATCGTGAAAATCTGTAAAAGCAAATCTTCCTATTGTCAATGTTGATAATATTGATAGGCCATTGTAAACTTCAGCACATCCAGCATGCAGTGAGCAACAACAGCCAAGGAGTTACACCTGAAGCTTCAGTGCACATGTTGCACAGTAATTAAATCTTGTTACAATTATTTATGTTGCAAGATATAAAGTTTACTGGTTTATAAAGGCCACACTATTATATTTATACATATTGCCAGAATAGTATTATTAGAACAGTATTGCTAGTACAGTGTTATGTTACATTGCCTGTTTACTGAATTACTTGTATAGAAGTATGTGTTTAGTTGATTAGGAAGTTTTACCTGATGCTCCAGTTCCCATGTGCAGGATTAAGAGAATGTTCCTGCTGTCTTTCAGCTCCCTGCAATAAAATGAATTACTTCTTTCTTACTCTACCCTTGCACTCTGAATTCATTTTCATGTTTGCAACACTTATTTTAGACTATAATTGGTAAAAACAAACAAACATGTGTCTCTACAGAGGCTACAAGGCTGCAGTGTGGCTACTAGCAGTAGCTTGGAAAAGTAATCAGCACAACGATTATCTCTCCTGTAGAGACTTGGTGCACGTTCCTCAGTGGCAACTTTCCACTGATATCACGACAGCCTTTGTATGTAGAACAGCACCAGACTGTGAAACTTAAGTGTTTAAAAAGCCTTTATTTCAGCTTTGGGCATCACCGCAACGTTTCAGGCCATGCGGCCTTTTGTCAAGCTTGCGGTAATGCCCAAAGCTGAAATAAAGGCTTTTTAAACACTAAAGTTTCACAGTCTGGTGCTGTTCTACATACAAAGGCTACTAGCAGTAGGCCACATCAGTTTATAAATGTCCCCAGGGTTGGATTGGGGCGCCCAGGGTCCCACTCAGGACCCCCTCTGCTGTGCCACCACAGGGAGCCTGCAAATTGCAAATCTGGAACTGGGGAAATGTGAGGAGAGCAGTTACATCTAGGAAGTGCTAAGGCATAGAGGTGGGGCAGGCAATATTTGATTGGCATCTGAGATTTTCAAACGAGTTTACAACAGCAATGAATGCATTAATAACAAAAAAAAAAAAGAATTTGGATTTCATGTTTAATTTAAAAAGGACTTTTATTATACAGCTTTTTATGTCTGGGTGACAGGTCCACTATAATTAGACTATTGCCTGCAACTGGAGTTAGGGTGTGGGCCAGGGAATACAGACAGGGAAAACAGTCATTCATGTAACCTGCCAGGCCCCAAGCACACTGGCTTCTGTGGCTTAACCTGGAGGAGCAGTGCCAAGTCCCTGGATTTAAACCATCGAGTTTCTGATATACTGCCTCTGATTGCTGTCGTGTTATGGACCACTCATTTTTGGAGGCAAAATAACCTGGCATAATTCTGCTAGTGCCAGGTCCCCCACTATGCACAGATGCCTGCTGCACATTGCCCAAAACTTGCACATCATGTAGGCTGGAAGGTCCAGAGGTTGCATGCACATGGTCACACTTTCCTTCTGATTACTCAGCTCCTCATACTGGACTGATACAGTGTGTCAGAAGAAAAAAATATTAGTATTAGAAAGGGAAGGGGTGAAGACATAGTTAATGATGCATCCCTAACGAAATATGATGCACTAAATGAATAAATCAAAATTACAATTAATAAGAAAAAAAACAGTAGTGTGCAGCCATAAACTTACACACAGACAGATACAGTGGGAGTTCTCAAATCCTATTGGTGGAAGTGGAAAGCAAAGGTTGAATTAATAATGACGTTTGCATTGCACTGCACACCAAACCAATTTTTGGTACAATGGACCACGCTATAAAATACTAGAGCAGATTCACAAAAAATGTTGTTACAAAACTGTCAAAAAACAGTCAACACAAGTTCCAAGGTATCCATCGTCTACATACATCATGTACATAGATGTACAGGCATAAATAAAAATCATATAACCTTGCAGCCCCCCCATCATATGCTGTGCTTCCATCTTGTCATAGTAACATGAAGACGTTCAACCCTCATTTATTTTTACAGATTTATTTCCAGTTTAAAGGAAAACTATACCCCCAAAATGAATACTTAAGCAACAGCTAGTTTATATCAAATTGAATGACATATTAAAGAATCTTACCAAACTGGAATATATATTTACATAAATATTGCCCTTTTACATCTCTTGCCTTGAACCACCATTTCGTGACTCTATCTGTGCTGCCTCAGAGATCACCTGACCAGAAATACTACAACACTATCTGTAACAGGAAGAAGTGAGGAAGCAAAAAGGCAGAACTCTGTCTGTTAATTGGCGCATGTGACCTAACGTGTGGTTTGTATGTGTGCACAGTGAATCTTACGATCTCAGGGGGCGGCCCTTATTTTTTAAAATGGCAATTTTCTATTTATGATTACCCAATGGCACATACTACTAAAAAAGTATATTATTATGATAATGGTTCATTTACATGAAGCAGGGTTTTACACATGAGCTGTTTTACTCAGTATCTTTTAATAGAGACCTACATTGTTTGAGGGGTATAGTTTTCCTTTAACAGAATGGATGACCCAATTGTATTGCTCTGTGAGAGTTATTAGTTGCAATCTTCTTATTAGCATGTGTCAGGATACTGTATATAACATTCCTGACTTCAGAAAATGCTGACATCTCTTGCTTTATTTAGCAATTCTTCATTTAAAGAAAAACTGTGGAGCAATCACAGACTGTCTCAGGGGAGCTACTTTTGGTTTCTATCCCTATTGGGGCTTTCTAATTTCTGCTTGTATTGTATATGTACAGACAAGTTAATGTACTCCTGATAAAACTGACCCTAGTGGTTATATTTATGTGTGTATATCTGTGTGTATGGTAAGGGTCTTAGTATATCACCTCCACTAATGCATGGACTGATGTGAATGAACAATCTCTTTATGACGTAATATGTTGACAGTATATAGTTAAAAGATAATAAAAAAAATAGCAACACACAACATGGCCTGAATTGCAGTAGAGGTTTTGGAAACTCTTATTAAAAAAATACAGGGTGAATGGTAGAGACCTAAGGTGGGAGGAATAGGAAGCTTGCTTAACACCCATTGATTTGTTTGGAGGATCACATTTCCTTAAAGGAAAACTGAACCCCCCATGGTGATAAATCCCCACTGGCCCCCTCCCTGCCTTCCCCCTGCACAGTCTTACCCCTGAATTCTGTCCCCTCTAGAAATATGCAGAGAGAGCGCAGTGAACTTAACAGGCACCATCTTCTTCTCTTCGGTAATTTTTGTGTCTTCTTCCTCCCCTTCGACAATTTCTGTCTCTTTCAGCACATGCGCAGTTGTCGCGAACCGGAAGATTGTTCCAACTGCGCATGCACCAATACACCGTTCACTTCATGAAGATTACAGAAGAGAAGAAGATGGAGCCCATGAGCTCTGCTGCAATTACTCTGCATGTGCGGTCGCTATTTCTAGAGGGGATAGAGTTCAGGGGTAAGACTGTGCAGGGGGGAGGCAGGGAGGGGGGTTTAGTTCTCCTTTAAAGTCCATTATTATACATACAGGTATGTGACATATACAGAATGCTCAGAAGTGGGATTTTCAAGATAACGAGTCATTACGGAATTTGGACAGTACATTTTACTTACCACTGTTAAAAATGCTTATGCAGAATCTAACATATCAGACCACCATAATATACAGTTTGACTTAACAGAATAAATATTTTATACAAATATGTGTGAAATTTATTTTTATTACTCTGTAGGTCAATCCGTGTAAATGTGAAATTGTTAAAAATATGAGTTATATGTACGTACTATGTGGCATGTTCTTGATATATATGGTTGTGTGTTTATCAAAAATAATGGGACTTTATAAAGTGTGAAAAAATATGTTTCTTTAGTCCACGTTAAGGTCTTTAAGGGGAGCTCTCCACAAGACAAATAAGCTTTTATTTACTCTCTCACCATTTATTAATTACCAGGAGTATATGTGTGTGTGTATATCTGTCCCTAAATCAGCACTCCCTTCTGTATTTAAAGGGGAACTAGAGTTGAACGAGAATTAGGGATTTTTAAAAGTGTATTTAGCACCATTTGATAAATACAGTTCTAAAAATCCCATAGGAATGAATACAGTTTTTCTGTGGTGAGCTCTTATCTCACATTTTGATAAGTCTGCCCAATTATGTTTAGGTCGGTGGCATACGTGCAGATTCCAGGGAGATTAGTTGCCCAGCGACAAATCTCCTTTTCTTCGGGCGACCAATCTCCCCAAAAAGCCTTCACATTCTTGCTGGCGGGAAGGCATTTCGAGGAGATTAGTCGCATAAGAAGAGGAGATTTATCGATGGGTGGCTAATCGCCCTGGAATCTGCACTTCTGCCACCACCCTTAGAGGTCCTGTGCCAGCTCAAGGCAACCACAGGCCTTTGGTAGGAAAGGTCTGGCTCTATTAAATGCCCTCAGGAGTTCCGTCTCTTCTTTTCTTTTAAAGGAACAGTGACCTAAAAATAGTGAAAGCGTTTTGAATTAATTAAAACGTAATGATGTGTTGTTCTGCACTGGTAAAACTTGTATATTTGCTTCAGAAACTCTACTACCATTTATATAAACAAGCTGCTGTGTAGTCATGGGGGCAGCCATTCAAAACTGAAAAAGGAGAAAAGGCACAGGATACACAGCACATAACAGATAAGCTCTATTGCATACAATGGGATTCTTCAGAACTTATCTGTTATCTACTGTGTATCCTGTGCCTGAATGGCTGCCCCCATGGCTATAGAGCAGCAGCAGTATATAAACTATAGTTGTGTTTCTGAAACAAACACACACACATATATATATATAATGAGCCTGCTCTAAATCCACGTTCTGCATGTTCAAAACAGTTACAATGGGCTAATGCAGCCTCCTGTCTAAATAGCAGACTTATGAATAGTCAACTTTTTTACTGCCAGACATAATTTTTTCCCTTTTAGACCCATTTCATAATCCTTTCCTTGGGCAGTTTTACAATAATATGCTAACATGGTATGAGTAAGGTTTCCATAAACAGTGCACATGGGGCAGGGAACTAGTCTTGGCAGCAGCAAACTGTTCAACATTCATTTCATCCCATCTGCCTTTGTAATTGTTTTTTTTATGAACTCAGTTATGACTTTGAAGAAAAATGAAAATACAGGTTGATGCAAAGAAGCGTATTTCCTTTTACAGAAAATAGTTGGAGAAAACAAGCAATGGATATCCTTTTGTACAAACATTATTTGGAAAAGGGTCATGGTCCTCTTACTCTTCATTTTATGGGCATAGATATCATTCCTATCCCCAGAAGAAGAGGTGACCATTGTCGTTTATTATTACAAAAATAAACGTTCTCAATCCAAAAATTAAATACAGTTTCCCTGAAGGGTCCAAATGAACTGTTCATATTTGTTTTCTTTAGATAAATGTTAATTTTTTTTTTTTAAATTAACAGGATGATGTTTTTAATATTACTTATATATTCTGGACATTCTTGTGTTTTACCCATAGGTGGAAGTGTTAATTAATGTCTTTACATGGACTGTGGGACTGTTTGGTTTGATGTTGGACACTCTATGGTAGGGGTGGTCTGGGGGTGTGTATGGATGAGGCTATAAATATGTTGTTTGTACCACTTGATACTTGACTCTGAGAGGTTCGAAACGTAGATCTAAATAAAGTTTTTTTTTTCATTTTTTAAAGTCCCTTGAGTGCAACAGCTTTATATATATATATATACTGTATATATATATATATATATATATATATATATATATATATATATATATATATTCTGTTAGCATCAGGACATTATCTTCCTTTAAGGTGTGTGCAGCAGCTTTACAATTTGTATATGTATATATCTATACATTATGCACATAATGTTTAAAATATTTTATCTGATTTTCACAATAAGCCATAAAGACAATATGGCAACAAGTAGAATGCAGAAAAAGAAAATGTGCTGCAATTAGTACACTGACACAATATTCAAAATGTTGAACTTACAATGAAGTAATATATAGAAGAAATTAACAATAACTAACTAAATCTAACTAAACCAGTGGATACAAAGACAATCATAAAAGAAAAGAAAGAAAGAAAAAAGTCCATTGTCCTCGGAAATGTCAAATACAAACCTGCATTCTAATTACAATTGAAGGAACTGAGATATTTGACTTCTAGTACATTACGCACATAGATATATATACTGTGTATATATATTTCGCTGTAAATGGTGTCCATATGGCGGGAAGGATAAGGTCATCAATGAAGGAACAATTTCTTTCATCCATTGCATAATGGTGGGTTAAGCAGCAACACAACTTTTGTTATGCCTTCCATGTATTTCTTCATTACTGCTATCCTTTTAGGCAGCAAAGCTACCAATGGAACTGGTATAAGGGATGTCATTTGTTTGCATCAACATCTGGTCTGCTCCACCTTTCTAAATGATGTACATTAAACATTCGGTACTACAAAAGCCTGTCTGGTATACCAATGTGAATTGCCTAATAACAGACAACACACAATTCTGATGTTAATTCATCAAGGTTTATCCCGTGTAAATTGTCTTTGTGTTCAATTTGCAAAGCACCCTCAGAACACCTCACAAATCAGTCATTTCTCATTAACTCTAAAACAAAATAAAATATAAATTATGTGTCTGGGTTAAAGTTCCAATGTAAGTTGTATGGCAAAAGCAGTATGCTACCATAAAAGGAAAGATCCTAAATATTTCATTATTTTATGACAATATGTCCAGAAGACATAACAATGGAAATAGATGTTAAATGCTGTCAAAGGTCATAACCTGACCCTCAGACCCACATTCCTATGAACTTCTTCACAAAAACTCTTCTTATCAGAGCTGCTTTGTTCCCTGCAGTTGTAACATTTTACCATTAATGAGCTGTCCTCCCTTTGTTGCTGTAATATAAAAGCTGTTTTGTTTTTGTGGCAGTTGCATAGTTACAAGGCTTTAATCCCTGAGATGACAACAAATCTTCTTTGTTTTTAACAGTTTACAGATTCAGTATGAACCAGCTCCATCCTAATTTCAGATCTTTAAATGCCATGGGATTTATATCCATACTGTACATTTTTGAGTAAGAACTACATGTACACCACAAGAAAAAAATGTACAGTTTAGCTGAATTTCTGTAACTGTTAATACTTTATTTCAAGGATGAAATTGGGAGCTTTATCAGTGCATAGTTGACTGCATTTTTTTTGTATTTTATTTGGTATTATCAGCTCCAAACATGTAATGGAATGTCTCTCTCTTTATTTGTGAGGTACTATACAGTATGACATGAAGTGCACTTATGCTGAACAGACGATGAGAGCACAATTACCTCAAAAAGAGAATAAGGGGCTGATTTATTAAACTGAGACTTTTTCGCGTCAGGCTTAAGTAAAAATTAGGTAATTTCACTGCACTTCAGTCACTTTTTGGACATGCATAGCACTCTACATCTGAAGTGTATTTTTAATCATAATTTGTACATATTTGCATGTTCCCTTTGGTTTTAATGTATTTCCATTGTCATGTAACACATATACTTCCATAAACATTTGGACTAGATAAATGGGTTTATTACAATTTTAGTGGCACGTGGTAAAAAAAACCTATGTAAATCTAAATTTTTTATCCAAATTGAAGCACAATGGTCAGATCCAATTCAATTCCAGATTGTCCCATAGAGACAAATGCAATTCAAAAGAGGTTTACTAAAAATGTATGTAAACAAGGCACCAGGGACAGATGGAATTCACCCTTGAGTACTGAGAAAGGTTTAGTTTTAACCAGGCCTCTATTATTGATTTGTGGCCAGTTGCCAATTTATTTTCTTCTGTCTCTGTTGCTGAACCGACAAAAACTTTCCAACTTACCCCTCCAGTTTCAAGGTTTTGCCATTCTGACAATAGGCCTAAAAAATAAAGTATCTGTACACCTGCTACAACTTCTTACTGAGTATTCGGAGGCAGAATAGTTCTCTGAGGTAGAGGATTGGAAGGATTTATCTAATGAGGAAACTTGGCAGAATATTTCTGATCATGAAGAGTGGGAAGATTTGAAGTTGGATGAGGATGAAATACCTACAGCATTTACCACTAGTTTCAACGGCTGATCAGTCTCCCAGCATCAGCCTGTCTTCCACTTTCTACCTATTCCTCAGTCTGCCCCTATGCCTGTTGCTCATCCAGTATCAGCCTCTCTGGATCTCAGGCCTGAACCTCAGTTTATTTCTTTGTGTAATATAACTGTGCTAGTGTTCCAGTCACCAGTTCCAGCTCCTGTTCACAGATATTCAGAAAGGGTTTTTACAGTGACAGCTGTTAATTTGTGAAATTCTCTCCCTATATCAGTTGTACTGGCCGATACATTAGTTGGATTAGATGGCTTTGTAGCAAGAGAGGAAATACAGGCATGTCTCTCCTTTAAGTTTTCATGTGATAAACCATAAATAATGTTTTTTTATTTATCTGAATCTGCCTCATTATTCAGTGCCCACAAAATAGTATGCAGAATGCAAAGAGACTCCTGGGAGTTGCACCTTCTCAAGGCAAGTGTTATATAAACGGTTATACAAGTTTCTTGCAAACTGTGCCTAGTCTAAATCCACCCACTGAGACTACTTTTACAAACTGTGTGCCCTGGAATTAACAATGCCTTGACAATGAACTAGTTCCAGGGGTTCCTTTTCATATTGCACATATACAAACTACTAGAACTGTAAAATGGCACAATTTGCACATACATTGACCTCCATTGTTAAATTACTTATAAGTTGTGTTGCACTGTATATTTTCTGTCCAAAAAATGTTGCATTTTGTGTACAAGACATTTCAGTTTGTGCTTGTATTATTTTTGTAAATGTTTGCTCAGACATCCCTTGAAACTTTGGCTCCCTGTACTTGCACCTTGCACACATTTCACACAATTCATCAAAGCAGGCAAATTTGTGGAAAACAGGACACAGCGTGCAAAGTGCCAAAAATGCTTATCATGGCCTTGCAGACTGTGTTCTGTTAGGTTAATGGCCTCCACTGAGCCATTCCTTTTCTAATTTCTATAAGAAATGGTGGTAGAATTGAGTGAACGTTGGCACTAGTAGTAAAGGTGCTTATGGCCAAACATATTATGTATGGGACCTGTTATCTAGAATGCTTGATCTGGGGTTTTCTGCACATAATCTAGATGCACACATCTGAAACACTGGGGAAAACGCTGCATTGTGGATAAAAACGTATCCACTGAGTGTACTTTACACCATATTGTAAATTAGGCTTTATGTTCATATTTCAGGTTTATTAGCTAATGAACAACAGTACAATTGCTCATGTTTTGTGATATAATTCAGTTTTGTAAGCAGAGAAAAGCTAAATTCCTGAGTAATGCCTCCCACTAAACTGTTCAGGGAGACTTATTCTTGTTCATTCCTGAAATACTGTAACAATAACAAATATGATTTCAGTTTTAATTGGTTAAGTTTAATCTACTCCATAAAAGATATCAAAAAGGCTAATTTACAAATGTCATAGCGCCATAAGAAACATAAGGGGTGCAAAACTGACCCCACAGCCGACTCGGCACTGAGTGTCTCCCTGAGGTGGCCTAGTTGATGTTGCTCCCCTCGAGTTGATGGATGACAGTATCGTTAATGCAGAGAGCACAATTGCATATAGAGAATTTTCCTCCCTCATCACTACCTGCGCTGTTTAACTTGGAATTTTGATCATCAAGATAGGGGCATTCATGTTCCACCCACCATATACGGCTTATAAATACATGTGTTTGTCTTGCTCTCACTCTTGAAGGAGACAAGGTGCAAAAAATTTAGTACTTGTGCTTGAAAAAGGGGCAGAGAATATATTAACAATGGCACAGACATTCAGTATAAAAGAAACCCCAGAACAAACAACATACATAAAAAACATGTGTGCAATATGAACAAGATCAGCAAATCCCAACTGTAAACTGAATAAATAGTTTTGGCACTGTATATGCTGCAATGATGAGTTGATTACAGCCTTATGTAAATTAACTTTTGGGTTTTTTTTCTTTCTCAATTGCTTTTTAAATTCTTCATGGTTTTTAATTCACAAACGGCGTATCTGGAAGTATTGTAGCTGTCTACATTGTGTACAGCATGTCAGGACCATGATTGCTCATGTCTGCTCTTCTGAAACACTTACAAATTATGAAAAATATTATTTCATGAAATTAACAATTGTATTTTTTTCTTATAGTATCAGTACCACATTAGATTAACTAACTTTAATAGGTCATTTTGTAATTATTTGCCTCCCCATTCAGTTTCAGTTGACCTTCGAATAGTAAATGTTCCCTGTCATTGCCCCTGGCAACAGAGAAACAGATTATGTATGAGACTTCATTTTTATAGTTGTTATTTATTGCTTATATTTCTCTTAAGGCCCTTTCCTATTCATCTTCCAGTCTTCAATTTAAATTTATTGCCTTTAACATTAGTCTCTAACAAGCAGGGGACCATTTAGGTTCTGAACCAGGGAGCTGCAGATTGAAAATCTCATTTATTTAAAAAAAATGCACCAAAACTAAAGGTCAATTTAAAACTGTTTTACATATAAGTACATAAGTTAAAGGGATGGTGTCATGACTTTTCCCTCGTTGCTGTTATAGGCTTGTTACAACTTTCATGTTACAAGCAAGGAGTTTTGACAAGTTAAATATGATAATTTGATGTATTTCAGGTGTTATTCATGTTTTTCATTATAAGGCACTGTCATCCATTTGCATTCATTACACATCCACACATTGCAACCACATTCAGCACAACATCTTGCTTATGCTTTTAGACAGGAGCTAGTCAAGTCACATTATTGCCTTAGTACTGGGGTACACAGGAATTGGCAGTGCCGTAACTAGAGGGGGGCTGGCCCTGGTGCGTGACACGCAGCCGGGCCCCGCCCCCCTCCGTACACGACGGCTTTCACTGGCGAGCGGGCTGCCGGGGGGCCCGGAGGGGGTGCGGACCCTGGTCCACTAGCACCCCCTGCTCTCCCGGTAGTTCCACCACTGGGAATTGGATGTGGCATATTACAAAAAGAATAACTTAAAAGGAAAAAATACAGGCATAGGAACATACAAATATAAAAACACTTTAAATGTATTTTAACAAATCTGACTAATCTGAGTAATTAAAGATATCTATAGAAATAAGTCAAATCAACTGGACTTGCTGTGTTTTTTCCTTGAAGGCGTTTCACCGGTCATCCAACTGATTTTCTCAATTCAGAATAACTTCTAAATCTTCCTTCAAGAATATATATCCTCTGGAATGTTGCTCCAATCAGCATAATCTGTTTATCATAAATATAAATATTCTTGAAGGAAGATTTACAAGTTATTCTGAATTGTGAAAGCCAGTTGGATGACTGGTGAAACGTCTTCAAGGAAAAAACACAGCAAGTCCAGTTGATTTGACTTATTTCTATAGCTATACCATGACCTGGATCAATTTAAATAGGGCTGGTACATACTGTATAGGTCATATATATGTATTTATTAGTGATGTTGTTGAAATAGGCCACTTATTAAAAATTTCCAAGGCAGCAAAATAAAGATGAAATAGATCCTCTATTGTCCAAGACATGAGTCTAAAACAAATGTGGCATGACCTGGTTAAAAAAAAATGAAAAAATATATATATTTAACAGTTACAACTTTTAAACATAATCCCACTTTAAAATATGAAAAACGCAAGTGTTTTGTCTTTTTTACTATTCGGCATACAGGATATGATGTCACTGACATACGATTGTTGAGGATGTAGCTTCATCTTATCAGTTCACCAGGTATAACCTGGCGAAGCAGACTCTGGCGAAATGGGTAACATAGTGTAAAGTTGGCATCTTGATGAATTTGTGGAGTAACGATCGTTCACCTGAGCAAAAATTCACCTGGCGAAAGGATGCGAAACTTCATTAGTGCTGAGGTCTTTTGCTACCGAATTGTCCTCTACACCCGATAGTAAATTGGCGATGTACCTGCGAAGTGTTGTTTTGGTGAATTTTTGCTAGCGACGGCCACTTTGGCTTTTAGTAAATTTGCCCAGGGAGTTCCTATTAGTCCAGGGATCTGATTCTTGTAATAATGATGCCAGGGAGAATAATAATCTTGTTTTCTGTTTTGTTGACAAGCTGACCAGACTGGGCTTTGTTTACTTTACATCATCTGCTAAAGGGAGATGTTTTGTGATCAACTTACACTATTACTGTAAAGAAAGACCAGCTTATCAATGCAAAATTTGAAAGGCTGAGGGGAACATGGAGGATGAACTGGAATTGGTTGCCTGATGTTCTTATTTTAGAGCTAAATATGAAAAAAAGATTTGCTGTTTTGAAAATGGATATCACACAGATTTCAGAGGTGCAAAGATACTGTCCAAGATGTTAGAGCCTAATTCTATTACAATGAGATCGGGAGATGTTTCAATCATATGATCACAACTTTCTTTACAAGAACTTCTTCTTTGTATGAATTACACTGACAGCTGTTGCTTTTTCCCCTCAAATTTATATTCTTTATCATTTATATTTCTATTCTTATTACTTTCTTCTCTAGTTTACTACTAAAAACGCAGTCTCTCTGCTTTCCCATATTGTATTTTCTCTTTTCTCAGCCTTTTCTCCAGTTATGTGCTTCTTTTTAATTTTTATGGCATGTTTTCTTGCCTTTCTTTTTCCTTTCTTTATTTTGTCTCATAGCCAGTCAAAGCCCCTGCATCCTTCTCAGTGTAATATGAGAAATACTGCAAAGCCCCTTCCCATCCAAATTATGGTTTGTTCATTTTTCACAAGCCCAAATACATTCTCAGGCACAGATGGCAAGCATAAAAAGACTGTTCAACAGCTTTTTTCTTTCTTTACTTTATGAGAAAATATACCCCCTTTTTGACATGAGCTCATTCGACTGGGACCATGTAGAAAAGGTGCCTAAACACTATCTGAGCTTCCAGAGATAAATATGTATTTATTATTTTTTCTACACAAACATACCTGATTCCATAGACTAAAAGAAAGCTATTTATATCTGTACATAGGCACCAGTTCTCCATTCCTCCTTAAAGGAGAACTAAACCCTAAAAATGAAAATGTTTAAAATGCCATATTTTATATACTGAACGTATTGCACCAGCCTAAAGTTTCAGCATCTCAATAGCAGCAATGATCCAGGACTTCAAACTTGTTACAGGGGGTCACCATCTTGGAAAGTGTCTGCGACACTCACAAGCGCAATGGGCTCTGAGCAGCTGTTGAGAAACTAACTTTAGGGGTCATCACAAATTATCAAGCAAAAAATGAGGTTGGTCTGTAATATAAGCTGATACTGCAGGCTGATTATTAAAAATCTGATGCTGGTTGCACTGGATTCTGTGCTGTCATATAGTAAATATTTACCAATCAGCCATATATTGTGAAATTTCTATTCTATATATACTGTATATTGTGCATCGGTCATTAAAAAAGTGGGGGAAGGAGCAAGTCTATTTTTGTGTTTTAATAACCTTGGAAGTATGTGCACAATGTATGGCAAAAAAAAAAAGATTTAATGTGATATCATATTAATGAAGACAAAGAACATTTGTTGTGGCATGCTGCTCACTTATGTACATAAGCCATACTACCCATCTGTCAATGTTTAAGAAGACTAAAGTATGTTGGGACTTGTCAGAGCAAGAAATACTTCAAATGTACAGAACAATGAAGGAAATATGTAAACAAATTGGCCTTCCATTTCAGATGCTTATATAACCTACAGATGACTTTACCTAAGTGTTATGCTTATTAACCATAGCCCCTATTACAAGTGATTTCTAAATTAAAATATACTTATGTCAGTTTTCCATTCTGACATTTCCTTCTTGTTATAATCCTGCCAAGAGATTATTTTTTGGATTTTTATGGATCTGTCGGTTGACAATTAATTTTCGCCTTTTCAAAATTGTAAGATGGATTGTTGCAATGTACATTCAGACAACATTACTAGAACCATGCAATAACAGATAATACATAACTGCTACGTAAAATATATATAATACCATAAGTGCTAAGTGTTAAGAGACACTGAGAAGAAGGTAATAAGGATTCATTATATCTTAGTTGGGATCAAGTACAAGCTACCGTTTTATAATTACAGAGAAAAAGGAAATCATTTTTAAAAATTTGGATTATTTGGATAAAATGGAGTCTATGGGAGATGGCCATTCCGTAATTCAGAGCTTTCTGGATATCGGGTTTCTGGATAAGGGATCCTATACCTGTAATATGTTATGCTAATGCTTCAAGAGGTCATCTTTAAGGGGCAGATTTACTAAGGGTCGAATTTCGAAGTTAAAAAAACGTCGACCCTCGAATTGAAATCCTTCAACTTCGAATATTTAGCGTATTCGAACGATCGAATAGAAATAGTACGTTCGAACGATTATATAGTTTGAATCAAACTATTCGAAAGATTTTTAGCGATCGATCGAAGGATTTCTATTCGATCAAAAAAAACGTAGAAAAGTGCTGTGGAAGGTCCCCATAGGCTAACATTGCACTTTGTTTGCTTTAATTTGGCGAAGTATGAAGTCAAAGTTTTTTTTAAAGAGACAGATTATCGAATGGTCGAATATTCGAACGATTTTTACTTCGAAACGAAGTCGAAGTAAATTCTTAGTCATAGAGTCCTATTCCATGGTCAAAGTACCCAAAAAATTACTTCGAAAAATCAAACTTTTTTAACTTCGAAAATTCACTTGAGCTTAGTAAATCTGCCCCTAAGTATCATTCTACAGGCTAAAGAAGGTTGCAGAGAAGTCTTATATGATAATTTAGGAGGATCATGCTCAAATACTTGTATATATCATTTAAATTAACTTAAGGCAAGAAAATATGTTTAGAAAATGAAGCCTGGCCACGAAAGAGTCAAGTCTTTTGTCGTCACTGACTTTGTTCCTAACATAACCAAAACATAACCAAAACATAACCCATATTATTGCAGAATTTAAAAAGAATCTGCACTGCTACATTACATAAATCAGAAACATGAGTTGAAAAATAAAAATCACTTCTGTCGTCAAAATCATTGTCTCTGAGGAATATAAGTATTGTGGGAGAATGTAACGGAAAAAATATTGGCAATGCGAAAAGTTATGCCTTTGTGCGAAAAAGTTTTCCTTTGCACAAATTTCATATACCCCCATATGTAATAAAAGGCACTAAGTTTGCAGAGGAGCAGTAACCCATATCAACCAATAAGATGTTTGCTTTTAAACAGGTGACCAGTAAATGCTGCCTGCTGATTGGTTGCTATGGGTTACTGCTCCTGGGCAAACTTAGTGCCTTTTATTACATAACCCTGTAGTTTTTGCAAACCCGGAAACTGTTTAGCGACTTCAAACAGTGAAAGAAGCTTTGCGAATGTTATAGTTTGCGCCAGTGCGCAGTGAATGTAATAACGTTTTTAATGAAAAAACAGTTACAACAAAGGATTAAGATACCATCAAGCACTTCTTAAAAGTGGGCAAAGCACAATTACAATTCGCAATGCAATAACAGTTTAAGGAAGAATATTGCATTGCAAAAAAACGTTTCAGTCCTTTTTAGGACCTTTATCAAAGATAACATCCACTGTGCAAAACAAACTTTAAATATTGTCTTGTTAGCACTATTTAAAGTTTGTTTTGCACATTCAATGTTATCCTTGATAAAGGTCCTAATAAGGACTGAAACGTTGGGACACTGATATGTGTATCTAAATAAAAGTTAAAGATTTCACAAAGGGAAGTGCTGGTCCTGGGATGATTCATTCCGAATTTGAAATATATATAAAACCAGGCAGTGGTTTGAACAAGATGAGAATATAAATATGACAGGGTGGAGAGATCTTAATCAGGAAATGGCTGGGAGCCCTAATTGTCTGTTGTCAGATCTACAGTACTTAATGGCTTACTTAGGACCTCTCAAGAGGTCATTGCCAATTAATTCCTGCAGTGAAAGAGGTATCTCTACTTTTTAAAGTCAATAAGCAGAATATAGGATAAGTTGTGCTTGAATGCTGTGCAACTTCAGTATGTATATGAAGTTCAAAACACTGCCTGTGTTCATTTAGCCCAAGCAGCAAATTGTCTCTACCTTTTTTAACCCTCCATCAGTCTCCCTTAATTACAGCCCAGTCATTCAATCTCATGCCATTTGAACCTGAACCGTTTGCTTACCTCGTATCTTAGAAATGCATAGATGTTGCACTCAAAATCCTCAAAAAACAGTTGAAGCAGTGATTGGAGGATGTGGCCTGACAGAGCGGGGACATGGGTGGGGCAGACCAGGAGTATGGTTGGGGGACAGAGAGGGAAAAAGAGACAATTTTGAGTTTATTTTTAGAAATGTTATAAAAACAGCTGTGGCAAAGATTTGCATATTTTAACATATTGTTTTATCATCTCTCTCATATATATATATATATATATATATATATATATATATATATAGATCGTGTTCCAAGGAATGACGCACTCCAGGACTTCATAATGAGATCAAGCAAAGTGAAGTTTATTTGTCAACGTTTCGGTCCAGTCTGGTCCTTTCTCATGTCTTGAGAAAGGTCCAGACTGGACCGAAACGTTGACAAATAAACTTCACTTTGCTTGATCTCATTATGAAGTCCTGGAGTGCGTCATTCCTTGGAACACGACTATCTGCACTATATATGACCGCACCCAGGCAGTAAAACTCTGCTGGATTGGAGTACGCCACAGCCTGAACTGTATATATATATATATATATATATATATACTGTATATATATATTTATATAGTGTATTCTTTATTCAATGAAACAAATCACACAAACAATATTAGATGAGGTCACCATTTTAAATAAAGCAAGTAATTCTTTATTTCCCACGTGACAAGTAACATATTGTTTCCTTGTTTAATTCTTTCTTTATTTAACGGCTGTATAAGGAAAAAAATATGTGCCGGTTTAGCTTGATCTCTGCTGGTGCTCTGCTTTTCACTGGATAGATGATTTCCCAACATATGTTCTGAGTTTTCGAAGCTATTCTGTAACAGTACATGGCTTATCATGCTCTGTATGATACATTTTAGTTAGACATACTTGCCAAAACTCCAAAAACTCCAGGGAAAAACATCATTAAAAGTTTCGGAAAAAAAGCATTTCTCATGTTTGATTCTAAAAAAGAACACAGCCCTTTTAAATTTACAAGCACGTCATGTTATGTATTAAATGACCAGTTATACCAAAAATAAAAACATTTTATTTGACCTTACTAGTGATGGGCGAATAAATTCAGCAGTCGCAAATTCATAGTGAATTTCTGAAAAAATTTGCCGGCGTCAATTTTCGAGTTTTGCTCATTTTTCGCCACTTCGCGGGAAATTCGCTAATTTTCTGGCGAAGTGAAACTGGAGAAATTCGCCCATCATTAGACCCCAAAAAAATGTTATGCTTATGTTAAATTATATGATCGAAGAACAACAGACCAGTTGAGGATAATGACGACATAATATAATTTCTTGATAGCCTCAAAGTAAACATGGCAGGAAAAGCTACAGTAAATAGGCCAACCAATCAAGAAGAACTACATGACACAATAAAATAACTACAACAGGACAGGGCCTCTGGCCCAGATGGACGATCTACAACATTTTGCAGAAATGAAGCCACAGTGTAACACTACATCTAGTATCCCTCTTTAATGGGGTCCTTGAGGGGAAAAAGAACTTTTAACTGAAATGTTAACGGCCAACTTAATTGTAATACTAAAGTCAGATAGAGTCCCCATGCAGGTTATAGACCCATGCTGTTGATAAACAGTGACATAAAATGTTTCTGCTAAATCATAGCTCATATACTAAATTAAGTTATTAGTGATACATCCAGGTCAGATGGACTTCATTCCTGGCTCACAGACCATGGATAATGTAAGGAGAACATGGTCAAAACCTTATTTATTGTGGTAATTAAAGAAAAAACATTTGACTGTAGATACTGCAAACTCATGTACTTCTCCAGCACACATTTTTAAATGAATCCCACAATACAAGGGTGCTTGCTTCAGAGGCTGCATGGTATGGGACAAGATTTCTATTCTAATATTACAATTGCTGCATAGAAGAATAGAAAAAGACCACAGGGCAGCACTGCTGGGCACATGTATGGAGGGTGTACCCAAACAGTAGAATAAACTAATAGCCTATATATTCTGTGCAATAACATGCATGTTTACCTCTAACTGCAAAGGTGCAGGCCCTCAGCCTTTCAGAGTGGAAAAAGTCTAGTAGATAGCAGCAAATGAGAAAATCACCTACATGCTAAAGGATAAAGGGACAAACATGATTTGGTCTGGGGCCCTTTGGATAAACAGATTCAGAAATAAGAAGAGATAAGTCAAATGGTGGTAGCAGATTAAGGTTATAGTTATATAAACCTAACATTTATGAAATCTTATACTGTAGATGATTGAGATAGCACAAGAAATGATGTGCCGTATATACCCGAGTATAAGCCGAGTTTTTCAGCATCCAAAATGTGCTGAAAAAGTCTACCTCGGCTTATACTCGGGTCAGAGGTACCCAACCCGGGTAGCTGAGATTGCAGTCACTTTTAATCATTCCTATACCAACAGTTCACTTGGGGAGAGACTGCAATATCCCACAATGCGCTCTGTTGGTTATATGAAAGAATAACAGTGCGCCCTCTGTTGGTTACCGTATATACTCGAGTATAAGCCGACCCGAGTATAAGCCGAGATACCTAATTTTACCTACGAAAACTGGGAAAACTTATTGACTCTAGTATAAGCCTAGACACAACTACAGCCCTGTCTCCCAGCAGCGCACATTTTGCCAAAGCAACCCCCCCAGCGATCAACCGGACTTCTTTGCAAAGCTGATGGTGACAGAGAATTGCCAAATGGATTACTGTGTGCATTGTCCCACTACCATGTGCAGAGGGTGCTGTTTGATATTGCCATCACTGTTAATCTTTCGTATAACCAGCAGAGGGTGCTGTGTGATATTGCAATCGCTGTTATTCTTTCATATAACCAACAGAGGGCGCTGTGTGATATTGCAGTCACTGTTATTCTTTCATATAACCAACAGATGGCGCTGTGTGATATTGCAGTCACTGTTATTCTTTCATATAACCAACAGATGGCGCTGTGTGATATTGCAGTCACTGTTATTCTTTCATATAACCAACAGAGGGCGCACTGTTATTCTTTCATATAACCAACAGAGGGTGCTGTGTGATATTGCAGTCACTGTTATTCTTTCATATAACCAACAGATGGCGCTGTGTGATATTGCAGTCACTGTTATTCTTTCATATAACCAACAGAGGGCGCACTGTTATTCTTTCATATAACCAACAGAGGGTGCTGTGTGATATTGCAGTCACTGTTATTCTTTCATATAACCAACAGATGGCGCTGTGTGATATTGCAGTCACTGTTATTCTTTCATATAACCAACAGAGGGCGCACTGTTATTCTTTCATATAACCAACAGAGGGTGCTGTGTGATATTGCAGTCACTGTTATTCTTTCATATAACCAACAGATGGCGCTGTGTGATATTGCAGGTTATTATTTCATATTATCAACAGATGGCGCTGTGTGATATTGCAGTCACTGTTATTCTTTCATATAACCAACAGAGGGCGCTGTGTGATATTGAAGACACTGTTATTCTTTCATACAACCAACAGAGGGCACTGTGTGATATTGCAGTCACTGTTATTCTTTCATATAACCAACAGATGGCGCTGTGTGATATTGCAGTCACTGTTATTCTTTCATATAACCAACAGATGGCGCTGTGTGATATTGCAGTCACTGTTATTCTTTCATATAACCAACAGAGGGTGCACTGTTATTCTTTCATATAACCAACAGAGGGCATTGTGGGATATTGCAGTCTCTCCCCAAGTGAACTGTTGGTATAGGAATGATTAAAAGTGACTGCAATCTCAGCTACCCGCATTGGGTACCTCTGACCCGAGTATAAGCCGAGGTAGACTTTTTCAGCACATTTCGGATGCTGAAAAACTTGGCTTATACTCGGGTATATACGGTATGTGTAAAGGGTTAGTGGACAGAGAGTTAAACCTCATAGTGGCTGAACTAAGCCATTGCACAAGATGAACTTAATTAGTATGATGTTTTTTTTTATGGGAGAGCTAATTATTCATGTTTTGGTATTTAAACCATATGGAGAGTTTAGATAATTTATCTTTGATAAGTGCTGTCACAGGAAAAGCGTCAGACTGGTGTTTGTAACTTCTTTTTTTTTACTATGTAACAATAAAACTAGAGTTTTTTATGTTTTTTTTGCCAATATTAATAACAATAGTATTCCCAACAGATTAATTAATAATGCTTCCAGCAAAATAGTATATTGATACTCAAAGTGCATGTGCCAGTATGGTTTACCAATGGTATAAAAATGTCCGTATGAGATGTCAGCTCTGTAATAACTTAATCCCAACATCAAAATTCTTAATTCACACAATCACTAATTTTATATTTCTTTATAAAGTACCTAATTCATTGCATGCAGTTCACAAATTCAATAGTTATTCTGTATAATAATAAAACAGATAAACGCTACGCTAATATCATTATAAAAACAGCTATGTTCATGTGCAAATAATTATACGGTCATTATACAGTATTTATTCATTTACCATTCATTTACCAGTGAGATATTTGCAATAATAAGTATTAGTGATGGGCGAATTTGCGGTGTTTCGGTTCGCCTGAAAATTCGCAAATTTCGCGCGGAATTCGCGAAACTGCGCCAGCATCTCGTTTTTGACGCCGGCGCCCATTTTTGACGCCTGCGTTGTTTTTTTTCGGCGCGGCGAAATTTTTTTTGACGCGGGCAATTTTTTCGGGCGAATTTTCGTGGGCGTTTCGAATTTATTCGCTGGCGGCGAATCACGCAAATTCGCCGTGAATTTGCGGAGGTCGTTATGGGGTAAGTATAAAACACACCCAAATCAAAGTGAAACAAACATGAGTCAAAAGTGTATTCAGACTCCGGTGATTTATCCTCTGACCTTATATCTGCACATGTTCATTACAAAAGTTTATATTACTGTACATTACTTAACTATTTGTGGAGGTAATACATATGCTTATGGTGCACTAGTCTGATTGTTATACATGTATTTAAAATCCACCTTCATCAAGACAAATTTGCAGACTTTTTGGTTTGTAACAGGAGCTAAACCATATCCTCATGAGGGGGTAAGTAGCATGTTAAGTAAGTAACTATTTAAGCCATGATTTAATAATACCAGAAAAAACAAAAAGGTAGTGGGAGCACTTACTGACTCAGCTGCACTCCAGTGTGCTACAGGTTAGCCGCAATCCCCCACAGCCAAAGTTAATGCAGAAATTGTAGAATAAAGAGCACCAATGGAGGCCAGATGTAGTTTGTTTCATGGCTTCACACCACTTCATCAGGAGCTCCTGATGAAGTGGCGTGAAGCCACAAAAACACGTTGAGCGCATGGCCCCTATCATGTCTGGCTACATTTGGATTTTAAATATGCCTAATAAATTTCTACCTTTTTAATGAACTACATCTGGCCTTCATTGGTGCTCCGTATTCTACAATTTCTTTAATAATACCAGTGATGTCATATTGCCTGTCTACTTCATCCACTGATTTATGGTATAAAGTGATGGGAGAACAAAATCGCCAGACACAAAAATCTCACAAAACTGTGGCGACAATTCGCCTGAGAAAATTCCGCTGCATCAAAAAAAAATTGTCGCGTGTCAAAATTATTATTATTATTATTATTATTATTATTATTAAGACGCCTCAACTTTAATGCATTTGGACTAAATAGCCAAGTGTGTAAAAATTGTCGCTCGAGTCAAAATTATTTTGATGCCCATTGACTTCAATGTGTCTCGCGAAATGACACAGATTCGCTCATCACTAATGGTTTAGTATTTTTTGCACTCATATTTACCAATCTTTTCTTCTTTAGAATGTGTATTTCCCCCAAAAAATGGGGGTCATCTGACTATTAGGGGCTTTTACAACACAGCATTTTCTGATGCAACTGCATGCATGTATACAAGGGAGCCTTCAAATTACCAGAAGTTTAGCTTTAGGGTTTAATCCAGCATTCAAAAGTAACAGCAATTACCTTGAAGTTTCTTTATGTAGAAGTGCCTTGGAACAAAAAGGCTCAAACCAGTTTTAGACACATTGAACTCCCACAAACATACCTAATACAGTAAATTATGGGGATGATTCAGTTGTATAGTAACCATGAAACATTTACTTTAATTTTCTAAAATATGTAGTAGACATATCTAAACTAATTGTTGATTAAAAGCTAATGGCAACTACACTGAGCTGGGCCCCCCACAAAAATCTCTGAAGAGGCCTGGTGTGGACTCCAACCTACTCAAGTGCACACCTTTCAGGGAGTAGATGTGTGAATTATCAGTGAACAGCCATAGAGGAATCCCTTTTCACAGGGCCCACCTGTGGCTATGGGGTTTGCTTCCTCTATACCAGTGATCCCCAACCAGTAGCTCGCGAGCAACATGTTGCTCACCAACCCCTTGGATGTTGCTCCAATGACCTCAAAGCAGGTGCTTATTTTTGAATTTCTGGCTTGGAGGCAAGTTCTGGTTGTATAAAAACCAGTCGTACTGCCAAACAGAACCTCCTGTGGGCTGACAGTCCACATAGGGGCCAAAAAATAGCCAATCACAGCCCTTATTTAGCACCCCAGGAAGTTTTTGCATGCCTGTGTTGCTCCCCAACTCTTTATATTTTTGAATGTGGTTCACAAGCAAAAAAGGTTGGGGACCCCTGCTCTATACAGTAGTTACGCCACTTTACACTGGTATGATTGCTTACCTAGGTAAATCAGTTTCCAAATCTCTCTCTGTGGGTGTGTGTGTGTGTGAGTAGCGTACCTTGTAGGCAGAGCTCAGAGAAGGTAGAGAGCATCTTGTGTACCTCAAAACAAACGATGTCAAACGAGGATTAAAAAGACTTGACTGTAGTGGGGGAGAAGCAAAAAGGAGATACATCCAAATCAGGCTGAGGTCATGGCAGGCAAGAGAAATCTAGGTTTATAACCAAGCTCAGTATATTCTATTCAGTGTCCTAATAAGGTATAGATGTTGGCACCAAATGTACAGGGAGTGACGTGAAGCACTTCCGCCTTGGCCTGTGCACTGACACTCGTAAACGGGTGTTCATAGAGCTATGATATTCTTTAGTAATCATGGTTACAGAAGACTATTAATTGGTGTTTTAGCTTTGATTAGTGGGCTTGTGGGTACATTATAACAATGGATAAAAAGGATTCTCCAACAAAATATACATTTACATAATTCAATAAACACTGTTATTAATTCAAGTCAAAGAAATATATGTTCTGAATAAAAGATAATAATGTGTGCATGGCTTCACTGCAACAATTGCACAATTATGTAACACTGTCATATGGGAAAGATATCAACACAGCTGGTTTTGCAATGGAAAAATCACACATTTATCAGGGACTGCCACAAGAGCAATTTTAATACATTTTCTTGGCAGAGTCATAGAGTAGCATTTCAATGCGTGATAAGGAAATGCATCAGTAATTACTGAAAGCAATTGAAGCCAAGCTATTGGATAAAGAGCAATGTAATTTGGCAGCAGCAAACCAATCAAATTAAAACATGTTAATTGTGCCAAAGTGCATTATAGTGAGAATAAAGTACACATAAAAGTACATGATAGGGATAAAGACACTTCACGTTACATTATGTATTAAAAATAAATGGCTGTATATCACTATTTTTATTGTGTCCTTTTTTTTTTTACATAACAGGAGGGATCTAGGCATTTTCTTCCCCAGCCAGCTGTCCATGTGTGTCAGTAGGAGCAGCTTTGATAGAAAGCATGATCAATGATTTTTTTGAGTATAGGCATGTTTCCTAGAAGAACGTCATGGTTTAACCTCTATGTAGCCAATGAGGTGGATCTTGGGTCTAAAATAATGTCTCTTGAGTACATGGCACAGTACAGAGAACAATATTCTATTTCTAACAGTATCTGTTTTTTTAAACTGCAATCAGTTGTTTCCTGTTCTACCAACCGCTAGTGTAACATCATAAAAACATAGAGAACTATAGATGAACATATAGAAAACGAATCTTAATATTACTGCCTCCCAAGAGATCGATAGTGCATGTGTAGAGGTAGGAAATACTTATGACAACTAAATTATGTACTGAATTAATGTTCTCCATTAGAAACCCAAGAAACCAGGGATGACTAGATGAGTGCAACCATGAGTAGTACATCTTTCCATTTTAAATCTAAATTCTAGAGCAAGCTTATTCTTTTATCTTAAAGGGGTTGTCCACCTCTAAATGAACTTTTTAGTATTATATAAGTAATTTATTCAGCAGTTCTCCAGTTCTGTTGTGCTTTAGCTTTCTCCAATGGATTTGGAATCCATAATACCGTAGAGGTTCAAGTTAAGATGGAGCAGACCATGAATTCTTAAAAGCTTTTACAGTAGAGGTTATTTAAGATTCATGGTTTGGGATGGATATTGTGAAAGGAAGGCTTGTTGTATCTGGAACAGTAATATGAACAGAGAGTATTTAGGCAGATTATAATCTGACTTGAGTTGGTTGAATTTGTTAAACCTTTCATCATGCAAAATATGTGGCAGCAAAAATATGCCCTTACCTTTCTAGCTGTGCCTGGAACCTGGGCAAAGTGTTGCAGTAGCTCATTATTTCACAAGGGCCTGTCCAGCATGGAGGTTTTCAGCTTCCTCTTTAATTATGTTATGGTGCATTTTCTATGGGTTTTAATCAAGGAGATATATATTCTACCAGTGCAAGCTTTGTGGGCCTTTCTCCAATTAGTGGAATACTGGAACTAGAGTTTGGGGGGGGGGGCTGCAGACAAACATGGCAAATTTTTTGCTGTTTGGCAAATTTTCAGAGAAGTGAAACGGGTCAGATTCGCCCATAACGTCAGTGTTTGTGTAAAAATGCTGTAATTCTACATTAATATGTTGTTTCTGCTACATTAACTATAACATTTAAAACACTGTTAAAATAAAAAAGTAATCACTAAGCTTTCTGAACCACATGACTTTGATTAAAGCATGAAAAGGAAAAAGTTTTGCTATAATGTTGCTATGGTTCTAAAAGATGATCCACAGTGTCTATGCTGTAAACTCTGCAGAGGAAAAATCTACTTCAAAGCATCTTAAAGGAACGGTTCAGTGTGAAAATAAAAACTGTGTAAATAGATAGGCTGTGCAAGATAAAAAATGTTTCTTATATAGTTAGTTAGGCAAAAATGTAATGTATAAAGGCTGAAGTGACTGGATGTGTAACATAATAGCCAGAACACTACTTCCTGCTTTTCAGCTCTATAACTCTGAGTTAGTCAGCGACTTGAAGGGGGGCCACATGGTACATATCTGTTCATTTAGTTTGCAATTGATCCTCAGCATTCAGCTCAGATTCAAAAGCAACAGATTTGACCCATGTGACCCCCATCAAGTCTCTGATTGGTTACTGCCTGGTAACCAGGGTAACCAGTCAGTGTAAACCAAGAGAGAGCTGAAAAGCAGGAAGTAGTGTTCTGCCTATTATGTTAAATATCCAGTCACTCCAGCCTTCATACATTACATTTTTTGCTAACTAACTATATTAGAAACATTTTTTATTTATTTACCCAGTTTTTATTTTTCACCGAACAATTCCTTTAAACATATGGCCTTCTTATCAACAAGTTACAATTTTTAAAACTGGAAGGACATAAGAGCCTAAATCATTGGTATGATAACTATATTAATAAAAACCAGAGCTGGTGGTTACAGCACATCAGAACAATAGTATTTGAGATCAGCACATAGTTAATGTAATTTTAAGAATATATTGGGAAACTTAAAAAGCGAGATTTTTAGGGGTCCAAAAGTATATGGACCCCTAAAAACAAATATTTATTGGAAATTACATATTCTGCATACATACATATTTATCTTGCACATGTTCATACATGAAAAAATAAAATTTCCTAAATATCAATGCCTGATGTTTTCTGAAAAAATTGAGGTCCAATATGTATAGATTTACTAACGTATTCAGTGCGTATTCATTTACTTGAAGCAAAAAACACTGTGCCTGCATATTATGTGTCCTAAGACACAGTCAAAAGACTACTGAAAGCCATATATCTGAAAGTGCATGTTCTGAAAAATCCAAAATGGATAAATGTGTTCAGTATTCCTATTTAAAACTACCAAACTGCAAAACTGTCCTACATCTGGTGGTTTTGAAGAGGTTTCTGAAAGTCGTCTACATATACAGTATTGCAATTGCAGTTGTACATTTATCTTGTACAATTGTTTACATACAGTACAAAGATAAAATAGCCTAAATATTAATGTTGGGGCCTACTGAACAGTTGGGTGCCCAATAAGCACATATTTACCAAAAATTTGTAGCATGTAGCAACCCGAACTGAAAACTATACACATGAATTTTCTTGATTGGCATTTCAGCTTCTGCGAACAAAGCATTTTGCCTGCATATTAGGTGTCTAAAGACCCCAAAAAACTTATATTTTTGGAAGTTATACATTCTAACAAATGCAAAATGGGAAAATATATCTTCTACTTCCATTTCACACCATCGTATCTCCCACAAATCCTTATGTACAAAGATCAAACTAAAACCTAAAAATGAATACCAGCGGTTTCCTGAGCTGTTTGATACCCAACATAAGTAGGTTTACCCAAGTATAGGGCACATAGAGGCCTCAAAATGAAGGTTATGTATATGTTTTTCTTGGTTAGCACATCAGCTGCAGCAAAATAAGCACCCTGCATGCATTTGAAGTGTCATGCAATAGTATGCAGACTTTTTGCTAAGTACACAAATCCAAATTGGTTTAATATGTCTTTTTCCACCACTTTTTACAGTGATTTTTCATGACATTTCTAAACAATATTTGCCATATTTATCTTTCACAGTTTCTTAAATACAAAAATAAAACACCCTAAAGTTGAATGCCAGGGGTCTACTGAACAGCCTGATACCAAGAATGCTTAGATTTACCAAATTATTTGGCATGTAGGGACCTAAATTAAAAACAGTGTGTATGAATTTTCTTGACTGGCAATTCACCTTCTGCAAACAAAGCACCATGTCAGTGTATTATTTTTTCCAAGACCCCTATCAATACATAGACCCCAGAAAACCACATATCTTTTTTTTAAATTGCACAAACCTGATAAATCCAGCATTGGTAAATATGTATTTTTACCCCAAACTACTAAACTGCAAAGCTTTTCTAAATTTAGTCTAAATATGAATGCCAAGAGTCTACTGAATAGTTTGCCCAATTTGCATAGATTTACCTAAGTATGTGTCCTGTAGGGACCCTAAAATCCAAAGTGTACACAAAAAACAACTAAAATTGTAAATCAATGAGACAAGATAAGTTATCCAACAGCTTAATTAGTTGTGAAAGTAACTCATCCAATAGCCACTCTGCTTTTTTAGATGAAAAACAAAATGGTAAAGAAAATAAATAAAACACAAGTTTAAAAAAGTGTGTGTATGCATGTGTGAACACTTCTAAAAGTTCTGTGACTTTAAAATATGTGTAAATAAGGGTAACTTACTGTGTTTATTTTGTAGACATCACTAGAAGCTCTTTGAATATGTTGGAAGTCCTTGTCTTGCAGAGTTCTAACAACAGGAAGTTAGTGGGTATTTGCAGGGACTGATGGAAAGGCCTAGACAGCACCCAAATGGTTGTGTACATACTTCACACAAACAGACCTTGATCAGACCCAAATCATCTCACATCTCTGCTCTATTCTGTATATGGGAATTTATCTTCAAGTGCTTTCATTACTATCATTACTGCCTTTAGACTAAACAGCTCACTTATTACTTCATCACATACACATCCAAGACATTGCCAGAGCTGCATGCTTCTTGTGAATTCCCTCCCAAATACCATCAGATTTTCTCCCAATCATTCATCTGTTAAAAAAAATCATATTTACACAAAACAGTAATTTATATAGTTAATAAATATATAGTTTTAAATATATAATTACTAATGCAAAAAGCTTAACTGGTAAAATGGGAGAGCACAAGTTAATGGCACTGGAGGAGAAATATAATGTCATTGACATTGCTAGAGCACAGCAGTAAATTGAGATAGCTACAGCTTTTTTTGGAGGGACAAAAGAAATATAAAAGGAGAAGAATTATGTCTGTATGTTAAAGGGGTATTTCACCTTTAAATTAACTTACACTATTTAAAATTTGCAGTTAGTCTCCATTTTTATAGCTTTTGAGCTATTTACTTTTTTGCTCTAGCAGACTGAAGAGAGAGCATGAGTAGAAATATACGGAATACAAATTAACAATAACAATAAAATCGTAGAGTCAAATATCAATAGTTACTTTAGGGTCAGTGACCCTTATAAGACAAAAGGAAGGCAAATAATTAAAAAAAAAAATGTTTGGGACTAGTCTTATTAATGGGTGATTAAATTGCCCAGATATTGACTAGACTAAGGGGGTTATTTACTAAACTCCGAATGCAAAAATCACGAAAAATTCTTATTTTTTTTTATAAAATCAGACTTTTAAAAAATCACAAATTTTTTGGAATTTTAAAAAAAGGATGGAAAAGTCCAAATCTGAAGATCCAGCATCTCAGACCTGTCGAGGTTGCATATAAGTCAATGGGAGAAGTCCCAATGATTTTTTCATGTGCGCTGGGTTTCATGCAATACCCCAAAGTTTTCTGAGTTTTTCAGGTTTTCTGGCATAGAATATTATTTGGCTAACCGTCTTTACTGGAGTTTTAAATGGGTTTAAACCAATGTCACAAACTTTCCAAAAAAAAATAGAACAACAAAATGTAGAACCCAATGTTTTTGAATAGGACTGGTCCAGTAAGTGGTAATGATATCATTTTAGCCAGGAATTTATCGATGGTATAGTGTTGAGTGTAATCTGTAATGATTTTTATGGTACATTGTTTACTAATTAATTACACTGTGTACATTGCAAATAATTAAGTCTATCATCTAAAATTGTATTCTTGAACCAATAAATTTATATTTTTAAAATTGTAATATTGGTGTGTAGGCAGCCATCTCAGGTCATTTTACCTGGCCATGTGCTTTCAGAAAGAGCCAGCACTTTATAATTAAAGAGTTCTCATATTAGCTACTCAGTGTAAATGAGTCACAACTTGTGTTAGCCGGACGTGGATTTTTCTATTCATTCCCATATATGTTCTCCATGATTCTCTTGAAAGGCTGCCGGGGTGGGGGGGGGGGGGAAATGAGTGGGGAGATATCACTCTAACTTGTAAAGTGTGGCTGAAGTTTATCTGAGCATGTCACATGTCTAAGGGCATGTCTAGCCACATGTCTGATTCAAAATTATATATGAAAAAAATCTGTTAGCTCTATTGAAATATGATTTTCAATGCAAGATTCTACTGGAGAAGAGCTATTAGCTGATTTTTTAAAACACATGTTTTCCCTTGAAGGAATCCCTTTAAGACTTTTGACCAGTTCCCGACTCTATATAATCTGTATGTTACCTAACCTATTGCCAGTGCTGGCTTCACGTTTTCCTCTTCCCTCCAGCCTCTTTCCTTGTTAGCTTCTCGTTAGCTTCTCCATGTTTCCCTTTTCCATAGCTGGCTACCCTTCTGCCTGTTTTAGTGGCTGATTCAGTTCCAGCTTCACCTGGTGCTTGTCCTTGAGCCAGTGCTGAGCCTATAATGACACAACAGTAGCTACACACTGTACCAGCTCTTTATCAAGTTTACTCTCAGGTTCATAACACAAAATAGCAAAGCATTGTTGACTAACTGTAATTCCCAATGGTGCTGTCACTGGCAACCGCTATAGTAAATTAAAAAGCAAAATATGGCAATCACAGGCTGAGAGCAGAATAACTGCTAATTAAATGTTTATAATGCATCTACACAAAATTCTTTGGGCAACAAGGGCCCTTTTTCAAATCTTGTACAAATTACAAGGAAGACCTTTTTTTTTTAAAGAACCACACAGGATGTCCCATCCCTTAATTAGTGCAGTAGATCACAGTTAACCCCTAATCGTGTGGGAAATAGTTCTGTTGAGTCCAAACAGTCCTTAAAAGTTCATATTGCCAGAAAGGTGGCATAAGGCGTCATCAGTGGTGTAACTAAATATCACTGGGCCCCACAGCAAATAATTTTAAAGGCCCAAAAAATGTCTAGAGATTGACTTGTTTTACCAAGTTTTATTGAATTTGTATATGAATTAGAGCCTCGTGGGGCCCCTATACCTTCTGGGCCCCACTGCAGCCGCAGGGTCTGCTTCCTCTATAGTTACGCCCCTGGGCGTCATCCAAGTTCATCCGCCATGTCAGTGCTGGTGTGTGGGTGAATATAAACTCTCCCAGGGGAGACCCCAATTGTACAGAAAACAAACTACACATAAATAAAAACAATGGAATAATTAAGGAACTGCTTAGTATTAGAGCCTACCTAAAGGGCACCTTGTTGCAACTGCCCAGGCAATCTATATTGTTGGGACTGCCCAAGTTTAACATTAATTCTTACCATTAGAAATTTTCTAGAGCCGAAGCTCATGGTATATATTCTAATCAGGGCAGTAGTCTGTGGAGGAAAAGGATATATGCATGAGCCATTTATCATAAGAAGAGAAATAAACTCCAATAGTCATTCATGCCCAAGAGGGGCAACATATTCATTATTTTGATCGAGTAGGCCTCCCGTTGTCCAAGAGACTTTTTTATATCTCCTCCTCTTTTGGCCTGGATCATTCTTTCAAGTACCAACCATCTAAGTGAGCTGAAATTATGGCCTTTGTTATGGAAATGTCTGGAAACAGGTCCTTATGTTATATTGTATTCCTTAATGTGTACCTTCACTGGTCTAGCTGTTTGTATAAAAGTCCTTTAACTTTATGGGGGTACCTTTTGTGGGGTGGCTGACTGTTAACTTTCATAATCGAGGAACAACAGATACAACTTAGACATGGAAAAGTGCCCTTCCTGGCTGTTCCCATTGATCTGTTGTTTTATTAAGGCAGTCAGAGGGGCAACGTATGTCTCTCAAAGACAGACCTTTTATTGTAACAAAAGAGGAGGGGTTGTTTGTAAAGGCACCCATACTGGTTGTCTTGCTCTAAGATAGGCCAGTATTGTTTAATAATACTTTCAATACTTTTGCTTTGTTTCCCAAACTTTGTTACAAAGGGTACTCTGTCCATGTCTCCTTTTACCTTCTGTTTAGTCTGTAGAAGCCCACCCCGGTCTAGTTGGCTAACCTCCTCCATAAGGGATGCCAACTTCTCCCTTTTGTGGCCCCTAGTAAGGATTTTTTTGTGAGACTGTGCAAGGAGGACCGAAATTGGTCATTATCAGAGGATATTCATCATGCCCTTATGTACTGCCATTTAGGGATTGCTTTTATAATGTGAGAGTTATGAAAGCTATCATAAACAAGGAGGGTATTGAGGTCTGTAGGTTTGGAAAACACTGTTGTTACAATTTTCTGGCCATGGATGCTTATGTTTACATCAAGATAATTGATAGAAGAGGCTGAGATCTCACTAGTGATAGTGGGATGTTCCTGCTTAGCCTCCTCAATCATTTGATGGAACTCTTCCTCTGTCCTTTTCCAGATGACCAGAATGTCATCCACAAATCTTAAGTATTTAATGATATGACTGTTATGTGGTCCTTTTATAAACAATTTTTGTTCCAGGTCATGGACAATGATATCGGCAAGAGATGAAGCAACAGCTGCTCCCACCGACGTGCCCTGGGGTTGCCAGTTATATTGTTCGTCAAATTTAAAAACGTTTTTTTTGTAGAACCAAAGTGAAACAGTCAATCAGGAAGTATACAGTATAAGGTGGTGTGACAAACTAGTTTCCAATAAAGCTTCCTCAATGCAATCTATGCCTTCTTTCTGTGGTATGGACATGCACAGGCATGTAGTGTAATGTAGTTTATTAAGTAGAGCAGTAGTATCCTTTAAACAAGTTGGAACACAATCAGTTTTAGATATTGGTCAACAAATCTGGAAAGCGGTTCGTTTTGAATCGATGCTTGATAGGATAGGGTCGTCCTGGTGGATTAAAAGTGACATACATTTTTGGAAGAAAATATAGTACTGGGGTGCGGGGATGCTCTTTACATTACTTGTTTAGTAATTACCCCTTCAAGCATTGATTCGTGTGTTAATCGATCTATTTCCCTTTTAATTTCAAACACTGGATCGTGCTCTATTTTTCCATAGAGTTCGATTACATTTAGTTGCCTATGTGCTTCCTCCATATATTTCTGTCTCTCTATGATCAGCCCACCCTTATCTGCTTGTTTTATGTTTAACTCTTCATCAAGTTGACCCAGATAACAAGGCAAAATGTATTAAAATAGGTCAAAATTGCATGCCCTATCTCATTTGCTTATTGTAAACTATGCAAATCTAACACCTACTCCAAAACCACTTCATAATTAAATGGAAAGGAGTTGAGTTCAGACTTACGTTGAGTAAAATCCTAGGCTGCAACTGACATGCACTTGATGATATATAATTCACAAAGCCTATATGAAAATGCCAATAAAAAAGTATGCAGGAAATGCCAAAAAGAAAAGGGGGTCATTCCTACATATCTGATTAAATGTGATCAAAATGCCCCATTAGGATGTAAGTAATATCTAACATAGTAAATGTAAGACCTGGTCCATACATAATTCAGTAGGATCAACATTATTAAGCTAAGATATGGCTAATCAAGTTATCAAAGACACACTACTATACTATATGCTGCAAGGACACTATTTTCAAGGTGAAAAGATATAACTCCCCTAATGACCAGGAAATTGTGGACAGTAGCTCTGTTACAATAAACTGGATGCAGGGAACATTTTCCTAATGTTTGTTTATCTGACATAATAATAGCTGCTTTTTTTAGGTGCTTCTTAGACTCTCTCTGCCCCACCTTTCTTGCCCTATAACTGTTGAAATTTAATTGGGAAGATATGTATCTAAATAACATTTTGTACTACGTATGCTACATTCTACGTGTGTTTACTCCCCTGACCTTTCTCTTCACTAACACTGAAATTATAAACACTTTAGATTAAAGGAAGCACATTGTGTTTGCAGGGGCCACAGAATAAAAGTTTTCATTTTGTCTTTTTTTACACCTTTCTCTATAAACCATGTTTATACAATGAGTGATCCCTTAGTGGTCTTATAAGCGTTTCTGTGGGAAGGAACATGGAATCTAAGTTACAGCTGTGCTGTGTCATAATGAATAATGTCTACCGGGTGAGACACTGAATCAGGGGTTTATAATGATACACAAGGAAAATATTTGACTATGGAAAAGCTGAGAAACTTACATCTGGGTTGTGCTCTCACAGATAGGCAGAACGGCATTTCAGTAAAAAGGCAGTAAACTGAACGTTTTCAGTTTAATGTAAATCAAGGACAGAGGATTTCTTTGTAACATTACATGGCTATATATATTCAAATGCAACCATATACAAAACATGTTTCATTTGCTTTTGGTCCTTAAAATTACTACTACTGTGCAAATAAAGTCTGTATGATACTATCCACCATTGAGAGGATCTTTATTCATAAACAATGCTGAACTTTTTTCTTCTGGTGTGGCCATTAATGTGAAATGTATTTCCATACATACTGTAGATAGTGGATATGCTAATTTACTATTTTATAATATGACACAACACAATCAACTAAAATAGTCTGTCAACGGAAGTAATTTGCGAAAGTTCAGATAAACAATAATGTACATGTAATTGTAAGGCTATCATGAAAAATTATATTTATTGTGTTTCATTTAAATGCAGTTTGGAACCAGGGGTGCTGAGCAAGTTGTGCAGAAGTGTTCCTTCAATCTTGGTCAGAGCTCCTCCAATGTAAGATGCTTTTTATCATTCTAAGGTGAATCTATCACTGAATTTGGATATACATTTCAAATTCAATCAGGCCCGGTTTTTTATACTGACAAATGTGTATGACTTGGCCAAATGGTTGATGTTCTGTTGCTATAACCTGCCTTATTTCTGACTACGCAACTACAGTAGCACAATATCAAATTGGGAGGTTGCACAAATAAGGAATGCTTTTACTTTAAGGCTTAATTGTTAAGCTCTTACTTGTGTAAGCCTGGTTAATGAGCAGGGTTGGACTGGTATGTTAGGGCTCACCAGGACTGTGACTTAAAGGGCTGTCCATATGAACTGAAGGGTGAACATCCTCCACTTCCCCCCATGCATGTGCCGCTGATGCCGCATACTTCCATCCTTGCAGTTGTCATCAGGGGAGCGGGCCTGGGTCATGGGGCCCATGAAAACCAGGCCACACTGGGTTTTTTTCAACACTGTCAATGAGTGAGGCACAAGTGAAGAGCGGACACCAATATGGTCAAGAAACTTGCCTCAGGTGGCAGCAGCCCATATGTTGCCAGGGGTGACAAAAAGAAAGTTGTTCCTGTTAACTGTATGAACTGAAATTCTGATATTTAAAGGAGAACTAAACCCTAAAAATTAATATGCCTAAAATGCCATATTTTATCTAATGAATTTATTGCACCAGCCTAAAGTTTCAGCTTCTTAGTAGCCACAATGATGCAGGACTTGTCACAGGGGGTCACCATCTTGGAAAGTGTCTGCAGCACTCACATGCTTAGTGGGCTCTGAGCAGCTGTTGAGAAGCTGAAATTAGGGGTCATCACAGATTATCAAGCAGAAAATTAGATTGGCCTGTAATATAAGATGATGCTACAGGGCTGATTATTAAATTCTAATGGGAATTGTGCTGGTTTCTGAGATGACATGTAGTAATTATCTGTATTAATTACTAATCAGTGACATTTACTGTATATTCTATGTGTACTGTGTATTGTGGGTCCCTAAGCTCAGTAAATGACAGCAGCAAAGACACAGACATGTGCAGTGAATCAGCAGAAAGAAAGATTGGGTAGCTACTAGGGCATCTTTTGGACACAGGTCTTCCCTGCTAAAAGGCTGTGGTTGCCTTTGGCTGGCACAGAAGCCCAAAACATAATGCACACCATTTATAGCCTACTTCTTTAGTTACACTTTATTTCTCCTTTAAATCAGAATTACAGCTCTTCTAGTGCAGAAATTGCAATAGCGCTCTCTGCAATATTAATCCTCCCCACCCCCCTCCAAAGCTCAGAATGGTAAGTACCAGGTGCAAGTATGGGGGGATTGGCATCTGAAAGGCTGCTTCAGGGTGGCAAGGACCCCAGAAATGTCCCTGCCTGCACATACTGTAAATGCTGGATGTAGGTGCTTAGACTGGGAAGTGGATCCATGTCCCTCCTGTTCTGTGTTGAGGTGATATTATCTATTGTCTCTCTGGTGAAATGTCTTTGGAACTAAGTGAATGAATGTTGGATTGGGACTAATGTAGAATATAATATTAGATCAGTGGAGTTTGATGTAATTTTTAAGTTCACAGGAAGGTTCACAATAAACTCAAATTTTTAGGGAGTATTAAATCCCCTACAATGGAACCATCATCCTCATCACATGAGGACCAGATGTAAGGAGATGCCTAGTGTTGGTAAATGAGTCTGAGTAATTCATTCTTATGTTGGTAATTCTCTGGATGAAACCAGCTTCTAATCAAACTACAGGTTCTGTTATCCACAATGCCTGGGAAATGGGGCATAAGTTTACCAGGCATAAGCAAGTAGGGGGTTTCTAAGGTATTACTCCTCAATCCACTCGTGGGTACTTGGTCAAATATCACATGTACTTTTCAAAATGGACCAGCACTCCAAGTATTTCTAATAGAATAATTATTGTTACATCACTCGTGTATCCAATGTTTCGGCCCTCGTTGGGGCCTTTATCAAGGGTTGATGTAAAACCAAAATAAAACTCTACAAATACAAAAGTACGGTCATGGTCATGTAGAAGTCAATGGAAGTTCCCTTTCTTTTCTTGCAAAACTCAGCCTTTTGTTTGTGGTTTTAGAGGTTTTAGGTGACATTCATTATCGTTTCATGAAAAATGTTGGGGTTTTCGGATTCTTTGGTGGCTATTTTTGGTCCTTCTTTTTGTATTAGGATCTTTCAATAAATTACAAGGCTTTCGTGATTTTAGAGAAAAGGAGTTTTAAAAATCTCAAAAAAAAAATAAAATGACAATATATATATATAAGTATGTGTATATATGTGCACTGGGGGTTGAACTTGATGGACTTTAATCTCTTAGCCCAAATTAACTATGTTACTTTGTATAATTTCTTAATTTAAAAAAATATGCACGTATTTGCTCAGTACAAGCGGTATTTATTCTATTCAATTCAAAAAAGTAATTTTTTGATAAAATGCCTCTCATTCAAGTCACTCAGTGATGGATATTTAACAAGTGCCATGTGTTTAGAAAGTTAATTTTGCACGATAACAAAAACTCAATAGATTTTCCTCACCTGTGAGTTCATATAATTTCATCCATCTCCACAAGAAAAGAGTAACAATGAGGTCTATATTTACCATCATTTCTTCAAGAAATGTGAAGAAAGGTTACTTAAATGAAAACAGACATTTACAGACACAAAATTTAATGAATAACTTAATGTGCAAATCAGTTTTACATTACCCCAGGCACAGAATAGAGCAGGAAATTATGCACCAATATCCACTCCCTGAAGAAATGAAGTTAATTTTATAAGGTAATACACATAGTTTTCTGAATTTAGTCATGCATCTGCTTAACATTTATATTTCAACTAGTCCATTGTAGAAATTTGGTCTGGTGTTACTCTACACCCTAACTTTACAGCAAGTATTTAGTCGATACAGTATATGTTTTTATATATCGATTGTTATATTTATATCAAAGAAAAATTTCCATACAACTACACTTATGCAGCTAAGGGTTCTGTCTTACTTAATTATTGCTGCATTGTTAGTTAATAGTATTTAAGGACCATTCTGTATTCCAAAAATACTTTTTATTCCAGAGGAAAGATATACTGTATATCTATATATCTGCACCCATTTTGAGTCTCCTGACTAGTCTTTAGTTCCAGCCCCTTTTGACACAATAGATCTTTAAATCAATCTTCAGTTGCCTACACTGAAGAGGGGAATTACAGATTTGCTCATTATGTTATTATGTGAACTATATCTTGATTTTAATGTCAATGGGAGAAATGCTAATGCTATTGGTTGGGAGAAATGCAGGCCCCAAGAGAGACAATTACTGGCTGATGCAGCGTAGTTTTTGAAAATTGTTCACCACAAAGAACTGTGTAATTTAAAAGAAAAATGCAACTGTTTACTCAGTTGAGTAAATGAGTGACCAAGGTTCTGCTCTGATGTGTCATCAGAACTCTAAAATATTAGACCTTTAAGAAATTTGATGAGTGGAAAAAATGTGTTAAATGGCAAAATTTCACCAACATTTCGCTGAAAGCATTGGATACAATGGGCATTATCCCATCTGTGCTTAAAACACAAAAGAAGTTAAGTGAAGCAGTTTGAGGTTAAACTTTTTCTTGAGGGCCAACTTATCAGTGTTGAAATTTTCAAGATTAAATGCAAAAAAGTTAAAAAACTTGAATGCATAAATTCGGAAATGAAAATCTGCTGATTTAACGTAGATGTCCCAAGCAACATGTACTGAACATGACTTTTTTCAATAGAATGCAGAAATTTGGAAATGGAAATCTGCTGCTTTAATGTAGAAGTCCTAAGCAACATGTACTGAACATGACTTTTTTCAATTCATTGTCTTTTGAATATTTAATTTTTTTTTTAAAAGTTGCTCGACCCATTGCAAATAATGAATATAACAAATTAGTCAAGAACATGATACATGATGGTTATAATTACTTTTTAATTATTTATTGAGGAAAATAATCCAATTATATATTTGTTTGTGGCAAAAGTATGTTTACCTCTTGGATTCTCAGTTCACTTGAAAGAGAAATTAAAGTTACTGTAGGTGTATTCATTATTGGTATGATAATCAGGTGTGAGTGTGGGATGCCCTAACTTATTTAAAAAACAGAAATCTGTGTCTTGACTATACAAGTCTAAGCATCACAACACAGATTTGTTGAAATGCGTCCAGGTTTGGCTTTGTGGCAAGGCTACAAAAGGCTGAGCCTAGGGTACAGAACTGGAACTAGGGGTAGGCAGAAAAGGCTGGGGGGTCTAAGCATGTACCATCTCTGCCGTCTACTCCGGCCCCCTGTCTCGACTCCCCTTACTCATGCTGGTCTGTTAGCCTAGTAGAGAGAGAGAGAGAGACAGACCATCCACGTCTGGAAAAATGGACTTATCAGACAAAAACTTTACTTTTTGGCTTTAATTTTGTCTGGTAAAAGGCAAACACTGCATTCAAGGGGTGCCTGGCTTTTGGAAAAGTGCAGCACAGCCGGGCCCCCCTTGACACCGCCAAAGCTGTGCCATATCTGCCTTCGAAGTCCAGAAGAGCCAAAGTCCCAAAGCTGGGAAAAGACCCAAAGCCAGAAAAGTAGCTGAAGTTGAAGACCCGAAGGCGCGGAAAGACCCGAAGGCGCGAAAAGAGCCAAAGCCTTGAAAAGACTCGAAGCCACAAAAAGAGCCGAAGTTGAAGTCCTGAAGCCACAAAAGGAGCTAAAGTTGAAGTCCTGAAGCCACAAGTTCAGCTCTACTGAACACCAATGTGTTTTTTTTATTTTATTAAACCCCTAGCCACCAATGTATTATTTTAATACTCTATAGGTCCCTGCCACCAATGTTTTTTTTTAAAAAAATATCTTTGGGGTCCCCAATGTTTCTTTTAATTTGTAAGAGGGGGCCCTGGCGTAAATGTTTTTTAAAAAACTTTTATGGGGGGCCCTGGGATCAATGTTTTTTTTCACTTATGGGGGGCCCTGACCTCCAATAACTTTTTAAAACTTTTATGGGGGGGCCAGGCACCAATGTTTTTTTAATTGTAGGGGGGCCTTGACAACCAATGTTTTATAAAAAAAAAATTATGGGGGGTCCTGGTGCCACATCTTTTTTTTTAACTTATAAGGGGGCCCTGACCATTAATGGCTTTTTGTAACTTGTGTGGTCTTTTAACCATGGTGTGGGGCGGCCAGGATCTGGGGTGAGGCTGGGTCCCATGATTTCTAATGGCAGCCCTGACCCTAAACACACAACTTCATTTTCCAAAGAATGACTACAGCAGAAAAGAAGGCAATGCTTTGGAAGGGAGCGAAAGTCATGTTAATTCTATAAAGAAGATTTGTGGAAGTGAGAAGTTTATGGTGGAATCCCACCAAGATTCATGCGTTGATGCTGTTGGAATTGGCTAAAAATTTTCGAAGCCAATGTTTACGATTGATCACTGGTACTGGATATGTTTAGTTGCCATTATTGCTGACCAAGGGGGGGCACACAAGTTGCTGTAAGCAAAGGCTCACATATGCATTATGTTTTTGATTTTTTTTTTTGTTTAACGGGGACCTCATTATCTAGCTTTAGGACTTGTATAAAAGAAAGCAGCTGACAATATTCGAATTAGGACAGTTTCCATGGTCGTGGGTGATAAATCTCACATTCAAATTTACATTCGAATGGGGGGATTCAAATTCGAATATGTGAATTTTAACACCAACAAAAATTCTCACCTTGTCTGAGTGAAGAAGTTTGGGTACATGCAATGCCAATTTTGTGACCACAATCTTGCCAATTTAATGCTTGTGTTAATAAGTGAAACTAGGTGGTAGCTGTCACAATTCAGGGTTTTTTTGCCTAATTTGTGGATCACTATTATAGCTGTGCTCTGCATACTGTATAAAGTGTTACAGAAAGTATTCGTTTTTTTTCCCTTTGTCTTACCAAAGAGAATAGTATTACTATATAATGGCTTTCCATTAAATTAAAATGTTCTTGATAAAGGATACATACAGTATCCCTTTATGCCATAAAGTCTTACTGTAGTGCATATACAAAAACATTGTCCTGAATATTTATGTTTGTTCTGTACAATGCTCTATACAACCAAATGCTTTTCTTGATTTTGTTTTTGCTTTTATCTTTCAAATAATACTTCTTGTAAAAAAGAGAGAGAAATAGATAAATATGTTGGTTTCTCCCAGCATTTGTAGTTTTTACTTGCAACAGTTTTTGAGAATGTTTTTTAGTAAATAACATGTTTGAGGCAATAGGCAATTCCAAACTCTTCTTCCCTTTTGTGTTGAATTCTTGTTATTGGTGATATACCCCTTAATCTGTGGTTTCTTATAATCCACAATGTTGGCAGGAAGGACATCTCTCATGGTGAGGTTTTGTAAAACTGCAAAGGCACATGACGACCCCCTCGGCACACTGCGCTGTGTGTTGCAAAAATATTTTTTTTTAAAAAAAAAAAAAAATGAGCATCAAGAGAGGGGGTCTGGCCCGGCATGGGCCCATGAGGGTCGGACCCACTGGGTTTTTTCAAGTTGTCCCGCTGGGCCAGTCCGACACTGAGCACAATTTATGTGAAAATGTATCCCTAATACTAGTAATGTACCTCTTAATCTCTGGTTTCTGATACTCCACGATGTTGGCAGGAAGGACATATCTCAAGGTTAGGTTTCATGAAACTGCGCAGACAAAGACCATATCTGAAACCTTCCTGGGGGAATAAAGAATCACAATTTAAATATGTGAAATTGTTCAGAATACAGAATGTTCCCAGATTTTATTTTATTTGCTTATATGTGAAGTTGTGAGTACTACTTTTGTAATCTTTGCATGTGTAACTATGCCAAACCAGACAAAGGCTAGTGGTTCTCTGTTGACACAAAACCATTTTAACAGACATATCAACTTTCTGTCTCCCTTAAATTGTATTCAAATGTAACATAGTCTATAGTTAAATAAAAGGAAATATATTCACAGGGGAAATAATACCCTTATTTCCACAGGACACATATGTTATGTGTGGTTAATTATTTCCATAATTATAACATTCAATTTGGTATGTGTTTTCCACTGTGTGTATTCGCATATTCCACTTAAAAGAAAATCATGCTTACTGCAAAATAAAAAGAGATCCTTAGATATATATCTAAACATCTGATAAATGTCTATAAAGACTCAGATGCTTGATATGTACTGTACTGTACTTGACTGTGGGACGTCCAGTGGATTTGCAGCCTGGTCAAAGAATCCCTCCACCCACAAACCCAGCTACTGCCCCACCTATTGGTTATAACCCACAGCATAAATAACCAGATTGACACACATTTTGGGGATCATAATGACTGTAGCAAGCATATTAATAGAAAAATTATCCCACATAAAGGGGCAGATTTTTCAATGAGTGAAATTACTATGGTATTAAAGGTTTTCATGTTTTTTTCATTTAACAAATTCACAATTTTTTTGAGCTTTTTAGAAATATAGGAAAATCACAAATTTTTTGAGATTTGTGGAAAAAAAATCTAAATTCAGTTGTTAGTAAATGGGCCCGTAGAGTTAATTGGACCGAAAATACAGCGTGAGTTTCTTAGCTCATGGGTAATGATTCTTAATGATTCTTAAGTAGGTCCAAAAGACCTGTAGTCTGGGCATAGAGGAAACAGGACATGATGGGGTTGGGTCAAGCCACATCTTTATCTCTGTTCAGACTGTTGGTATCAGCTCAGTATGCATGGAGAAAGTTTGTGCTGCTCCCCATGGCAGATTGAAACACTATGATTGAAGCATTAACTGCTGGTTTATATTTTTTTAAGTGCTAAATATGCGGGGGTGGTAATTTATCAAAATCCAAATGTTTCTGATTTTTTAAAATAAAGTCTGAACAAACTAGAGTCCTCGATTTGATCTTATTTATCATTAAAAAAAGCACAATTTGTGATCGGGGAGAAAACTCAATAAAATTGAGCGCAACCTGAATCGTATGATTTTTTAAATATGTGAGGTTATTCCCATTTGCTCGATTTTTTTACCCAAAATAGTTGGATTTTGGACTAATTCCAGCACAGGCCACAGAAACTTCCAAACAGGATAGGAACCTCTCCCATTGACAGTATATACAACCTCGGCAGGTCTTTTTGGTATGGCTTAGTTTGAGTAATGTACATACAAATCCTCTGGGTAGATTCACCAGGCAATTTACAAATAGGGATGTAGCGAACTGCCGATTTGGTGTTCGCAAACGCCGTTCGCGAACACCGGCAAAAAATGCGAACGTTCGCGAACAGTTCGCGAACTTCGAACACCCGCTAAAATCATTCGATTCGAACGTTCGAAGGATTTTTCATTCGAATCGAACGTTCGAAGGATTTTAATCGTTCGATCGAAGGATTTTCATTCGAATCGAACGTTCGAAGGATTTTAATCGTTCGAACGAATGGAAATCGTTCGAACGAATGGAAATCGTTCGAACGAATGGAAATCGTTCGATTTTAGCGGTCGAATGGTCGAATGGTCGAACGATTTGTATTCGAATCGGACGCGAACTCAAAATGCGAACGTTCCCAAACGTTCGCGAACATTAGGCGGACGCGAACGGTCGAAGTTCGCGCGAACAAGTTCGCCGGCGAACAGTTCGCTACATCCCTATTTACAAAAGCTGTTTTGGTTTGTCGACTCTTTATGTTGTGTGCTGCAGTTCTAAAGGATACAATCTAAGATTTGTTTAATAGCCATACTGAATCTGTGAATGACTTCACAGTTCATTAGAAGAGGCATCAAGGAAATTTTAAATTGCATTGGCATGACTAGTCCCCAGCGATGTGCCCCCCCCCCCGTATGAATTGCACTCCAGAGTACTGCCAGCTTGTGTGCTAAACAATTTCCCCTTGCCCTGCTGCCTGCAATAATATTCATTGTGGCTCCGGCAGACCCCAATGGGGTGCAGGCCTGGGTGCGATTGCATCACTGATATTTAGGCTGCTATTTAATTGTTTATTTGATAAATTTTACTAGTATTGTAAGCAAACTAAGAGCACCCATTATTTTGACACTGTCTCTGATTATCTTTTAACAGACAATCCTTTTGATATGAAAAGTAGAGCAGCCAGAGAACTTCAACGAGGAGACTAAAAGGGATAATGAGGTATCACCAGCCAGTATAGGGATTCATGTGGTCAATCTTAGGAATAGGAGGTTCCTGTCTGGAGTAATACCCCTATGTGAGCATTGCCTCCTGCTGGGGAGTAGTCCATCTGTGAGTGATACCTCTGGAATGTTGAGAACAATGATAAATGATGAAACTATCTGAAGCATTTATTACATGTTTCTACCGTTTAATCAGATATTATTTTATTTTAAAAACCACTGTTACGCAAGTTATCTGAGAAATCAAGTCCTGCATGTGAATATAGTATGGTTTTCCCATCATTCACCAGTACATTGAGGACCCACCTGAGCAGAAAGTCATATGTAACATGTGCTCTACCACTAGCTGCAGGGAGTCACAACTGCCCATGTCCAAGGTGGGTAAGAATAAGGAAGGTACTAGGTATAAGAGAATAGACAGTCATTCCCTCCATTTAAGAGAAGTCATTATTTCTTCTGTAAAAAATTAAAGAAAGTTTTTTTGTGATTGCGCTTTATTCCCCTTGATCCCTAGCATATCTAAGAAAAAATGGAAAAGTTTAAATACATAAAGCTGTGGTTGTGGTCATAATTGAGCCCTCTTATACTGGAGGCACCACTGGGGCAGGGAGTGATATGAATGGTACATATCTCTATAAAACCACTGTAGAATATGTCACCACTTTATAATTAATGCTTTCTGTGATCCAACAATCGATGTGCAGGCCGCGCACTCCTGGGTATGAATACAGATCGCTCGACTCCAAATTGTTTAAAAGGTAAATACTTTATTTAAGACATACAATCAAGTAACTATGGCGTCTGAGGTCTGACGCGTTTCGTGACAAAGCACTTCCTCAGAGACAGAGGTCTCTGAGGAAGTGCTTTGTCACGAAACGCGTCAGACCTCAGACGCCATAGTTACTTGATTGTATGTCTTAAATAAAGTATTTACCTTTTAAACAATTTGGAGTCGAGCGATCTGTATTCATACCCAGGAGTGCGCGGCCTGCACATCGATTGTTGGACTTTTGGCGTTCCTTCCTAGTGACGGACTCGGGGCTGGCTGCACCCGGGTCACCTACCGTGCAGGGTAAGATTCTAAAGATTTACTTACAACATTTGTTTAGCGGACGGGAAGAGCCCGGTGTTCAGATTGAAGAGTGGGGTCCGGGGCATGTGCACCCGGACCAACTGTTGTTCACGGTGAGCGGGGCTAAGTCTGCATTAAGCTTTCAATATTTGAATCGAAACCCGCACCTTTGTCGTGTTTATGACAATTAAGTAAACACACAGAGCCGGATTTGTCTTTTGTATATAATTATGGTCTTTCTGTGATCCAGTCTCAATGAAATTGTTCAGATTCAGAAATTAGGAATTTATTGCAGGGCTACCATTTAGAAACCCCTTATTTGCAAGTGGTCTTCCAAATCTTGACTTTGTATAGTAAGCACAAAATCTGGAACTTGAGCAATGGAAAATGTATTATGGTTGAATTACTTGTCTTTTACCCTATTTGCTACTGTACATTTGGATGTGTTTAGATCTGTGAAAGTAAAAGATGGCTTCAAAGAATGTCATGATTATTCTTAAACATGGTTGTGGTTCCATAATGATATGGAGCAGCCATGGGATAGGAAACAAAAGATTAAAAAAATAAATTTCAAGTGAGATGCTTTCCACAGCCTCGCCAGTCAGCAGATGTAAACATTTAACCTCTGTAGGATGTCAATTCTAATGTAAAGCATGACCAATACTTTCCCAGTTATTTCACCTAAATGTCTCATGTAATATATCCTGTGCAACTTGTCTAACTATACTTAGTACTGTATTTAGATATGCTATCTCATGAGAGAAGGTGGATAAAACATGCACATTATTATTCCTATCATTTTTAGTTACCTTAATGATTTACAAAAATGGGCCAAACACAAGAAAAAGAGAAGAAAGCACAATGATTTTTGTACACTGCATGAATCGAATTTTCATCTTCCACTTTTAGGCTTTGATAATGTCAGGGTTTCGCCAGTCTGGTGCTCGACAGGGACAGAGCTGGCACTGCTCTATTGTGACGTTGCTCCATTTTGCCAGTGCCCAAACACGACAACTAGCACATGCCCACTAAATATTAGGAAATCCTGGACATGGCATTAGTACAATATCTTTAAAGCCTGCATAGTCCAAATTATACTGGTCACCTTGTCTGAACTCTTGCCAGCTCTGCCCAGCTGTTGTTCCCTGGACTTTGAGTACATTAGTCCTCTCAGTGTTGTGCTTTCAACTTTTATCCTGCCTTGCCTTAAATTACCTAACTGTTGCCTGTTTCCCAGCCAAGCCACCTCCTTGGTCCCTTCACCAAATATTAAGGCCAGTGGCCCCTGAGGCCCTGGTGTGGACCCCTGGTGGCCAATTACAGCACACTTTGACCACTAGAATGTTAAGGCCACTCACCCTAGTGGTCTAGTGGGCCGGCGGGGAAGCGCGCTGCGTGGTGTCTCGTCTTTGGCGTCCTGCGATACACTGCCTTAGGGCTTGTGGCGCGCACTTCTGGATTTTCTTGGCGCAATCACGCTGTTGTGATTTAGTCATTGCACAATGACGCGAAATTTGAAAAGTTTAAAAGGCACATTTGGGCTGCAGAACTTTGCCCGTTATAGGTTTCCTCATTGAGAGTTCCTGGTGCCTCTGTGCTGTTAAAAGCTTCTGTATCTTGTGATTTGACTACCTGTTGTGACCCCTACCTGCTTCTGATGATCCTGACTTCCAAAATCCTGACCCTGCCTGGCAACCGACTTCTCTATTCCATATACCGCCTGCTTGATCTCCTGGTTTGACCCTTGCCTGTTTGACTCCACTTGTACTCTGCCTTCAACCGACCCGGCCTGATCTGACTTCACTTCTTGTCTATGCCTTGTACTGTGACCTTCTGCCCAAAAGACTTCTGCTTTACTGTTGTGCCCCTTTGCTAGTTCAGAACCCCTCTTTTTGCACCTCTCTTAATAAGACCTGGCGGCATCCGATTAGCCGAGGGCTCCTCCCGAGGTGAAAGGCAGCTTTTAAAGGTGGAAGCAAGAGCCAAGAACAGGGTGCTTAGCATCGGTTCTGAATTTAAGGTGCCAACCGTGACATAGAATTGATATATAGATCTCATCTACCACATCCTACTTACTACAACATAAAAGAGTGTGCATTTGTTTGGCATGATCTGTAAAGTCATACTGGTTATTTTTTATAATACCATCATAAACATGATGAATGTGATCCCTTACAAGCATTAAAATAACTTGCTATCACTGTCAACCCTGCAGGCTTAGAACTGCTATATTGAGATAGTAATTCCTTTTAAAATACTGAAATTACATGAGCGTTACTCCACTTGGTGCCATACTTAATGAAAGAGAGTCTAACGAAGTCAGAAAAAGTCAAGAAATACATTTCATTCTAATATACAACTAAATCTATGTTTGAAGGAGAATTTGCCATGTGGCTTTACAGTATATGAATCGATGTAAACGATAATATAAGTAATGCAATGGCAATACACTGTATGTATAGCCACAAGGAAAATACAAGTATACTCAATGATTGGGGCCATTCATTTATTAATATGAATTTAATGTTATAAGGGGAATGTGATGAGAAATGTTAGTGCTTATGGGTTAATTAATTAATTACATGTTTTTAATTGCTATTGTCTAGTGAATGGATATGATTGTTTATCAATAAAGTATGTCTTTTAATCACAATAACCCATGGTGAGACTCCAATTAATGGGAGTATTATATAATTTCTAGTGCTAATCTCAAGGGTGTATTCCATTATATGAACTTTTATTAAATATTAATGAAAGGGCAATCTATACTGCTAGAGAGTTGATTCTAGAACACTGGTCCCTCTATAGTATATACATATGATATTGTTTTTTTAGGTGATTACAGTATAATACTATCCTCCTGAACATAATGAATGTGCTACGTCTTTGTGTTTCGATCCCACATGTATCATCATCAGGATCGTCATCGGCATGGACCATCCATGTTGTATAAAAATGCATATATGTATTAAAACTGAATTTTTTTTTTATCAGCCTAGTCCATAAATGCATTTTCAAGTCAGAAAGTATATATAAGTCAAGTCACTGGTGAGCCAATGGAAATTATTACTATAACCCCTGCCATCCAAATGTAGCAGGGGAATTTACACTAAACACCCTGCCTCGCTGCATCTTGTGGTCAGAGATAAATAAACCACACTTTGCTGTTTGAAATGTTTACTGATGTTAGTGGAAACTAAAAGGCATTTTTATTAAATGCTGAATGGTAGAATCCAAAGTTGCACACTTTAGATTCTTGTATAAAGGAATCTGTACATCATCAACTCGGACATTTATTTCAAAGGGTTTAACAGAGACCTTAAAGTAAAAATGTTAAAATGCTTTAAGCAAATATAAATCTCTAATTATTCCCCTTGGAAGACAAATCAAAATCGTTGAGGTGTAATAGGAAAGTTAGAATTAAGCTTCTTTTAGGGGTGGTTCACCTTTGAGTTAACTTTTATTATGTTATAGAATTTCTAATTCTACAACTTTTGAATTGGTCTTCATGTTTTCTTTTTTTATAGTTTTTGAATTGTTTGCCTTCTTCTGACTCTTTCCACCTTTCAAATGGGGGTCACTGACCACGTCTACCAAACAAATGCTCTGTAAGGTTATAAATGCATTGTTATTGCTACTTTTTATTACTATTCAGGTCCTCTCCTATTCATATTCCAGTCTCATTCCAGTTGCTAGGGTAATTTGCCTGTTCAATTGCAAACTGGAGAACTGCTGAATTAAAAGCTAAATAATTCAAAACCCAATAAAAAATGAAATAACTAAAAAAAAAACACAAATAACAACAAATGTCAAATTGTTTCAGAATATCACTCTCTGTGTTATGGTAAAGGCTAATTTAAAGGTGAAAAAAACCCTTTAAGAGATAATCTGTGTAGGAGGATTAAGGTTTTACTCACCTTACACAGCTGGGAGGAGGAACTGATTCCCTTTCCAAGTTAAAGTGTTCCCTGGCTGTACTGTAATTGGCCAGAGGTACTAGCTTGCCCTAGTCTTTTATAAGAGGAGTCACCATGTGTTGGTGCTGAAGATCCTAAGGTGAAGGTAGGCCTCAGTAGGAGGTCAGATCTGTGACAGCTCTTTCCAGGAGTGATTTAGTAGAGCCTGAGTGTCACCCACCAGCATAGTGACTATGTTTAGACATAGAGATATTCCTGGAGCAATGTGACGCCAATAGACTCCAATTGGAGAAAAAAAAATGACGGGCATCAAAAAAGAATTGCTGCACGTCCAAAAAATTGTCGCCCATAGACTTTAGTGCATTTCGGTGAATTTTCACTGGCGAAGCGGGTCACATTTGCCCATCCCTAGTGAGCATCCTTCTAGTCCTGGGGGCTGGTTCACAGATAGCAACTATATTGTAATATTGTGCCCGTGTTAACATCATGAAGTGCATGGAATTGTCTGGAGGATCTATGAAGTGACTGTATATACTGTAGTATTGTTAAGTACTACTAAATGAGATGTGAGATCTAGTAAATATAAAGTGAATTATTATTTTTCAGAACCACTGGCTCTTATCTGTGTTTTTGCAGTCAGTGTGGCCAACCCTTTCTCAACCAATACAGCGAGGGCTCACCTGAGAGAAATAGATGTGTAACTAACAAGGTCCTACATACCAAGCAGTGGCCCATCATTGAAAATAATGTGTATTTAAGGCTTTCATGTTATCTTTGTCAGCTGAAAACTTTATTTACTTTACAAGCAGGCGAACTGAGCATGTGAAAAAACACATAAATAATTGAAAAGGGCATTAAAAAGAAGCAGGACAGAGTTGGTAAAATGCTTGATGAAAACAGGGTAAAGGCAGAAGTTTTATTGCTCTTCTGTTTACACTACAGACAATGCAATTAATTAAGGCTTCCTTTTTAATAGACCCAATTAAATAAGTTTAAATTATTAGTTGACTCAGGCCTGTTAGTTTGACATCTGTGGATAAAATGTTTTTCCAGAAGATATTAAGGGATAATAAACAGAATATAGGGTTAATGTACTAACATAAGTGTTAAATACTTAAATCCACGCAAATCACTTTAGGGGTCATTTAAGACATTCCTTTGACAAAGCAAAACTACTGGGGATGTGAGTGTTAGGCATGTTGATACATGGGAAGTGTAGAATAACCTTCTTTTCTTTTCATATACAAAGCATGTCTTGACTCTGACCTTGTTTTGTTGGCACCTCTGCTCAAATGCACTAGGGACCTGGCGTTTATAACAGTCATAGTGAAAGAGTCCAGTCCAGCAGTCGGTCACTGGAACTAGGTGGCCCCAGTTTACAGCTTTTATGCATCATTTGCCACTTACATGCACTTCATGAGATTTTATTTATTAACTCTCCTGTTTAGAAATAAAAAACATTTTGGGGGAAATGTAATAACGTTAGCAAAGAGAACACATTTGCAAATAAAAATGTGCATGTCACAATGTAATAATGTAATATTCATCATTGTGAAACTTATTGCATTGTGAAACTTCAACAACTGCTTGAAGGTAGATTAAACACCAAGTTTCATTACTCACTGTGACTTCAGAGGAGCAACCAGCTCCCCTGCTAGCAACTTAAATCCCCCCTTCTTCTGTTACCCCACATTGCCCACTCTATCTCCTTACTTGGAAATGAAACCACTGCCCTATCAACCACTCCCAACACTTTTATTTTAATGCACAGCCCACAATAAAAACCTGATGGTTTTATTGTTGGATTTTTTTGTTAGTGCTATTTAACATAATTTTAGTCCACAAATAACCTTTTGTTTTAGTCTTTGGGGACAGATGTGATCACTTCAATAGGGATGTCGCGGACTGTTCGCCCGCGAACTAGTTCGCGCGAACATCGGGTGTTCGCGTCCGCCGAATGTTCGCGAACGTTGCGCGACGTTCGCCAATTTGGGTTCGCCTTAGCTGGCGCTTATTTTTGCCCTCTCACCCCAGACCAGCAGATACATGGCAGCCAATCAGGAAGCTCTCCCTCCTGGACCACCCCCACACCCCCTGGACCACTCCCCTTCCATATATAAACTGAAGCCCTGCAGCGTTTTTTCATTCTGCCTGTGTGTGCTTGGAAGAGCTAGTGTAGGGAGAGAGCTGTTAGTGATTTGAGGGACAGTTGATCGTAACTTTGCTGGCTAGTAATCTACTTGATACTGCTCTGTATTGTAGGGACAGAACTCTGCAGGGATTTGAGGGACATAGGTTAGGTTAGGTAGCTTTGCTGGCTAGTAATCTACCTTCTACTGCAGTGCTCTGTATGTAGCTGCTGTGGGCACTGCTGCTGATCTCTCATCTGCTGACTGCTGCCTGTAACCCAATAGTCCTTGTAAGGACTGCTTTTATTTTATTTTATTTTTTGTTTTTTTACTTTGCTACTATAAGAGCCCAGTGCTATTAGTCTAGCTGTGTTGGGAGTGGGACTGGTGTGCTGCTCCTAGTAGTTCAGCACCAACCAGAGTAATTTTTTTTTTTTAATATACATATACATATTTTTTTATTTTACTTATCTTACTGTTCTTTAACGTGTCCAGTGCTGTTTGCTGTTCTTCATAGTAGTGCACCAATAGTAGTGCACTTGCAGGCATTATTTGCCCAGTGTGTTCTTCAAACAACTGCCACCTAGCTGTGTGAGCTTGTTCACATTCTGTCTAAATATCAATAATAATACCGTCTCCAGAAACACCACCTGAGTGACGTTTTTCAAGCAGCAATAATATATTCCGTATCCACTGCTGTAGTGTATACGTTGACCTTGCAGGCATTGTTTCAATTTGTTTGCCCAGTGTGTTCTTCATTTTCAAATAACTGCCAGCTAGCTGTGTGAGCTTGTTCACATTCTGTCTAAATATCAATAATAATACCGTCTCCAGAAACACCACCTGAGTGACGTTTTTCAAGCAGCAATAATATATTCCGTATCCACTGCTGTAGTGTATACGTTGACCTTGCAGACATTGTTTGCCCAGTGTGTTCTTCAAACAACTGCCGCCTAGCTGTGTGAGCTTTTTCACATTCTGTCTAAATATCAATAATAATACCGTCTCCAGAAACACCACCTGAGTGACGTTTTTCAAGCAGCAATAATATATTCCGTATCCACTGCTGTAGTGTATACGTTGACCTTGCAGGCATTGTTTCAATTTGTTTGCCCAGTGTGTTCTTCATTTTCAAACAACTGCCAGCTAGCTGTGTGAGCTTGTTCACATTCTGTCTAAATATCAATAATAATACCGTCTCCAGAAACACCACCTGAGTGACGTTTTTCAAGCAGCAATAATATATTCCATATCCACTGCTGTAGTGTATATGTTGACCTTGCAGGTATTGTTTCAATTTGTTTGCCCAGTGTGTTCTTCATTTTCAAACAACTGCCACCTAGCTGTGTGAGCTTGTTCACATTCTGTCTAAATATCAATAATAATACCGTCTCCAGAAACACCACCTGAGTGACATTTTCAAGCAGCAATAATATATTCCGTATCCACTGCTGTAGTGTATACGTTGACCTTGCAGGCATTGTTTCAATTTGTTTGCCCAGTGTGTTCTTCATTTTCAAACAACTGCCACCTAGCTGTGTGAGCTTGTTCACATTCTGTCTAAATATCAATAATAATACCGTCTCCAGAAACACCACCTGAGTGACGTTTTTCAAGCAGCAATAATATATTCCGTATCCACTGCTGTAGTGTATACGTTGACCTTGCAGGCATTGTTTCAATTTGTTTGCCCAGTGTGTTCTTCATTTTCAAACAACTGCCAGCTAGCTGTGTGAGCTTGTTCACATTCTGTCTAAATATCAATAATAATACCGTCTCCAGAAACACCACCTGAGTGACGTTTTTCAAGCAGCAATAATATATTCCGTATCCACTGCTGTAGTGTATACGTTGACCTTGCAGGCATTGTTTCAATTTGTTTGCCCAGTGTGTTCTTCATTTTCAAACAACTGCCACCTAGCTGTGTGAGCTTGTTCACATTCTGTCTAAATATCAATAATAATACCGTCTCCAGAAACACCACCTGAGTGACGTTTTTCAAGCAGCAATATATTCCGTATCCACTGCTGTAGTGTATACGTTGACCTTGCAGGCATTGTTTCAATTTGTTTGCCCAGTGTGTTCTTCATTTTCAAACAACTGCCAGCTAGCTGTGTGAGCTTGTTCACATTCTGTCTAAATATCAATAATAATACCGTCTCCAGAAACACCACCTGAGTGACGTTTTTCAAGCAGCAATAATATATTCCGTATCCACTGCTGTAGTGTATACGTTGACCTTGCAGACATTGTTTGCCCAGTTCTTCAAACAACTGCCACCTAGCTGTGTGAGCTTGTTCACATTCTGTCTAAATATCAATAATAATACCGTCTCCAGAAACACCACCTGAGTTGTTGTTGTTGTTTTAAAAAAAATGCCAGGCAAAGGCAGGACGCCACGCAGAGGCACTAGGGGCCGTGCTGCTATGCTATCCTGTGGCCCTAGGAAATTGCCCAGTTTTACAAAGGCAATTACCCTGAACTCCCAAAATGCTGAAGAGGTAGTTGACTGGCTTACACAGCACACCCCATCCTCTACCGTTTCTAACTTTGCCACAACATCCTCATCCTCCTCTGCTATGGGCACCCCACGTAACACTTCCTCCACCACCGGCGCCCCTTCTTCACTGGAGTCAGAGGAGTTATTTACACATGAGTTTTTTGAACTGAGTGATGCGCAACCATTATTGGCAGAAGAAGATGAAGGAGATGAGGACGTTACACCAGATATAATTCTGGCAGACAACACAACAGAGATGGACATAATGAGTGATGAGGAGGTCCCCGCTGCTGCTTCCTTCTGTGAGCTGTTAGAAGAAATTGATGCATCTGAGGAGAATGATGATGAGGAGATTGATGTTTTGTGGGTGCCCAGTAGAAGAGAGCAAGAGGAGGATAGTTCAGATGGAGAGACGGAGAGTCAGAGAGGCAGGAGGAGAATAAGACTTAGAAGAAGCAGGGAGGACAGCTCACAGGGAACAGTAGGGCAACAACATGTATCGCCACCTGTGGTCAGCCGGCCAACGCACCCGCCATTGCCGCCAACTTCTACTGTTACCGCCAGATTGCCAGCTTCAAATAGGTCAGCAGTGTGGGATTTTTTAATGTGTGTGCCTCTGACAAAAGTGTTGTAATTTGCAATGAGTGCAGTCAGAAACTGAGTCTTGGGAAGCCCAACACCCACATAGGTACAACTTCTATGCGAAGGCACATGAACGGCAAGCACAAAGCACTATGGGAGCAACACCTCAAAGGCAGCAGACAAACTAAAAGCCACCCTCCTTCTGGTCCAGCATCTTACTGCTCTACCTCTGCTGTCCTTGACCCGTCTGAACCACCCTCCACTCCGCCATCCACCTTGACCACCAGTTCCCAGTCATCTGCCCCCAGCCAAGTTTCTGTGAGGGCCATGTTTGAGCGTAAGAAGCTAATGTCTGCGAGTCACCCCCTTGCCCGGCGTCTGACAGCTGGCTTGTCTGCACTCTTAGCCCGCCAGCTTTTACCATACCAGCTGGTGGACTCTGAGGCCTTCCGCAAATTTGTAGCAATTGGGACACCGCAGTGGAAGGTACCCAGCCGCAATTTTTTTTCAAAGAAGGGAATACCACACCTGTACCACCATGTGCAGAGCCAAGTCACCGCATCTCTGTCACTTAATGTTGGGGCAAAGGTCCATATGACTACTGACGCATGGTCCTCCAAGCATGGTCAGGGCAGGTATGTCACCTACACTGCCCACTGGTTGAATTTGGTTATGGCTGGGAAGCAGGGAATGTGTGGCTCAACAACAACAGTGTAGTTGGTGTCACCGCCACGGATTGCACGCGGTTCTGCCACCACCTCTACTCCTCCTTCGCTCTCTACCTCGTCTTCTTCCTCTGCTTCCTCCTCCTCTGCTGCTGGGTCCTCCTCCTCCACACCTGTGCACCCCCAGCTCCCCCTAGGCTATTCGACGTGCCAGGTACGCCGTTGTCATGCTGTCTTGGGGATGACGTGCCTGGAAAGCAGAAACCATACCGGATCTGTACTCCTGTCATCTCTGCAGTCACAGGCCGATCGGTGGCTGACCCCACACCAACTGAAGATCGGAAAAGTGGTGTGTGACAACGGAAGCAATCTGTTAGCAGCACTGAGACTGGGCAATTTAACACATGTGCCCTGCATGGCACATGTTCTGAATTTAATAGTCCAACGTTTTATCTCGAAGTACCCAGGATTCCAGGACATTCTCAGGCAGTCCAGGAAGGTGTCGGCCCATTTCAGACGTTCCTACACAGCCATGGCACGCCTTGCTGACATTCAGCAGCGGTACAACATGCCAGTCAGGCGTTTAATTTGCGACAGCCAGACTCGCTGGAATTCAACGCTCCTCATGTTTGAACGTCTGCTGCAACAACAAAGAGCCGTCAATGAATACCTGTTTGAACTGGGTGGTAGGACTGGATCTGCAGAGCTGGGGATTCTTTTCCCTCGTTACTGGGTGCTTATGCGCGATGCCTGCAGGCTCATGCGCCCTTTTGAAGAGGTTACAAACATGGTCAGTCGCACCGAAGGCACCATCAGCGACCTAATACCCTTTGCTTTCTTCCTGGAGCGTGCCATGCGACGAGTGACAGATGAGGCTGTAGACCAGCGTGACGAGGAGCAGGAAGCCCACGATTTCTGGTCGGAATCACCAGAACGAGCCCAGGCACCTGCTGCAACGCAGGGAGAGGTGTCAGAAGTGGAGTCAGAGGAGGAAGGTGGCTTTGTGGAGGAGGAGGACCAACAGGAGCAGGCTTCCCAGGGGGCTTGTGGTGACCGTTTGGGGACCCCTGGTCTTGTACGTGGCTGGGGGGAGGAGACCGTGGATGATGTAGTCCTTGATAACGAGGAAGCGGAGATGGATACCTCTGCATCCAACCTTGTGAGAATGGGGTCTTTCATGCTGTCATGCCTGCTGAAGGACCCCCGTATCAAGAGGCTTAAGGAGAAGGACCTGTACTGGGTCGCAACGCTACTAGACCCTCGGTACAAGCATAAAGTGGCAGAAATGTTACCAACGTACCACAAGTCCGAAAGGATGCTGCATTTACAAACCAGCCTGCAAAACATGTTGTACAATGCTTTTAAGGGTGATGTCACTTCAGGAACTCATCAACATTCCAGGGGCAGAGGTGCCAGTAATCCTGCCACGAGTGCACCTGCAAGGACAATGCACTTTGGCCACTCTGTAACGTCAGACATGCAAATGTTTTTCAGTCCAAGGCAGCGCCAGAACCCTTCTGGATCCACCCTCAGAGAACGCCTCGACCGGCAGGTAGCGGACTACCTGGCATTAACTGCAGATATTGACACTCTGAGGAGCGATGAACCCCTGGACTACTGGGTGCGCAGGCTTGATCTGTGGCCAGAGCTGTCACAATTTGCCATGAACCTCTTGTCTTGCCCCGCCTCAAGTGTCCTCTCAGAAAGGACCTTCAGTGCAGCAGGAGGGATTGTAACTGAGAAGAGAACTCGCCTAGGTCACAAAAGTGTGGATTACCTGACCTTTATTAAAATGAACGAGGCATGGATCTCGGAGGGTAACTGCACGCAGGAAGACTTGTTCTGACTCCCCATGCAGCTGTCCTTCTCTGCACGCCGCATGACTCCACACACAGCTGTCCTTTAGCGTCCTCCTCCCTCCGACACCGTTACAAACTAGGGTGCAAACCCTACTGGTTTGGTTTCATTTGAATCAAAACTTTTTGGACAGGTAAATCCTGAGTTTTTCTGGCCTCTGTGCTTCAGTGGCTGCAACCAAAATAATGACTATTTTCAGCATTTATATGGCATATTTTTTCTGGCCTCTGTGCTTCAGTGGCTGCGACAAAAAAAATGACTATTTTTAGCATTTATATGGCATATTTTTTCCGGCCTCTGTGCTTCAGTGGCTGCGACAAAAAAATGACTATTTTTAGCATTTATATGGCATATTTTTTCTGGCCTCTGTGCTTCAGTGGCTGCGACAAAAAAAAATTACTATTTTCAGCATTTATATGGCATATTTTTTCTGGCCTCTGTGCTTCAGTGGCTGCGACAAAAAAAAAAGACTATTTTCAGCATTGATATGGCATATTTTTTCTGGCCTCTGTGCTTCAGTGGCTGCGACAAAAAAAATGACTATTTTTAGCATTTATATGGCATATTTTTTCTGGCCTCTGTGTTTCAGTGGCTGTGACCAAAAAAATTACTATTTTTAGCATTTATATGGCATATTTTTTCTGGCCTCTGTGCTTCAGTGGGTGCGACAAAAAAAATTCATATTTTCAGCATTTATATGGCATATTTTTTCTGGCCTCTGTGCTTCAGTGGCTGCGACAAAAAAATTACTATTTTTAGCATTTATATGGCATATTTTTTCTGGCCTCTGTGCTTCAGTGGCTGCGACAAAAAAAATGACTATTTTTAGCATTTATATGGCATATTTTTTCTGGCCTCTGTGCTTCAGTGGCTGCGACAAAAAAAAATTACTATTTTCAGCATTTATATGGCATATTTTTTCTGGCCTCTGTGCTTCAGTGGCTGCGACAAAAAAAATGACTATTTTCAGCATTGATATGGCATATTTTTTTCTGGCCTCTGTGCTTCAGTGGCTGCGACAAAAAAAATGACTATTTTTAGCATTTATATGGCATATTTTTTCTGGCCTCTGTGCTTCAGTGGCTGCGACAAAAAAAATGACTATTTTCAGCATTTATATGGCATATTTTTTCTGGCCTCTGTGCTTCAGTGGCTGCGACAATTTTTTTTTATATTTTTAGCATTTATATGGCATATTTTTTCTGGCCTCTGTGCTTCAGTGGCTGCGACAAAAAAAAATTCATATTTTCAGCATTTATATGCCATATTTTTTCTGGCCTCTGTGCTTCAGTGGCTGCGACAAAAAAAACATAATTTTTCAGGAAAGTACACATGCCTAATTTTTCAGGGTTCTGCAACAGTGGCAAAATCGCATCTTTTATGGTCACCGCAGGTGATCAATAAAGTAGACCAAAACTGGGCCCACACTGCAGAATCAGTGTTTTTTGGTTCACTTCACTGTACATTGAATTACCTCTGCCTGACCGTGCCCGTGCGCACAAGCACGGTGACTGCTAAACACACCACTAAAGAAATATTGCCACCAACAGGACGAACATCCTGGAGGTGACAAGCAACTAGTAATTAAAAACTATTATTTGCTCACTTGACGGTATCATTCATAAAAATTGTTACAAAGTATCTTATTTGCACCTGTTAGCTGTTCTGAGCTCTCTGCCAAAAGCTAATTAAGTTAGAAACTGTTTTTTTTCTGGCTGTTCAGTGCAGAGAAAAGAGGGACTTTCCAGTACAAAAGAGGGACAGGGGGTTGAGTGGTCAAAAGAGGGACAGTTGGGAGGTATGCAAGTGCCACCTAGCTGTGGGAGCTTTTTCACATTCTGTCTAAATAATAACAATAATAATTCCGTGTCCGTAAACATCACCTGAGTGATGTTTTTACAGCAGCAATAATATATTCCGTATCCACTACTGTATACGTTGCCCTTGCAGGCATTGTTTGCCCAGTCTTTAACCAAGTGCCACCTAGCTGTGTGAGCTTTTTCACATTCCGTGTCCAGAAACATCACCTGAGTGACGTAGTGTGATTTCTGCCCTTTACAGCACAAAACGCAGCGCTGTGTCAACAATGTATTTTTCAGAAACATTTTTGCCCTTGATCCCCCTCTGGCATGCCACTGTCCAGGTAGTTGCACCCTTTAAACAACTTTAAAATCATTTTTCTGGCCAGAAATGTCTTTTCTAGCTTTTAAAATTCGCCTTCCCATTGAAGTCTATGGGGTTCGCGACGTTCGCGAACCGTTCGCATTTTTGAACATGTTCGCAAACATTTTTTCCGACGTTCGCTACATCCCTACACTTCAATTCCTTACTCTCAAGCTGGACCTTCACAAATATTGGAGGTTAGGAATGGTTTCAGTTCAGTTTATGATTTGGTAGAGAAATAGTGAAATGCAATCACATTTTTTTATAATAATTATTTTTAAAGGAAACCCATGCGCTGGCAACTTTTTTATTTCTTTTTGTGTACAAATATTGCCTTTTTATTGTTTCTAGCACCTGGTCTTCTCCAGAATGTGGGTTAGACTGAGTGCTGGCACAAGGGAGCTACTAGTAGCTGGTCAATGCCACAGCGTGGGTTACACCAAGCACTGGCAATTTCTTTCTGTGTTTCGTGTACAAATAGTGAAATGCAATCACATAAAAATGCTGGTATTATTTAACATCGCTGACCTCAATCCAGCTAAATATGTATGGCACTTTTTGATGTTGGTAAACAAGCCTGAATCAACTTACCTGAAAATCATTTCCAGGGAAATGTTGTCCTATGATTTTGCTGCAGATGAGAGCTGTCAATGTTTAGAAAGAAAAAGGATTGTGCTAGGTCTGGACAGGCATACTATAAGCAGGGACAGACATGTATAATAATCCTCAAAGAGCAAATGTCAGACACCAAAAAGAGACAGAGTAAAGGCAAAAGTTGAAACAGGACTTAACATGAATAAAGATAAAGACACAGGATGACAGTTACCCACAATGTTTTTTTGTTGGTTTTTTTTCAGCTTTAAAAACAGTTTGCTATTTCTAAAGTACATTTTAATGTAACTTGGTAAAGCAAAAGTTTAAACATGACTTAACATGAACAAGTACAGGATTAGCTTGGAAGGAAGGAAATAATGTAGTAAAAATGGAAGAAAAATACAAGTTAAAAAATATATATTAAAATACATAAAATCAGAATATGTCATTACAGTAAACAAAATTCACCCTTTAAGTAATCACTGTTAAAATCTACCCCCCCCCCATTAAGTCTAAGGTTAAAAGGTTTCAAATTTCTATTGATGTCTCAGATAAATAGAAGATACATTGTAAGAGATTTTTAAGGTGCTTCATGCCTGGGGAACATTACTGAGATCTGGGAAAGTTGGGTGTAATGACAACTGATGAGAAATATTATGTCATGAGTATTGCTGAAACATGCCAATATGAGTCACAAGAGTGGGCAGTAAATACAGAAGGTTTTCACTTGTTTTGGAGGTCCTGAAAGTGGGAAGAGTTGGAGAGCTATGGCTGTATGCTATGCAGAAATTGAAACCCAGTATAAAGGAAGATCTGGTGGAAAATAAGCATACTAACATTTTATGGTTTACCACAAATCTCCTCATTTAAGCAGAGAGGAAAAGGCTGATTGCTTCTGACAAGTAACAGGAGGGTAATCACCCAGATATTTACTTAATGGAAACAAATTTAAATATTTTTCATATAACATGCATGTCACAGATTGTGGAATACCCAACCGGAAATGAGGCAATAATGCATCTAGCGATCTCTAATAATCCAAAACACATATCAAACATGCATGTACTAGAACCTTTAGTAATAGAGAACATCACATTATCTCATTTAATGTTTCGTGCAAAAACATTTGATTTTAAAAAAACTCACATGAATTCCAAATTTGACCTTTCAATAAATGTGCTTCTAGGTTTTCAGCTAAAAATACAGAACAAAATAATTGTTATTAAAATGATTTTGAATCATTAACATTCTCAATGCACTTCTATCAGAAAGAAGACACATTGAGTACCACCATATGTGACTATGTGACTTGTAAGGAAGGTAATAGGAAGGAAGGTGAAAGCATCTAAACAGTCAGAGGGAACAGACACTTATATAAGAGCACATAAATACTACAACAAATATTATAATTTACCAAGCAAAATGGCAAAAATAGAAAATGAGGAATTGATTACTTCACTTAAAACACATACCTGTACCAAATTTATAAAAGTATATTAGTAGTAAAAATATGTAAGGTGAGACTGTGACTCTATTAAAAAAATCTATATATTTCGGTTACAGCGGAGTGTGAAAAAGCAAATGTACTTAGATTAAATCTATGATGTATACAATAGAATAGTCAAATTTTGGGGCCCACTCTATAGTGATACAGCTTCCTCAGAGGCTGACACAGGAGAAGGTAATGTTGATGTGGACAAGACCTGATGAAACACACCTCAGAGTACTTGGAAAGTTTAGTACAGTTTTGTACAGGCCACTTTTTCTAATTTAATTTTTCCTTTTCAGCTTGTATGGTTCCAAAGGATTAGGACAAAGCTGATTCCAATACTTAAAGAAGGAGTTGGGATATTAACCTTGCAATTATAGGTCTTTAAGTTTGCTGACCCAGTTATCTTGAATGCCTTAAATGCTTGTTTTTTTTTTCTATCAAACCATAATAGTTTCTACTTTTTTTTTTACTTTACTTTTAAAATGGATATATACTAATGGGTATTTACTGTACAGTATGTTAAATAATATTTTAAACATTTTCAATTTCCCATTTATGTTTTACCCAGCGAAAGATCTTGACAGGTACAGTACATTAGATAGCTTTAAGAAAGGCTTGGACAGCTTTTTAGCAAGTGAGGAAATACAGTTTTATTGATGATATTTCACAGTACAAGTTGATCCAGGGACTGGTCTAATTGCCATCTTGGAGTCAAAATGGATTTTCTCCCCCTCTGAGGCAAATTGAAAATTGGAAAGTTGCAGATCCCCACACTAGCTTTCAATATAAGTCTTTTGGCAATACTGAGCACATATGAAAAGCACCTTTAAGAGCACCTGACCATAATTTATTTGTGCCAAACAACACAACTCTACTCACACAGTCAGCATTGCTATAGGCACAATTGGATCAAGTGACTCTAGACACACTCTTTATTATCAGTGTGCAGTTGTAGCAAAAAGTACAGATATGGATGCAGAAATGTATATTTTGTAGGAAGTAAGTGGTCACAGGTCAAGACTTACTGCTTTCTGCTACTGCTGTGACATTTAAAGCAATTTTGGATATGCTTGCCAATGTTATTTGGGAAGATTAAGGGGCATGGACAGACAGGTATAAAGAAATTGTTGTTATGGCCCACTGACTTATTTAGAAGTTTCATATCTCTGATGCATGAAGGGAAGAAATGCTAGAAGGTTTCTGATCACCATTTTAATTAATTTGATGTTTTCACTGACACCTTTTACATCTCCCTAAACACCTCCACTGTCCCGAAGTGCTTCAAAACCACGTGCCGAAGAAATCATCAGTGTCCTGCCTCAACGACTACCGTCCTGTGGCACTCACCCCCATCATCATGAAGTGTTTTGAGAAGCTTGTCAGGAAACACATCAAAACCCTGCTGCCACCAGCACTGGACCCCCTACAGTTTGCATACCTTCAAAATCGTTCAACAGACGATGCAATAGCCACCACCCTCCATCTGGCCCTCTCTCATCTGGACAAAAAAGACACCTACGTTCGAATGCTGTTCATAGACTTCAGTTCAGCATTCAACACTATCAATCCTCAGCATCTGATAGAAAAGCTGGGTCTGGTGGGACTGAATACCTCCCTCTGCAGTTGGGCTCTGGACTTCCTAACCGACAGACATCAGTCAGTCAGGACTGGAAACATCATCTCCAGAACCACCACACTGAGCAAAGGAGCCCCTCAAGGCTGTGTGCTTAGTCCTCTACTGTTTACTCTGCTGACACATGACTGTGCAGCCACGCACCGCACAAATCACATCATAAAGTTCACTGATGACACAACCATGGTGGGTCTCATCAGCAATAATGATGAGTCACCATACAGAAAGGCGGTGCAGTGGTTAACATACTGGTGCAGAGCCAACTCTCTCAATGTAGACAAAACAAAGGAGATGGTTGTTGACTTTAGGAAGACTAGGAGTGACCACCTGCCACTGTACATCGACGGCCCCAATGTGGAGATTGTCAAAAGCACCAAATTCCTTGGTGTCCACCTGGCGGAGAACCTCACCTGGTCCCACAACACCAGCTACTTAGCCAAGAAAGCCCAACAGCGCCTCTACTTCCTGCGCAAGCTGAGGAAATCCCATCTCCCACCATCCATACTCAAAACCTTCTACAGAGGGACTATCGAGAGCATCCTGAGCAGCTGTATCACTCTCTGGGCTGGGAACTGCACTGTCATGGAGTGCAAGACCCTACAGAGAATAGTGAAGACAGCAGAGAAGATCATAGGTGTCTCTCTTCCTTCCATCACGGACATTTACACCAATCGCTGCATCCGTAAAGCCACCAGCATTGTTCCAACACACCCCTCACACTCACTGTTCACTGAAGTATTATGGCCTTCACTACCAGATTGTGTAACAGTTTCTTCCCCCAAGTCATAAGGCTCCTGAATACTCAGGGACCGGACAGATCTCTCTTACACTCACACTCACATCTGACCTTATTGTATAAATAAATAGCCATTGGATACAATTGTTCTCTATGAGCACATCTGCACTTTATCATGTTCTTTATCATGATCTTACTACTATCATATCACAATGATACACCCATCATGTCTGACTTTTGCGTTATTAACTTAAAATATTACATCTGCTGTGTGTGTGCACTTGTCTTGTCTTGTCTTGTCCCTGCACTATGCTGTCCTGTCTTGCAGGAGTTGCATATTTTTGTACTTGCACTTTTTGTCTATTGTCCGGTACATCTATGTTGTGTGTAGCACCATGGTCCTAGAGGAACGTTGTTTCGGTTCATTGTGTACTGTACAACCGTATATGGATGAAATGACAATAAACTCACTCTTGACTTGACTTGATATTAGTCATGTTACACAGTGAAGGATGAATCTGACCTGTTTTGGCAAAAAATTTGTGAAATGGCGACAAATTTGCCAAATGCATTGAAGTCTATGAATGACAAACTTTTTTTGACACATGAAACAAAATTTCCCTTATCACTATCATGTACAGTGTAATTCAGTCAATATAGTTTAAAGGAGACGGAAAGACATCCTGCACTCGGAGGTGCCAAATTTTAGGCACCCCAAGTGATTGTATTGACTTACCTGAAACCCAGGGCCAGTGCTCCTATCAGCAGAAAACTGCACCAGCCCTGGGTTATACCAGTGAGCACCACGGATCGGCTTCTTCTTGTTTCAAATTTCCCAGTCGTTCTACTGGGCATGCGCAGCTGCACGAAGAAAGAGAAAGATGCAAAAGAAGAGCTCCGTGGTGCTCACTGGAATAACCCCGGGCCAGTACAGTTTTCTGCTGATAGGAGCACCGGTTTTTCCCTTAAGTATTTTTCTCCAACATCATCTAGGTATATATTTTAAAATGTTTTTTTTACAAACACAAGGAAAGGGTTGACCTTAAATGTTAATGGCTGGAAATTACTACATGAATTATGGTGTAGGGTTATTTAAGCATGTTGTTTAGATTCACAGCTGACATTCTTGCGCAACCACTAACACACACAATATTTTCAAACACCAACCAAGGGCATATGACAAATATCCTGTATTGAAAGTGGACACCTTACACCTCACATAACTAGAACCATGAAATTCTGTATCCTCCACTTTAGCCGGTTCAAAGTTATTCATCAGCACACATTGAGTCTGGGAAAAGCTGTCTTCAACAAAGCAAACCTTTTGGAAATGAAGCCATGTATTTGTTTGTAAGTTTATTAAAAATGAACTTCTGTACTGTTAATATAATGAATGAAACTAAATTTAAATCTAACTGCTTTGGTTTCCTTTCTGGAATTTTCTTGGTAAATTGTTTGGTTTTTCTGAATGGCATTTCTAAACAAGTCCCTCTGCTGGATTATAATTTTTAATAATATCCATAAACATACACATTCCTCAATAACATCTGCAGAACCATAAAACTTTCACTGATCAAGAAAGCCTTCTTTCTCCTACTTTTCCTAATCCATGTGCTACTCATTTTGGCAGCTTCTTATTCTTAAAGAATTTATGGCAAGGGCTGCTTCCCTTCACCTGCAATATATCTTCCCCAGCCACTCCCTCCATTCCCTCAAGCTTTCTGGCAGGAAAGACATGCAAATTTAAGACATACTAAATATGTTACATAGTGTAGTAGTTGGCCAGCTCCAGCTGCTTACAATATACACAGACACTCATATGCCATTTTTATTTCAAGAACTAAGCTATAACCATGCTAGTAATTCTAGACAAGTCTGATGTATTTAAGTAGAGAGAGAGATACTGTACATCTAGGTATGATAAATCAGAGCAAAACCTTTATGGTTTATTAAAGAGTTTAACATTGAGGTAGTCATCTGAACTTTATTACATATCTGAAGGCCAATCAAGCATGCAAACAAGAAATTAGGTAAGCAAAAACTAGCAGTGAAATGAGCATTGCTGTGAATATTATCATGTAAATTATTTTAATTCACATATTCAATATTTGCATATTTTAATATATATGAGAGATATATATATATATAAATGTCCAGATAGTACCTATCTAAAGAAATATGTAGCCTTCAAAATGGACCAGCACACCAGGTTTTCAAGTGTTCAAATTGTTTTATTTTTCATATCACTCGTGTATCCAACGTTTTGGCCCACATTGGGCCCTTTATCATCCTTGATAAAGGCCCCAATGTGGGCCGAAATAACCAGCAGTCACCTTTGCCCACATACCCACATTCTCGTTTCCATGTAAGGTCACATAGCCAATTGGATTTGCTTCTACAGAACTTAAATTACAATGCAGTGCTGGGGTCGAGATATAATGATGTAATAAAAAAAAATGTTCCAGCTGAACCTAAACCCAGTGATAAAACGTTACCAGGTACATTTCCAATAATTTGTAAATATCTTAGTAAAACAAAAATGGCAATAAAACATGACTATATCTTTTTAATAATTGAAAAGGACCTGGTATGTTTGCTTATATATAGGGATATAGATGTGTTTATTTATGTTTGTTTTTATTTATGTTTGCATGTGTGCAAAAAATACTAAATTCAAGGTTTTTTATCGGAAAAAAACTTGAATGTCATGAAGGCTGCAAACATCACCAAATTGAACCCCTGACCTCTTCCATTGACTTATACAGTAATTCGGCAGGTTTTAGGTGGCGAATAGTCGAAGTTGAGTTCTTAAAGGGCCAGAGTATGATAAATCTCTAAATTTGAATTTTCATTAAAATTTGAATCGAGTATGGATAATCCACAATTCGAATTTGCAAGTTTTGACCAATTTTTGTTTTGAAAATTTGAATTTGAATTTTCACTTCTACCCTTAATAAGTCCTCCAGAACACAGAACATTTACTATGTGCAAGAAGGTGCACCAGGGGATGCAAGGCACCTGGGTACCCTGTTCTTACTGAAATTGCACAAGTGCTTTCTCTTTGGGTTCTTAGTTGTGCTGTAACTATTATCCTTTTTTGAACTACTTACCAGTTACTAGGTACAATACAGACAATATATATTGTTCTGCCCAACTTTCATTATTTATCTAGTAGCAGAAGAAAGAATGAGGCTATTGTTGTACATCCATTCCTGGCATGCTGCTCCCAAATATGTATGGATAATCTCTAGCACCAGGTGCACTCTGCAAATGTTGAGAAACAATGTGTTACCACAAAGTCTTTGCCAGAGTAAAATAAAGAGATCTTCTTCTTCTACAAGCCATGTAAGGCAACACAGAGCTGTAAATGCACAGGAGTAAGACTATAAAATCTGAAAATAAGCTACTCCATATGTGTGAAAGAACTCTAGTGTTTATTTATGGAAAAAGTGGTGTTAAATGGAGCTTCAGATTGTTCTGTGGCTTCAGGATTTTCACCTGGAAAGATTTACATGTTCAAGCCAACTTCTTGGCTGACACTCTGATAAATTGCCTTGACCCTTAAAGACCCCTAGTTGCTCAATGGATTGCAAAGATGTTAATGACTTTTCAATTATCAGAATAGTGGGTAAAAATCAATGTAAACAGTACAGTATGTAAGAGAGAAACTATTTGCAAAAGAGAGTACAATATACATCCCGTATTCCATGCACTGATGTTCAATCCCAAGTAAATTAGGACTGTGGGTTGCATTGACATCATTGTATAGTTCATAGCTACAAAGATAAAAATGAAATGCTTGCCCCTGGTTTAAAATATGTGAATATATGGGAATACATGGAGAGCACTCAAATGAAGGGCCATACCTGCTAAAATAGCAAAAAGAACATTCATGTGCTACAATTCAGAACAATAACCACCAATGGAGAGATGAAATCTCATAACTTTATAAAGCATAAACTTTGATAGCATAAACACTACAGTAACTTGACATACCCAAAAAGTACCGTATATACTCGAGTATAAGCCGAGTTTTTCAGCATCCAAAATGTGCTGAAAAAGTCTACCTCGGCTTATACTCGAGTCAGCGGGCAGTAGCTGAGATTGCAGTCACTTTTAATCATTCCTATACCAACAGTTCGCTTGGGGAGAGACTGCAATATCCCACAATGCCCTCTGTTGGTTATATGAAAGAATAACAGTGCGCCCTCTGTTGGTTATATGAAAGAATAACAGTGCGCCCTCTGTTGGTTATATGAAAGAATAACAGTGACTGCAATATCACACAGCGCCATTTGTTGGTTATATGAAAGAATAACAGTGCACCCTCTGTTGTTTATATGAAAAAATAACAGGGACTACAATATCACACAGCACCCTCTGTTGGTTATATGAAAGAATAGCAGTGCGCCCTCTGTTGGTTATATGAAAGATTAACAGTGACTGCAATATCACACAGCGCCCTCTGTTGGTTATATGAAAGAATAACAGTGACTGCAATATCACACAGCACCCTCTGTTGGTTATATGAAAGAATAGCAGTGCGCCCTCTGTTGGTTATATGAAAGAATAACAGGGACTGCAATATCACACAGCACCCTCTGTTGGTTATATGAAAGAATAGCAGTGACTGCAATATCACACAGCACCCTCTGTTGGTTATATGAAAGAATAGCAGTGCGCCCTCCGTTGGTTATATGAAAGAATAGCAGTGCGCCCTCTGTTGGTTATATGAAAGAATAACAGTGACTGCAATATCACACAGCGCCCTCTGTTGGTTATATGAAAGAATAACAGGGACTGCAATATCACCGGCGCCATCTGTTGGTTATATGAAAGAATAGCAGTGCGCCCTCTGTTGGTTATATGAAAGATTAACAGTGACTGCAATATCACACAGCGCCCTCTGTTGGTTATATGAAAGAAAACAGTGACTGCAATATCACACAGCGCCCTCTGTTGGTTATACAAAAGATTAACAGTGATGGCAATATCACACAGCACCCTCTGCACATGGTAGTGGGACAGTGGGACAATGCACACAGTAATCCGTTTGGCAATTCTCTGTCACCATCAACTTTGCAAAGAAGTCCGGTTGATCACTGGGGGGTCACTTTGGCGGAATGTGCGCTGCTGGGAGACAGGGCTGTAGTTGTGTCTAGGCTTATACTTGAGTCAATAAGTTTTCCCAGTTTTCGTAGGTAAAATTAGGTAACTCGGCTTATACTTGGGTCGGCTTATACTCGAGTATATACGGTAGTCATTTTTTCCTGCGTAATAATAATAAAAGTTCATACAGATTACAATAGTCACATCAAAAGAATATAGCTCAATGATGAATACAGGTATGGGATCTGTTATGCAGAAACCTCTGAGAAAACCTCAGAGAAAGCACTGAATTATGGGAAGGCCATCTCCCATAAGGTGATGACAGAAAGACCCTTTTTTGGAAACAAGTCCTGAGCATTCTGGATAACAGGTCCCAGACCTGTACATACACCCAGTGACTATAGGACCATTTGAGACATAAAAACAGACACATCTGGGTAAATGAGAATCAACCTTACATTTTAGCACCAGTCTTTATGAAGGGGAATTCTACTGGGTAATATAACATAGGTGGAAACTGCCTTCTCCTGAATGTTCTGCTGGTTACGTAAGTCATATATTTTAGTCAGAAAATTCACACTTATGCAGATTACACTGAGCAGGTAGCACAAATTTCCCACAGGTGACAAATCTCTTTATGTGCCATAACCTATATGGTGGGGAAATGTAGCTTAACATCAATAGGAAACGCAACCCCATCCCAAAGTCAAAGACTTCTGGTTATTATGCAGCCTGGCAGAGTGCTTTGGCGACACTGGAGCCATGGGTGTTGGCAGTGTCGGACTGGCCCACTGGTATACCAGTAAAACTCCCGGTGGATTCAAGTGTCAGTGGGCCCTCCTGCTAAACATTTGGCCTATTTTATGGCCATTCCCTATTTCTATGAGGCTAAATTAATGGAATAATACATTATAATAGGTAAATAAAAGCGTCTAGGGGAATAGAGGATGAGTGAGGAGAGGAAGAATAATAGTACTGAGTGTGGGTCCCTGATCTAAGGTTTTTTGGTGGGAGCCTGGTCCAAGGTTTTTTGGTGGGCCCCTGGTCTGACACTGGGTCTTGGTTTATCACCTAAATTATAATCCATCACTTGAGCTGTGGCAAATCACGCTTTATGACCTTGGTCTGTAAAAATTAATGTGCAAACTATGCAGATTATTGCTCTATAGCTTGTTTTCTATTTATGCTGACCTGGAGCACGGTAACATGAGCATCTTGTCATCTTCTGCAAGTAACTAAACATAAATTCCTCTATTAAAATTGGTAATGGCAAAATCCAACCCTCTGTGTCAGACATGTAGCTGCTTGCCAGAATAATGTTTATTGTAGCAGTTTATACACATAACTCTTATTTTTCCACCCAGGACTAGCTCCCAATTAACTGTGTAGAGTACTGGTTAATGTAGACTCTCATTCTCAGCTGGGCCCTCATATAAATGTGTGGAAGAATGGAGACATGTTGTTAAACTGTACCTCTCTGCTGCTCAAAACAGGATTTTTGGATACCAGGAGTTCTCAATCAGTATACTCCTTTATTAATTATTTGCTTCTCTAAGGTAAAGTGTCAGGGCATATTCATTTACAGAGCATATCTCACTTTCTTGGGGGTACACTTTGCAGCATCAGTCTCAACAGAAACTTTTCTGGGGGCAAAGTCATCAGTCAAAAATTTTTTTTTTCTAGATTAAGCCTGTATAAAATAACTAGGTGCCAAGTTTGAAGGAAATCAATGTATTATTATTATTAACATGTATTTATATAGCGCCAACATATTGCGTAGCACTGTAAAGTAAATGTGATTATACAACTAAATCACATGAATTCTATACATAGAACATATGGAGTTACATACATCAGAATCAATACAGGTACAAAAGGTGAGGAAGGCCCTATGCATAGGCATACAGTCTAAAGGGAAGGGAGTAATACACAAGGTGTGGGAGTGGGCAAAGACCATAAAGTCTCTCATAGCTTAAATAATTGGATTACTAGGGGGCTGTTTAAGTAGATAGCATAAATCATTAAAATCTGTTGCACTATACATAACACAATAATAAAAATCTGAAATAATAAAAATTTGAAAAACATTTGCCCATCTATATATATATATATATATATATATATATATATATATATATATTTGAATTCTCTGAAGAACCAGCACTCCCGTATATAAAAAATATTTGTTTTTATTTCTGTTACATTCCAACGTTTCGGTCCCTGTTGGGACCTTTCTCAAGGATGGTCCCAACAGGGACTGAAACATTGGAATGTAACAGAAATAAAAACAAATATTTTTTATATACGGGAGTGCTGGTTCTTCAGAGAATTCAAATACATATATTTTAACCGTGCACCCCAGCTGGAGAAGCTACATCAGTGTGCCTTGGAGTGCGGATACTCATTGGAACGTGATATATATATATAATAGTATATACATGTGTATATTTACAGACATATTGGGCTAGTTCATAAGCAGGACTGGAAAAAAATAGCAGAGCTGCCAATGAGTGGGAAAAACCAGAACATAAGAGACTTTATGGAAAGTGAAATACAAACAGAATAAATACAGTGAGGCTGAGAAATTTGGTGGGTTCCCTTCATACAGCAGCCACACATAACTATTCCCTTAGTGCCACTTACTGAACAATAATATACACACCTTTGTGCCACTTACTGCACAATAATACTCACACACAGACACACACACTTCAGACATTCCAATAAGATCAGAACTTCACATACACTTGCACAAGCAGAATACCAACACCAAAGCTATTTTTCCTGCTGCTAGCACACTGCTTGTCTCTATCGCTCTCTCTTTCTCTGCCTCCTCATGTCCCCTGTAAATAAATTCAATATGGCCTCTGCTCCACTGTGGAACACTCGTCTATCTTGCTTTTTGTTCCTACAATGAGCAAGGGAATTGAGAACAACTGAAGACAATCAGAGCAACACAGCCCCATTTAAACAGCAATCCAGGCCAGCGGGTTGCAAGCTGAAAAATTGGACAGTTACATAGTTACATAGTTACATAGTTACATAGTTAAATTGGGTTGAAAAAAGACAAAGTCCATCAAGTTCAACCCCTCCAAATGAAAACCCAGCATCCATACACACACCCCTCCCTACTTTTAATTAAAATTCTATATACCCATACCTATATTAACTATAGAGTTTAGTATCACAATAGCCTTTAATATTATGTCTGTCCAAAAAATCATCCAAGCCATTCTTAAAGGCATTAACTGAATCAGCCATCACAACATCACTCGGCAGTGCATTCCACAACCTCACTGTCCTGACTGTGAAGAACCCCCTACGTTGCTTCAAATGAAAGTTCTTTTCTTCTAGTCTAAAGGGGTGGCCTCTGGTACGGTGATCCACTTTATGGGTAAAAAGGTCCCCTGCTATTTGTCTATAATGTCCTCTAATGTACTTGTAAAGTGTAATCATGTCCCCTCGCAAGCGCCTTTTTTCCAGAGAAAACAACCCCAACCTTGACAGTCTACCCTCATAATTTAAGTCTTCCGTCCCTCTAACCAATTTAGTTGCACTTAGTCTCTGCACTCTCTCCAGCTCATTTATATCCCTCTTAAGGACTGGAGTCCAAAACTGAACTGCATACTCCAGATGAGGCCTTACCAGGGACCTATAAAGAGGCATAATTATGTTTTCATCCCTTGAGTTAATGCCCTTTTTTATGCAAGACAGAACTTTATTTGCTTTAGTAGCCACAGAATGACACTGCCCAGAATTAGACAACGTGTTATCTACAAAGACCCCTAGATCCTTTTCATTTAAGGAAACTCCCAACACTCTGCCATTTAGTGTATAACTTGCATTTATATTATTTTTGCCAAAGTGCATAACCTTGCATTTATCAACATTGAACCTCATTTTCCAGTTTGCTGCCCAGTTTTCCAGTTTAGACAGATCACTTTGCAAAGTGGCAGCATCCTGCATGGAACCTATAGTTCTGCACAATTTAGTATCATCTGCAAAAATAGAAACAGTACTTTCAATGCCCACCTCCAGGTCCAGGTTGGGTGGTAAAATTCCAGAGGGGTCCTTGCCCCCTATTTGTGGACACCAGTGCTTGGCAGGAATCCCACTTCACCTCTGTGAAATCCCTTAGTGGACTTGGATCACCTCTAGGGGAAACTCCAGGGACTCTAACCTGATTCCTATCCATTATTATTAGCAGACTGTATCACCTGGGAGAGATACCTTCAATCTACTACTCCTACTTTGGAGCTCAAAGCTGCTCTTTCTAGCTCAACTTACCTGACACTTCTTGAGTATATTATGACAGGAGCTCCACATATCACTATCTAATACCTCATTCACGGCCCTGTTCCCCAACTTTGCCAATTACCTTTGGAGCCTTTCCTTTACTGGGGTCCCATGCTCCCCAGCACCGCTCACCCTGTTCCACAGGTGGAGACCAAAAATGAGGAGCAACCTGCTCTCACAATATCAAACTATCTCAGGAAGTGGTCACACCCACCTAGGTATCCAGGTTATAGTTACCAGAATTCCTTACAGAAAATTAAGGGAGAACCTAAAAGGGTATTTCCCAAGCCAGTAGAGGATTTAACCCTATTGTCCTTCCATACATATAGATCCTGATGGCAAGGCCCAGACTGATAATCTGCAAATGCTGATGTTGATTTCTGGACTTTGACTCTTGCCTGAACCTTTTTTACCACAATCCTTTGCTACCTGACTACACTGCTTCCTGATCCCTTTGGTTACTGCAAACTTAGGGGTCCGTTTACTAAAGCGCGGTAAAAATATTTGCACAAAATATAGACAAATATGTTTTCGCCAGTTTACTAACCTGCGGTAAATATAAATTTATGTTTTCGCCAGTTATCGCATTCGCTGAAAATAACGCTATGTACACATTAACGCTTGTTTTACTAAACAGCGAAATGTGCAATAGCCTAAATTTACACAAGAATATTCGCAACATTTTACCGCCACCTATGTAGTGGCGTAAAAAGTTTTTTTTTGCCAGAAAATTCTCAAGGGGCAGGAAATATCCCATAATACTTTTTTAATCATTCTGAGTTTCAGCTCAGAGGCGTATTATTGGCAAGGGGCATCACAGTCCAAGGATTCGTCAGCCTCTACGCTTTTTTGGTTTCATTGTGATTGGCTACATTAAACTGCATTTCTATGAAGCAAAGAGATTAACTGGTATGATTTCTTTTTCATATGATTCTATTCGCAGAAGGGTTTATATGATGCAGACATGTTTGATTGGTGTTACTCTGGTAATGTTGTTGGATGGTATAATCATCAGTCAATAAAGTTTATAAGTTTTGACGATGCATTTCTAGCCATAAATGTCACAGTAAAATTTGACATAATAATCGCCATAAAACAAGACTATTTTATAGCATATATATCCGCAAAAACGTAATTTGTTGCCAGAAAATTCGCAACTCGCTAAAATTACCGCTAACATAAGCTGGTTCCATAACGTAGTTACCGCAAGTGATCGCAATGACCTCTGAGATTATCGCTGTTTAGTAAACTTAGTCGCTGCCAATATTCTGGCGTAAAAATATTCTCAGCGATAACATGCGGAAACTTAAAGTCAGATGTACAGCACTTTAGTAAACAGACCCCTTGGACTTAACCCTGAAGCTTCTTCCACGGTCTGGACTTCCCTGAGGCTTGGGACGCAAGGCCCCTGACACTGCAGCTTAAGGGAGCTGAAGCGTACCCAACCAAGCCGCTGAAAGAGAGTCAAACCATCGAATAGGAGCCAAATTAACCCTATGGTCCTGCCATACATCGAAAATCTGAGTCTGATGGCCAGGCCCAGACCAGAAATCTGCCCATATATAACTTTTATAGGGGGTAGAGCACTGACCACCAATTTTGTTTTTACTTTATGGGGGGACCCAGCCACCAATGTTTTTTTTTTTCAACTTATATATGGGGACACCCTGGCTGCCATTTTTTATTACTTTTATGGGGAGACCCTGGCCAAAAAATGTTTTTGTAACCCATAGGAACTGATCAGCAGGGGGCATTTACTGGTCATCTGTTTAAAAGCAAACATTTTATCTGTTGCTATGAGTTACTGCTCCTGGCCAAACTTTGTGCTGTTTATTACATATGGGGGTAAGGTTTTTAGGACCCACTCTGTAGTTGCAGATGACTCAGCTCAAACAAGTAGCTGACACAGGACATGGTATTAAAATGTTTAATCTCAATGTGAAGAAGGCCCCAGGGCCTGATGGAATACATCCTTGAGTACTTAGAGAGTTTAGTTCAGTTTTAACCAGGTCACTCTCTCATTTTTCAGATTCCATTTCATCTGGTACAATACCAATAGACTAGAGGAAAGCTGATGTAATTCTATAAGCCTGTAAATTTAACATCTGTAGCAGACAGAGTGTGTTAAGTGTGTTAAGGGATCACATTCAGGAATATCTTCTAAAGAATTCTATTCTAAATATTAATCAGCATGTCTATATGAAGGACAGATCATATCACACAAATGTAATTGCTTTTTATGATAAAGTAAATAAGAATTTGAACAGTGGGGTTGCTGTTGATCTGTTTGGATTTTGTGTGCCCCAATAATGACTGCTTTCTAAACTAGGGCCATGATCCTTTATTATAAAAAGAGCACCACATTCAGATCATGATGATCCCTAACTGTATGACACTGCTGTGTCCATATATATTATAAGTATATGATATGGATATGAATTCCATTAGTCCATATTATAAACATGTATGTTGTAGAGCAAAAGGAAGAGGTAATAGGTTATTTAAGGGGGCATCATGTCATTTAACTTTCATTCTACGACATCCACCAGCAGGCATATAGCTTTTGAACACAATACTATACCCTCAAGTTTCCCTCAAGGACTGTGTTAATTAGAGATAAATCCTGAGCTAATATTATGCTTTGCATCTCTTTGTATATGCTATCAGAAAACCACAGGAGTTAGTCTTGCTATGGACTGGAACTTTGCTTAGCTCTGTTTTGGTTTTAGGGCAAATAGAAGAGAGCACATCACAATACCTAGGACTATAAGCCACAAACTTCATGTTGAAGAAAATAAAGAATTCTGCTGTTGTGTATACTGTATGTGTCTACAGGGTTGGACTGGTGGGCCTGGGGCTGCTGTCCAGGGCCCCCCTCAGGACCCCCCAGGGTTTGCTGGTGTGCCATCTAGCCGTGACGTGCCCACATCGTGAGCACACTACTAGGTTTTTTGGGTTGGTGCGGCAGGAAGGAGCCTCTGGGTGCGGATCTGGACCATCGGGGTCCACAAGAGCCTAGTCCAACCCTGTGTGTCTATGTGCTCTCAGACCATGTTCCTAAGAACTCCATGTGATATCCATATTTTACAAACACCACTATTTTTTATATAGAAAGACGTGATATACAGTGCTTTATAGAGATTGATGATCACCCACTGCCACAGTGCTGCCTACAGTCTGAAGTCCCTACCATGCACCACACATTGGTTTCATTTTAACCAGGTGCTATTTAATGCACTTTTTTTTTAAATATTGGATAATATGGGAGAAAACTAGATCACAGCTGCAAAGGGAGAATAAACAAACTGCATTCAGACTGTGCTCTGTTTCAAATCAAACTCAGGATTCCAGTATTTGCAGGGTCACAGTGCTAGTTATGCCACCCAAATAGAGTTATGTTGTAAAAAGTAGTCTGTGCATGTGTAGTAACCCCTAGCAACCAAGCAGCAGTTGGCATTTACTGGTCACCTGTTTCCAAACAAACATCATATTGGTTGCTATGGGCTATTGCACTTGCTGCCTTTTATTACATATGGCGGTTAGTGTTCTTTTCTTTCAATAAAAATATTTTATATATTGCTTAGCCACACATGCATTTATATACTAAGGGGGCTAGTTACCAAGCTCCGAATACCCGAATTTGCCCCCAAAATCCAAAAAATTCGTGATTTTTTTTTTAAAAAAAACAGACTTTTAAAAAAATAACGAATTTTTCTGAATTTATAAACCCAGAAGGCTAAAAAGCACGAATATAAAACCAAGGCATCTCAAACCTGTCGAGGTTGCATGAAAGTCAATGGGAACAGTCCCACTGATTTTTGGTTTGCATTATGTTTCGGACAATTTCACAATGTTTTCTGAGCTTTCAGAGGAAAAAATTGTGAAATTCTGAGCTTTTCCCGCAAAGGTAATTTTAGGGAAAATGTAATAATAAATAAGCATGGAAAACCCGAGCAGGTTAGATCGGAGTTTGTAGCAGCCAATAGATAAATGAGATAAATTCGGACCTTGATAAATAACCCCCCAAGCCTTATAAAGGTTGCTGCAACACTCTTACAAATAAGATGCAAAATTCCTAAAAAAGCTGCAACTTATATCTGCTATGCAGGAAATATTATAATGCTAAGGGGCCTATTCACTAAGTCGAGTGAAGGAATAGAGGAAAATAGAGGAATTAAACTTCGAATTTCGAATGTTTTTTTTTGGCTACTTTGACCATCGAATTGGCTACTTCGACCTTCGACTACAACCTTCGACTTCGAATCGAACGATTCAAACTAAAAATCGTTCGACTATTTGACTATTCGATAGTCAAAGTACTGTTTCTTTAAAAAATTCTTCGACCCCCTAGTTCGCCACCGAAAACCTACCAAGGCCAATGTTAGCCTATGGGGAAGGTCCCCATAGGCTTTACAAGGTTTTTTTGATCGAAGGAATTTCGTTCGATCGATGGATTAATGATTATTCCTTCGATCGAACGAATTGCGCTAAATCCTTCGATATTCGAAGTCGAAGGATTTCAATTCGGCAGTCGAATATCGAGGGTTAATTAACCTTCGATATTTGACCCAAGGTAAATGTGCCCCTAATTGTTGATTTACAAAAGTTACACATGATTTACAGGCGTAATTCACCTTTAAATGAATATGAATGCATTATGTAGGCAGTAATAATATTTTAAGTATTTGGAGTTTTGTTTGGCAGTTCTCCAATTTGGAAGTACAATATGTATCTGGCTGGTTGCTTAGGTCCAATTTACTCCAGTAACCAGGCAGTGCGTTGAACAGCCAGATAAATAATAAATAATAAAAATATGTAATATAGCCTGCCATGGTCAGTGACCCCAGCAATCATATGGAAGATGAAAGAAAATAGCTAAAAAATAAAAATGGAAGTCCAATTGAATTTCTGCTTAGAATAAAACATTATAATACGTAAAAAGTTAACTTAAACTTGAACTCCCTCTTTAATACAAAACATATTCTTCTTTGTAAGAACAAAATAGATTCAATTATTATGTGTCCCTAAACCATGTATACGTGTAGCCTGAGCTCATCGTCTTTCATCTGTTCTTCATGTTTATCTCTACTCCCAACAGCCTCAGCCAGCCAACAGCTGTCTCTGACCCTGAGAGCCTCAGTCCACATCTTGAAGTATGTGCATTTGGCATCCCTTGAGTACATTGTATTGTTTTGTTATCAGGGCAATTAAAATAGTGTCACATGCCAATTAAGTAATTATTGCTCAATTAGACTATTTTACATTACTGATCAAAGATAACATTCGTAGTTAAATACAAATTTGATGTTCCCGTTACAGCTAGGGGAATGTGTGCCTACCTATTGTTTTTTTTAAAATGTAATCATCCAAAAACACCTAATAACAAAGTACCACACACAAACAAATTGTTAATACTTTATCTCCAGTCTAGTCTACAGTATCTGCTTAAACTATATATAGACTGCAGTCCAACACTAGGCACAGCACCCTGCAGAATCACTGTAAAAAAAGACTAATTCCAGATGTGTTCTTTAAACTTTTTTCCTGTTCTCAAAGGTCAGTTGCAGTTCCCTATGTGTTAACCCCTTTCCTGCTGAACTCTGCAGCACTTTGCAGTGTAGACCACGAAGGGATTTCTTCAGCAGTGAAGGAGTTGAAAGGCTGGGAACACCTCTCTCGAGTTTCAGAAAGGGGTGGAATTTAATGGATGCCAAAGTTTTCCCTATTTAAGAGAAGCGCAGAGGAATCTGAGTGGCTTAGTTCTGTAACAGGGCCCATCGCTGAAGGGGCAGGGCAAACAATTGATGGTGCTAATTTGACTTTGTTTTATTTTGTTTTTCCCCCCTGAGTCTGCACTTAGAGTCTCGTGTCTAACATTTAGACATGATGAGCTTAGTGCAAATTGCTTCCCTTCTCTGTGCCCTAGCAGTGACTTACCCTTCCCTAATTTTGGCACAACAGCAGAATGGTGAGTAACACTCTCACAGTTTCATTATTTCCTTTTAACTTTGTCATGTTTTGCAGAGTAGCTGAAACAAGCTCTATAGCTTGCACAGCTGGATGCAGCATCCTCTGTAATTTAGCTCTGTGCAATAAGATCACTTACACAGTGATCACAAAGATTTAAAATGATCATATTTTGAAATCAGCCACACACACACACATATATATATATATATATATATATATATATATATATATACATATATATATATATATATATATATATATATATATATATATATATATATATATACACACATAAAGATATATATATATATATATATATATACACACACATATATACAGTATATACACACAAATATATCTTTGTTTATTGCATAGTTCCTATGCTGTTCAGTTATTGTACCATCATTTCACCATCACCATAATTTCTTGCTTATTTCTGTTCATAATGCTGGTTCAATGTTTGGAAGCTCAGCTTCCCAGTGTCTCTCTATATCCTACACTAATACAACAATAAACACCCTTTCATAGTTGATACAAATTTCAGTTTTACTCTCACAGAAATCTGTTTTCCTTTTTTACATTCTCTGTTTTCCTGCTGGTACCAATTACTAATGTACAATTAAAATGTTTTTTATAACCTAATTCATGTTAGCAGCCTTTGATGTATTTCCAGTTGCTTCTAAAGTTCAGATTTGTTTCTAATACTATACACAATGTATGCTGATATGCAATTATAATCTAAACATCTATAAAATTAACTCAAAATCAATATGAGTAAAGCACTGTGTATCTCGCTATGTAAATAAATGAGGATGATGATGATATGAGTGTGTTATCTGAATGACATAGTTCTACAGTGTTTTACTTGAATGTTTAATGAATGAAAGTGCACAAGCTTTTTTTTTATTATTATTTGGACTGGCCATCTGCTTTCTTTTGTTAGAAACAGATTTAATTGGCTCAGGAACTAAGCAGCAATGTATATGGCATGTCTTTTAGGAGACAATCAAGCAGTTGAGGGTTTTTTGCATCCAGACTGAAGCTGGCAATAAAACTTCTTTCATAGGAACAATAGATGCAGTTATAGGTCCCCACCCCTTCATGCTCCATTACAGATAATGTACACACTCTAAAATGCTGTGAGCAATGAGCAAGCCAAGGAAAGGACAATATATATATATATATATATATATATATATATATATATATATATATATATATATATCTATATATAAAAAACACATAACACATACACTGCTATATGTGTGTCCAGCCCTTTTCTGCATTCTTTGCCCATTACATCTGCACATGAAATACTTGCAGTGCTGGGTGGAGATGACTGTTGTTTGGATTAATAGTTTAGAATAAGCCTCTTCCTTAAAAGGCATGATTAGACTTGTGGGAGAGTTGATCCATATTCAGAGCTGAGTATTATTTCTACACTTTGTTTATTTCTAAATTAGTGAAAAGGTTTTATTTGTGTATGGGTTTTAAAGAAACAGAATGAATTGCCTACAAATGAAGAATTCCTCATTATGGAAAATGTGCCAGTATCCTGCCCAGCTAATACAGAGCAAAAGAGTATTATTTCAGTCTGCATTGTTGCAAATTGTATCTGGTCAGAATAATGATGCTTACACTGTGTTTCTCATGGAGTGAGAAGTACACACAATATCAGAAGATGGGGTTGATTTGTCATGTCTCAGACTAATAATTTCCATATAGTCATAGCTGCTGGCGATGAATTTCCAGCTCATGTTGTAACAGCTGGAAAAAACTGTGTTTTCAAATGAAGAACATCCCCTATGTAGTCTGCAGAACAAAAGAACAATATATGATCACATAGCTATGGATATACTGTATGTTACTATAGAAAGCCTTTTGCTAATGTCATTAGGGGTTACTCTTTAGGGTTTTCAATTTGGACACATAACAGCAAATGAGCAGGCTAATGTAAAACACATGTCCTGTTGAACAGTTTTATTATCCTTTGTGTGTTACATGAAAATCCTTTTTTTTTTTTTTATTACTTGCATTCAGAGTCCAGATTTTAACAATCAGAAACTGCTGACATTCTCAAAGTGGGGAAGAATATTTTTTTTTTCTCATGTATATCTAATGGGATTCGAGGATGCAAATTTATGATGTTGAACTGCTGCCCCCATGTGGCCAATGTGAATGTTGCTTTGCCAAAAGCCTTGTCTTGGAAAGTCTTGCCACACCTTACAGCAGAAGAATTCCCTGTATCCTGTTTCAATACATGGCCATGCCCAAGAATACATTTGAGTTGGATTTTAACTTAAATGTGATGCTTCATAGACATGGTTAGATTTCAGAAATCACATCTTTTTGATCTAAAATATTATCAATATGGGATATGGTTTATATATATATATATATATATATATATATATATATATATATATATATATATAAATATATATATATATATAGTCAACTTTGTTATATATATATACTTTAACACAGCACCCGGAAGCAGATACCTGAAGTTCAGTGAGTGAGGACGCCGATGTTAAAGTGTGTATATATATATATATATATATATATATATATATATATATATGTGTGTGTGTGTGTATATATATATATATATATATATATAAATAATAATTTACTGCATTGTTGTGTTTTCTCATTGCATCTATACAATAAATGCCCTTTCCTATGTATTTTTACCTTAAATTAAAATAATAAGAAAGTACACTTCAGGGTTGCAGACATTTTAGCATCTCCATGTTCCCTAGAAGGCTATTTGTACAATATATATATCACTACAGTGCATAATAAACATTTTCTTGTTCCAAATCATATCTTAATATATCTTAATTTGGATCAAGTACAAGGTACTATTTTATTATTACAGAGAAAGGGAAATCCTGTAAATCATTTGAATTTGAATTATTCAGATAAAATGGTCTTTCCATGATTCAGATTATCTGCTTTATATCTTTATATAATTTATTTTGTGAACTCCTAGAAGATAATCAGTTCTGGTATTAAGGATAAGTTCCTAACTGTTCAGGATAAAGGAAAATACTTGATAGCTTTGTGCCTGATTAGGGTGTGGTGCAAGTACTGTTAGGCTTCGAATCCAGTACATCAGGGCTTTGTGCCATACTTTTTATAAGCAAACTTTACAAATAAAACCAATGTGAATATCATTTAATCTATCACTGAACTTCACAACAAAAAAAGACAAATAACATAAAACAAAGAACACCACTAACATGGCAAATCATTTCATTTTGGAACCAAATAAAAACTATATGGACGCTGCAGCTAAAACACAGTACATGTATGAGTACCAATAGGAATAAAATGCACCAATGTAAAGAGCCTGAGTTAAGTATCTACATTTGAGAAAAAAGATCTGCAGAATCCCCATCTAAAATAATGTTATGAAGTCTTTTTCTTGAGAACCCAGCTTGGGACGAAACACAGGATCAGTTTGGCTGTGGATCAAACTAAACATGTACTTGTAGCACAGAATGTTTCCCCATTTGAAACAATAAAAGCTACTAGTCAGAATAATGCTACTGCACTTGCCACTACTATAGCCTAAGTCACTCTCAGGAGGCATGGCTTATATTGCCAAATCCTTTGCATTTAGAGTAACTGAGAAGCAGATATTCACTTTAGCAAATACCATTATTTATATACCATAACATTTCAGTGCATTCATATTTATTTGAATTCTCTATGCATGTCTTTTATAAACTCTCTTTCTCATTAGTGTGTCTGTGCCTCGTGGTACCTGTCTGATAACCACAGCCACAGGTAAAAAAAGTTGGAGACCCCTGTTCTAAACCCTCAACTTTTACATTACTGTGGATTAGTCATACAGGCTGATACATTAGATAGCTTTAAAGGGGAAGGAAACCTAGTTGGCGCAAAAACCCTCCCGTGTGTTGCCCATCCTCCCTCCTCCCCCCTGGCCTACCGTCCCGATGGGCAAATGCCCCTAACTTGTTACTTACCCTTCTGCGCAGGTCCAGTCCAGGGAGTTCACAGACGACATCTTCTTCCACTGCGTTATGGTGCAGTTGGCGTTTTCGCCGGTACAGATCTACTGCGCATGCGCCAAAAATCACAAAGTACCTGCGCCGTTCAAAGCAGCAAGAAGAAAGAAACTAGGTTTCCTTCCCCTTTAAGAAGGGATTGGATGGCTTTTTAGCAAGTGAGGGAATACAGGATTATGGAAGATAATGGAAGATGGTACAAGTTGATCCATGGACTAGTCCGTTTGCCATCTTGGAGTCAGGAATTTTTTCCTGAGGCAAATTGGAGAGGCTTCAAATGGGATTTTTTGCCTTCCTCTGGATCAACTAGCAGTTAGGCAGGTTATATATAGATTAAAAGGTTAAACTTGATGGACATATGTATTTTTTCAACCCAATTTACTATGTTACTGGCTCTACCCCATATCTCCTAATAAGCATTAACGCTAAGGACAATGTCAGATGTAGTGCTTTATTGTCCATGAGAGATCACCTGAGCTGGGGCCTAAAAAGAGTCCAAATATACCTTATAATCCAAAATAAGTGGGGGTTCATGCATACATGCAATTTGTATGCCCCAATTTGCTTTAATTGCTGAAAACTTCAGAAGGCATTATCCATATATGTGTATGTTTTACATGCAGCGATCCCCATTGTTCTTGATAAAAAATAATTTGCAGATGTTTTGTTCCTCCAGAAGAGGTAATCTCCCATGTTTCACAAAGCATTATGTCTGACTTTGCCTTTAAAGGGTAATTTAAACTTGTCTGTCATGTAATACTATAATTGACATATCTTTACTGCAGGTAAACACAACATCTTGGTGATATGTATGTATATTTTAATTTGTATAGTGCTCCTTGAGGGCAAAGCACTGTACAGCAAAACAATAAAATAGTAGAAGAAAGAGGGGATAATTGCAACAGTTAACACAAATAAATACAAATATACATAAATATACAATACAATACAATACAAACATACATATAAGTATAGTTACAATACAATACAATGTAAACATAAAACAATAAGTATAGTTACAAGACAGTACTTGGTGTCAAAGAGACAAAAGGAGGAAGGTCCCTGCCCAGTAGAGCTTACAGTCTAAATGGGAGGGTAACATACAGACACAAATCAGAGGGATATTAAGTGCTGTAGGTTACAGTAGGTGCCACTGCCATATAAGTGTCAGTTCCCAGATCAGGTGGCTTGCAAGTGTTCCAAGAAGTAGTTTTTCAGTTTAGTTCTGAAGACACTGAGAGAGGATTCTCTCTGGAGAATTTCAGGAGTGGTATTCCAAATATAAGGAGAAGCAAGACAGAAGGGTTTGATGCGGGAAACAGCAGTAGTAGTGGGGGGTGCAACCAAGTGGTTTCTCTGAGGGAGTGGAGAATTCGGACAGGAGCATATAGACAGACAAGAGATGAGATGTAGTTAGGTGCAGAGGAGTGAAGAGCTTTGAAGGTTATAAGGAGGAGTTTGTAAGTTATTCTTTGTTAAGCCATGATAAGGACTTCAGCAGGGGAGGGGCCTGTATCCTTTTTGATGAGAGAAGGAGAATTCTGTCAGCAGTGTTTAACACAAACAATAGAAGATCTGGGCGTTAGGAAGGCCATTTAGTAGAAGGTTACAGTAATCTAGTTGGGATAGGATGAGATAGGATAAGAATATATGTTATAGCCTCCTTTCTGCTTTAGAAATAAAACTCCCTGGCCCATCCTGTTGAATGCTGGCATTGTCAACACAGTTGCATAATACCACAAGTAACCATAGGTCCTTTTCTAACAATGCTTTAATGGCAACCTAGCTTCATTTATAGCATAATGAGCATAATAATTAGGGATGTAGCGAACTGCCGATTTGGTGTTCGCGAACGCCGTTCGCGAACACCGGCAAAAAATGCGAATGTTCGCGAACAGTTTGCGAACTTCTAACACCCGCTAAAATCGTTCGATTCGAACGATCGCAGGATTTTAATCGTTCGATCGAACGATTTTCATTCGAATCGAAAGATCGAACCATTCGATCAAATGCTTTTCATTCGATCGAATGCTTACAATCGTTCGAACGAATGGAAATCGTTCGATTTTTAGCGGCCGAAGGAATTCGAATGGTCGAATGGTCGAACGATTTGTATTCGAATCGAACGCGAACGCAAAATGCGAACGTCGCGCGACGTTCGCGAACATTCGGCGGACGCGAACGGTCGAAGTTCGCGCGAACAAGTTCGCCGGCGAACAGTTCGCTACATCCCTAATAATAATAAGTGAGTGGAGATTGATTTAAAACCATATATAACATTGTACAGAAACACTTGGACAAATTCTGCTTAATTAAAACTTAAATGTCAGATTTTCATGGAATAAACTTTTAATCTGTATAATTTCATTAGTAAAGCACCATAACCTTTTTAACAATCTTTTCTCAGACAAAAATATTGGACTCAGCCTTATTCTTCCTGGCAGGAACATTGTCTGTTCAATATCAGTGGGACAACGGAAAACATGAGATAGCGCACGCAGACATTTGTTAGCTGCAATTAGAAGCCCTGTCTTTTGCCTTGCATGTTTTGGCAGTGTCTGCGGAAAGTGAATTCCTTGCTGATTAGCTAAGAAACCACATCCATTTTCCATAATTTATGCCTTAAATATTACTTGGATTACAAGTAAATCTAAAAGAAATGTTTTTAATTCAACGGTTCTTTTGTGGCCTAAAGCAACACTACCGTTTTAAATAAAAATTACCTTTCTACATTTTATGTACAGTATGCATGTCAAACTTTTTCTCTTTATTCTTTGAGAAAATTTACAGCACAGAAATAAAATGTCCTTTTCCATGGATGGCCGCACCTTTCTTCCTTTGGGTAAGACAGTGTCAAGAAAAAATGTGAAGATTAGTAAGCAATTTCAGGATTACTGCTCATCACTTGACCTACTTCTGAGCAAGGCTCTAGGCATATAACCTTCATCTACATGACAGATCACTCAGGTGTTTTTGTTTAGCTTTTTGTAAACTTGCCCTGTGGCTTAGTGTCTGCTCAACTTAATATTTTCAGACACATATGCTTGCCTTAGTTATGCTTCACATACTTGAGGCCTGGCTTTTCAATGTAATAAACATGGAAGGCCTTGTTAAAAATATAATAATTGAGAACTATTATCTATATTTTAAAAATACATATGTACACATTAAATTCATGTTAAGCATTCATGTTAAGCAAAGTTGTTATTTTTGTTTCTTAGAATAACCCTATGTTTTTTCAAGTGTGCATATTCTCTTTTAGATGAAGGGGCATATTTATTAAGCCTCGCTTTTTTTCTGGTACAGTTTTTAAGGGGAAAACTCACATTTTTAGCAGAAACATTTTTATAATTATTTGAGATTTAGGGGCAGATGTATTAAGGGTCGAATATCGAGGGTTAATTAACCCTCGATATTCAACTGGCGAATTAAAATCCTTCGACTTCGAATATCGAAGTCGAAGGATTTTGCGCAATTCGTTTGATCGAACGATCGAAGGAATAATCGTTCGATCGATTAAATCCTTCAAATCGAACGATTGGGAGGATTTTAATCCATCGATCGAAGGATTATCCTTCGACCAAAAAAAGATAGCCAAGCCTATGGGGATCTTCCCCATAGGCTAACATTGACTTCAGTAGCTTTTAGGTGGCGAACTAGGGGATCGGAGACAGTACTTCGACTATTGAATGGTCGAATAGTCGAACGATTTTTAGTTCGAAACGTTCGAGTCGCAGTCGAAGTCATAGTCGAAGGTCGAAGTAGCCCATTCGATGGTCGAAGTAGCCAAAAAAACACTTCGAAATTCAAAGTATTTTTTCTTCTATTCCTTCACTCGAACTTAGTGAATGGGGCCCTTATATGCTCCAAAACTGCTAAAAACTGGATCCAAAAATATTCCAGCTAAAATCTGTCTAAATAGTGTAGAAGTCAATGGCAGATGTTCATTTTACAGTTGATGATATCTCTTACCTTCATGATTTTTGTGGGTTTCGGACACTTTGATGCTGATTTTTGTACGACAATCCGAAAAAGCGATGCTTTTAACTACAGTATTCAACCATTCAAAAAAGTCACACGATTCAGAATCATTGCATGATTTTGTCAAGACTTTCCCACACGTGCTTTTTTCATTAAGATTTTTTTGTAAATTAAGGGCATTCATGCTTGGGAGTTTTTTGCACATTGCCAGATATTTCTATATATACATAACATACTAGCTGAGGTTGAAACAAACTGTGTTTATTAGATAGCCATGGGTCCTTGTCCATCAAAGTATTTGTCTAACTTAGTGCCTTAAAGAGTATAAGTGACTTTTATATCCCTATCTTAAATACCTAACCTTACATTTATCAACACTAAGGGGGTTATTTATTAAAGTCCGAATGCTTAAAACTCAAAAAAAAAATGTTTTTTACTATAAAATTGGAAAGAAAACTCGAACTTTTCGAGATTTATTATGCCCTGAGGATGGAAAAAGTCAGTCCAAAAAAAAATCATCTAAAAAACTGCCGAGGTTGTGTATAAGTCAATGTGAGACGTCCTTATACTATTTGGAAGTTTCTGTGGTCAGTGCTGGAATTAGTTGGATTTTCTGGCTTTTTGGGCAAAAATCTGAAACATTTTAACTTTTATGGAAAAAGCCCCAAAAAAATTAAGTGATATGGATTTTCGCTCGATTTTATCGAGTTTCCCCTTATCCAATTAAATTGCTTTTAATAATAAATAAGGTCAAATTGTGGATTCTAGTTTGGTCTGACTTTTCTATTTTAAAAAAACTGATAAATTTGGATTTTGATAAATAACCACCTACATCTCATCTTACATTTTGAAACCCATATTGACAATATGTCCAGATACTCCTGCATCCATGGCACAAACTCAATGGACCTAATTTTCCTGCCTAGCTTTGTATCATCAGCAAAATTATACAATGAACCCTGCAGCACCCACAAGAATGATAATTCAAATAGAATTTGCACCATTGAAAACCACCCTGTAAAAATGTTCCTTTAGATTCCTATCCATGTACAAACAACATTGCCAAGTGGTTTAAAAAGTTGTGTTATGCAGTGTCAAAAGCTTCGGAAAATTCAAGTAGAACACATATAATTAACCTCACTTATCGTGCTATTTACATCATAAAAATCTAGTGAATTTGTATGGCATGACCTGTTCATCATAAAACCATGGTGAATGTTGCTTATAATGTCATTCTCCAGCCCATACTATACTATAGTGAGGTCTACTTTAAGTGATGTTGTCCCATCATGATCTACATCCATAAAAGCAATGTTAGCATTCTGTTCCATGGAAAATATTACTTAAATATTATATTGATTTATGAGAATTTATATTGCTATCTATTTCTTATGTAACCTTAACATAGTAAATATCCGAATGAAAAGCATGAAACAAGTGTAGACAAGCTGTTTGTTGACAGTGTTGAGATCTACTGATCACCAGCTAAAGGTCTACTGGTAGAGCCCGATCTACCTTTTGGACACCCCTGCTCCAGAACATATAGGGGAATGTAATAGTGGGTGCTAATGCAAAAATCTTTAGAACTCATATGCAATGTGAATAAATCTTTACAAAGTGAACAATGTTGCCTTTGCGAACACTTTGGCCTGCACACGGCAGTAGGATAGTGATTGTGTAATTTATAGTGTGCATTAATGTGCATTAGTGTGCAGTGTACATAATAAAACTTCTTCATCAAAAAGTTGTTACATTTGCTTAATCAAATATCTATTCCATCAGTTCCATGTTAGACATTTAAGTACCATATATCTATGAACTCAATGAACTTATATGAGCTAAGAAATCTGTACAACTATATGGTGGATCTTGTAATTCAGATTCTTCTCCCCAGAGAAGAAGTAATGACTGAGATCATTCATTGTTTTAGAGTCAACTGTAACCAAAATAGTTCCATGTTTTAATGTAGTCTCATTCTCAATCAGCATATTTTTCGCTGTATACAGGAATATTTTTAGAATTAGTCATTAAGTGAATATGTCCCCACGGAAACGCTGAGCTCTTCATTCCTATTAACTTTTTTACATCTTTGTTAAGTGACAAAGGTTTTAAATGACTTTATTAAGGAATTAAATAATAGTTTCATATTTTTAACTACATTCATTTTTGTGTTCATGTTTTTATCTGAAAAACCTATCTTAAGGTTTGCTTTCATGAAATGTGTAGTCCTTGTTGATCCTTTGTATTGTTATGTTGCAACAAATAGTAACTTATTACCCAAGAGTTAATCTTAAATCTCTTATTATTAAGATTTGTTCCAAATGTGCAGCCTCAGCAGTTTGTAGCAGGAGCTGAGCCTCCTCCTATTTTTAACATTATGGAATATGTTGCTTTAACTTGCAGCTTGCCTTACAGTCTAAAACGTTTGACCCATAAGCTTCTTTCCTAAATTTTTTCAACACAACCTTTTTTATACTGAGTTTAATGTTGTGTTTACAAACAGATACACTCTTCCTACTTCCACAACAAGACAAAATGTTGCCTTCTTATTCACTAGTTGTGTAACACATTCATCCAATACCAATACAGCAGGGTTCTGTATTCGGCCTACTTTTCCTTACTCATTATTGGTTCATTATTGGCTTGGGGAGGGCACTGTAAGTGTATGTGTTTGCTGATGACACAAATCTATACAGGCTAATTAATTCAATCCAGGGAATGGAATCCTTACATGGTAATCTTAACAAGTAGACTAGGCAGCTAAGTGGCATGTGAGAATTATTTTCAATACTTGTAAGGATAAGCCTTTGGGATGCATAAATATGCAAGCCACTCACACCCTTAATGTCAATAATATAGACACATCCTTGGTGGAGGAGGACTTAGGGGAACTTGTGTTTCACATAATTGCTGTAGAAAGCAGTCAGTAAGAAGCAGGAAGGGCCAGCAAGGTAATATCCTGTAGTAATGTTGGTCTATTAAAAAGATTAATGAAATAGAGAAAGTTAAAAGAAGAGCTTGATGAAATGCCTGGGTCATGAGTAAAATTTGGTTAAGTTGGGGTTATTTACACTGGAGAAGAGGCACCTAAGAGGGGATATGATGACTTAATATTAACCTAATGGTAAACAACCACTTAATGGTAAACAATGGTACCATACAATTCACTTTACTTGTTTTTTTTTACCAAGGACAAGTACAGGGTCATACATTCTGGTTAGAAAAATGGAGGTACCATACTAAAATGCAGAAAGGGTTGTGGAACACTCTCCTTGAGGCAGTTGTATTGGCAGATTCTTTAGAAAATGTGAAGAAACGATTACATTTTCTAATAACTGAATCCAATATTGCTACAACCTGTCCTGCCTTCCTAAGACTCCACCCACATTCAGCTGAGCACATGCCACCTGAGAGAAATTCTGTTCTTCATAGATAAAAAAGTTTCCACATTTTTCTTATTGTTAAAACAAAGTAAGCCTTATCAGAAAGGTCCGTCTAAATATACCAGTAAACCACCAAAGTAGTGCTGCTCTGAGTCCCCTGTCAAAAGAAACACAGCATTTCTTTCCTTCTATTGTGTACACATGGGCTTCTGTATCAGACTTCCTGCCTTCAGCTTAAACCTCATTGCCCTGGGCAAGAGCATGCTCAGTTTGCTCCTCTTCCCCCACCCCCTCCTTTCTCTACTGTAATCTGAGCCCAGAGCAGGGAGAGACTCGGGCAGGAAGTGATGTCACACCACATTAATACTGCAGCTCCTATCCTAAACAAACAGAGAGTTTCTAGAGCTTTTTACTCAGGTATGGTAAAACATTCTACAGAATAAATATAGCATTCTAGCTTGCACTATTGCAGCTAATCTATTGGCAATAAAATGCCTCCGTAGCTTTCCTTCTGCTTTAAACATTGCATTGATGTGAAAGGCAAGGAGCAGATAAAAGTGACACCTTCATTTTTATTCTGGTGCAACAGACCACTTTCTGGGGGGTTTTTTTGTATTTTTTGCAAAATAGTTGCATGGTGAAATTCTAATGTGGTTTCCCAAAAATTTCACAATAGTGAAACTGTACCAGGTGAAAATGTTTTCTTATCCCTATACATAACAGCTCAAAGCTGCCCCAATCCCCCAAAAAATTATTCAAAATGGCAAATCTTTTAGAGGAAATAGCTGTGAAGCTAGTATTTAGTATTCATTGTTTTAAAATTCCCCAAAATAAAACCTTAAATGGATTTTTGTATTATTACCCACAACCCATACATAATAAGATTCTTTCATCTAGTGAGAACCATCTTATATAGTCGTCTTAAAAGTTATAAAGATATGTCTTCTTAAATGTGCTTCTGGGAAAACATCTCTATAAACAAACATAAACAATTGTCTAGTATTTCTCTGCAATAAGCAGGGTTTCTATAGAGGATAATAAGTTATGATATAATAATAAGGTTATAATAAGTTTATTACTGGAATTTGACATACAGCTACAGTAGGATACATGACTAAAGTTTTTATGACTAGCGAAAACTGAAATGTTTAAATGGTTGTATTGGTTTTCTACTTATTATTATATCCTTTTCCTCCTGCGTTTTGTGCGTGGTCCACTAACATACAGCTACATTAAAATTTCACAAAACTATAAAATCCGATATACAAAGTCCCATACAAATATATTCATATAATACACAAAAGCCATGAATATCTTGTAAATTATATCCTTATAAACGGTGAATTCTGATGTCATCAGTTATAAACGGTGAGTTCTGATGTCATTTCTGTCACGTGACTCACTGAAACTTGTGTATTATAATAAATTGTGTATTAAATAAACTCTTTATTTGGAACAAATTGTTCTGGCAAAGGAAAGATCTTTTCCAAAAATGTTACTTCTACTATTTACTTGCACTGATTGAATTATCATTCCGGTAGCGTTGAGCTCTAACACTTCATTGAGAAGAATACTTTATTAAACATATTCTAACAGTAAAAAGATCAAACTTCTGGTAATCTTGCTGGAATCCCCCTGTCCAGTCTTTTATATATCTTCCTTATAATGTCTATCTTTGTACTTAGTTCATACTAAGGATTCACCAGTGAGACACACTGGTAGTGGTAGTGAATACAATGCACAAATATACCTTTTCCCAATCAATAATTTGCATGTAGAGGTGAATAAGTCACTCTATATATCTGTGAAGCTGACTTTCCCTCCATTGATTATGGCTGGATCCTGAAAACACACTTGGCAGCTACCACTCAAAGGCTGCAGAAGGGCCTTCAACTTTCACCAATGTATTTATGGTGGGTCCATAAAAAGAAATTAGAAAAGCCCTATAGAACTAAATCTGTGCTGGATTAAAAAAAAAGTAAATCTCCATAAAGAGGTAATATTGTTTTATTCCTGACATTTGTTAGTTACCATTCATCCATACGATTTCAATTACATTTGGAGGATAGAGCCTTAGTCATTTAATCTGCAGAGGCAGCTGTTTTGGAACACATAAGCTTAAATAATTATACTTTAGTGTCCAAGTGCTTTTTCCATGGATACATTTCCAAACTGTTTAAAACTGATTTTTTGAAAGTTTAAAAGCAATGTACACTGAAATATGTCATTGTAATCGAACAAATAATTCCCATCTGTAAATAATCGGCCTGCAAATTAAACAAATGTAGATGTCTTGAGAAAAAAAGTTTCCAGCTCACACAGATTTGCCAAATGCAGCAAATATGAACAAACGCTTGCAAAGCCTTTTTTTCCCCTAGTTTCTATAATATCTTGTTTCATTCAAGTTCATATTAGGTATTGCATTCATTTTATCCAGATGTGCATATTCAAATCACTGCCCAAATACTGCCACCTACTGACAAAATGAAGGTACAAAGTTAAATGGTAGGAAATTGAATATTACTAGTCTATTTAGCCAAGTTGTATTGTTGTCTTACAGTGTATGATGTGATACACTTGTTTGGAAACAAATTCCCTTTTATATGTTTTACATTCTTTAAATCTGCAAAACAGCACAACATGTTCTATTCTTTAGCCATTCTAAAAAAATCTAAAAATTGCTTTTAGAAGTTGAAGCATTGTGTCTAGTGATGGGCGAATTTGCGCGGTTTCGCTTCGCCGAGCTCCCGTTTTTGAATTTTTGCCGCAAAAAATTGCAGCGAATTTATTCGCTGGCGGCGAATCGCGCACATTCGCCGCGAATTTGCGTCTGTCGAATAAATTCGCCCATCACTAATTGTGTCTTAAAAATAGTCATAATTTTAATCAAATGTTAAATTATATTATGGCAGTATTTATAAATATATTATATATTTTTTGGTGCTAAGAAAACACTCAAATTTTAGTCAATGGCAGATGAACCTTTTATATTTCGAAGATATCATGATCTGCACTGGGTTTCATACGATACTCCAAAAAATTCATGTTTTTCAGATGATAATCCAAAAAAGTATTTTTCAGAGTTTTCAGATGCAAATCAGAAAAAAATCAAATTTTTTTAATGATTTTATTGAGTTTTTTCCCCACACTGAATTTATGAAGTTATTTTACCCCCTTGAAGTCAGATGTGCTCATAGTAACACATATTATTTATAAATGACTGTGAATTCACATAAAGGAATATGGCTTTTGTTATTAAAAGTTATGTGCTTTCTAGAAATAAGTTATATTTATCAAACCTGGACTCTTGGATGATAATTAAATTCGAAACTTAAAAATTTACTAGACTGGAATGTCTGCTTATTTATGGATTTGTATTCTACTCATGGGTCTACCAACTGTCAGAAAAATTTGAAAAATTCCAGCTGAACACAATCACTTAAATTTTGCCTAGGTCAATTTGAATTGACTTTGGCACAAGCTCAGCAGCCTTTAGATGGGGGATTTCTACAATCAATAAATCTCTAAAATTAGAGTTTTTGAAAATCTAATTTGAATTCTAAGTTTTAGCTAAAAAAAAATTGAATCTTGGTAATAATTTGAATTTGAGCATTGATGAATCAGACCCATGGAGGCTTATTTATTACAGGTCAGATTTTAGTGGTATTAGAGTATTTTGAAACCACAACTAAATTTACAAACTCTAAAAACCACGATTGTCATTGAATTTATTAAAAGTTCTGATTATAAAAAGTACAAACGAAAAAAGATCTAAATGATCCAAAAACAATATGAATATCTCAGAAACCTCTAAAAATTCAAGTTTTCGGACAATTCATAGTGAAAAAATCTAAAAACCTCTAAAATTATTTTATGACATTTTGATAGAATTTTGAAAAATTATTTTATAAATGGTCCAATAGGGTCAGCACACATCCCATTGACTTCTACAGCACCTCAACTACTTTACTTGGCCAAGTTTGGCATTAAAGATTTTCATGTTTTTTTCACTTAATAAATCTAAATTTTTAAAAGCTTTTTAGAAATATAGGAAACCCCCAACTTTTCTGTTATGTATGGAAAAAATTGCAATTCGATTGTCGGTAAATGAACACATGCACATGGGAAGACTTATTTATAAAATTTCAAGGTTGCAGTAAAAAAAAGTGATTTCAGGGGGAAAAAGTGACAAAACATACCCAACTTTTTCCCTGTGATCACATTTTTTTTACTTGAGTGCTAGCTTATTTAACAAACAACTCACTCAGAATATTTGTGGTTAAGTTTTTATCACATAAAATAACTTGTGCACAAGTGAAAATTATATGGTTCCATTAATTTCCAATGAGGCTGACCATCTTAAATGCTTTAATAGACTGGGGAAATGACTATAGTGAATAAGGAAGCCCCTATTGTAAAATACATGGATATATTCGGCATGAGGCTGAAGGCTGAGTGCTTTTATACACATCAAAATACTCTGTGTTGATTTCTTATATCCTATATTTTACAACACATATATATACTTGTGTATTATAACTCAAGTTTTGGTGCTTCGTGTCTCAGAAATAACACTGAGCAATGATTATATATATAAAGTTATTTAATTTTTCTCCAAGGTAAATAATAGTATCCAGAAAGAGACAGCACTTGATAAGCTATTCTTTCTCCTACTTAGTGTATCTGGAGGAGTCATAACTTGGCTGAGCCAGATTTGGGCAATTTACCCTTGAGTGCTATTCTCATATCTATCACTAGGTGGGGCATGACAGAACTTTTTGTAGTTCATGTGTTTGAATGTTGTTATCTGGTTATCTTCCCATTGTTCTGTTGCTAGGCTGCTGTGGGGGAGGGTTTCGGTGATATCACTCCAATTTGCAGTGCAGCAGTAAAGAGTGACTGATGTTAATTATCAGAGCACAAGTCATCATGACTGAGGGCACCTTGGAAACTAAGAACATGTCTAGCCCCACATCAAAATGATATTTTAAAAAATCTGTTTTTAATGGATTTCAATGCAGGATTCTGCTGGAGCACTATTAACGGATGCATTTTGTAAGAAAACACATGCTTTCCCATGATAATCTCTTAAAATATGCACTTTATGCTGATAATATCCAAATATCCACTGGCATAACATCTGACAGTGGTCATGTGGCAAATGTCCAAACAATGTAAATATCAGCACATATTACCCTGCTATTTGTATCTGTAAGTTACTACATTCTTTCTGTGTCTCTTAACAATGAGGGGCTGATTTATTAATTTTCTACTAAGGGATCTCGTAAAAAGGAATTAAAAAATATAAGGCACATAAAGAAGGCATTCAATGTTTTTTGACCTCATGTTACCCAACCTTGATTGTTGATTAATAAATCAGTCCCTTAATACTTAATGTAATTGTATATAGTTATTTGTGTGACCTTAAATTTATCGTTAATGTATTATTTGTATGTACAGTGCTGTGTATACAAGTCATACCATATCAATAATAATAATATAGTAATAATAATAATAATAATATACATGCATACACAGATATAATTCCCTGTTTTAAATTTTTGCTTGCTATTTTACTATACTTATTGCAGTTTTTTTTTCATTTTTTCAAATGGGTGCCTAAAATTGGTTGTACAGTCAACGTAAGCAAAATGCCAAATGTGCAATTGCCCTTCATTTATAATGATAATTCTGATGGTTTTTTTGGAAACAAATAAAGTACATATTCATTTTTTCACAGTTGAATTAGGACAGTGTACCCATCTTGGACAAGTTTATGCTGACAGAGATGTGTGGAAACCAGAACCTTGCCAAATCTGTGTTTGCGACACTGGATCTGTGCTGTGTGATGATATTATCTGTGATGAACAAGAATTAGACTGTCCAAATCCTGAGATACCATTTGGAGAATGTTGTCCGATCTGCCCACAGGGGCCAAGTGTAAGTATATTTTCTTGTTGCTTTCCTTTGTTTAATTGCAGACCATTGCTTATATGGGGTGAAAGAAATTATACACTATATAATATATAATATATAATGGTCAAGCCTAGGTATCAAAAGGTTCCAAAGTACATCGGAGAAAACGCTTCTCTGAACCTGTCATGCTGGCAGTGCTTGCGTTAATGGCAACTGCTGTCACTGCACAGATTTTACTCCAAAAAACTTATGGGGAAATGTAAAAAAAGTAGAAAAAAGAAAAATATTTATGCCTTTGTGTGAACATAGCTTTTGCAACCAGCAAAACCGTTTAGTGACATCATCCAACTACTGAATGTAATAAAACTTATTACTGAAAAACTTAAGTTTGCTCCAAAAGATTACAGCACCTTTCAAGCATTCCTTAAGTGTGTAATGCAAATTTCAAAATTCACAATGCAATAACAGTTTAAGGAAGAATATTACATTGCTAAATACAATTTTGTATTCTTATTTGTGCAAATTTTTCTTCTCTTTGTGACTTTTATTACATTCCGCCATTGGACTTATCTGGCAAAATACAACACAAATATCAGGGCACTGCAATGCAATGCAGGTTTACACAGACACAATATAATTTGCTAAAAAGTTCTGCTGGAGTTGAGCACTGTAATGGTTAAGCTGAGCTCAGGAGAGGTGGTTAGGAGAAAAAAGTAGGATTAGACAGTTAGAGTTTCTATGGGAACCAGGAATGCTATCTTTTCATTAGCTGTTAGAATGGAGGGTGTGTTTAGTAATCTGAGCTGAGAAGAACTGAGCATGCTCATGAGCCAAAAGCCAAAGTAAATTCCTGAGGGAGGGGGCAAACTGGTTTAGAGGAGGAGGAATTTTAAGTGATTAAGGGGATGCTGCAGCCTTACTGTTAACATCTAAAGACATCTAAAGATGTTAAAGACTCTGTTCACTAATTACATTTTTGTGGGGAGGGTTTACATGTCCTTTAAGTACATTATTTCATTTTCAGCACTTGTGCTCATGGGGCGCAAACAAATCTCACTGTGTGCTTCAGAAATACATGGTTAGTGTAATAAATAGAATTTAAGTTAAATATATGACTGAATTTTACTATAGAATTATATGTAATGTGCTAGGAGATAACAAGCAAATACTTTGCATTAGTGATCAGTATTTTGCTTCATTAAATTCTAAGATTCCTCTCTTACTGTATCTCGGAAGCAGCACTGTTACTGCAACAGTAACTAAGTACTAACATAGATTTATGTTTTTATATAGCCAACGCCAATTAGCCCAAATGGAGGAGGTACTGTAAACCGAGGCCCAAAGGGTGATCCAGTAAGTATATGAACATTTGACAATAATTGTATTTTTAGAGAATATTGGGATCTGTATTTCAGCTGGAGAACCATGCATTGAGAATCTGCTGAGGAACAAATTGTCTTTATAGTTTACTAGTCTCAAAAATGTAATGGATGAGAATGGATCATAGGCTAATTTTATAAATATAGATTAGACTGCTTTAATACTCAGGTAGTAGTAGATGCACAGCATTGTACATGCTGATGATAAATTTACTAGTTAAACCACTATTGGGAATCATATATAAGTTGGTTTAAAATGTACTTATTTTTGCATGTAAACGATTTAACGGGGCTTTGGTTATCTGGCGTATTATTTATAAGTGAGAAAATTCATATGCTGTAAAGAGTGAATCTCATCAACAGACTTTAATGAATCCTGTCAACATAGCAGTAAAAATGATTTGTCAAAAATGTTTGTTTGGCTTTAACAATACAATAGCTTTTGCACAATTTAAAGGAAAGGTAACACCAAAAAATGAAAGTGTCTTAAAGTAATGAAAATATAATGTACTGATGCCCTGTGCTGGTAACATTGGTGTGTTTGCTTTAGAAACACTACTATAGTTACTAATATAGATTACATTACTAATATATATGTAACACTTAAATTTTTTTGGTGTTATTGTTCCTTTAAGAAAAAGCAGAAATGTTTCACTCAGTATTGTGAGTATTGTTTGCAACCCATAAATATCTCCATATAATTAAATATAACATAAGAATTTGAGGAAAATAAGCTTCCAAATGAATACATTCTTTCATTATCTATAGGGCACTCCTGGTATTCCTGGCAGAAATGGTGAGCCTGGAACACCTGGTTCCCCTGGCGCACCTGGAGTTTGTGAAGGTTGTCCTAGCACTGGTAATTTTCCGGTAAGTTGCATGTATTTTATTATTGTCATTAATAATCATCTCTCTGTCTGATTATATTTATCAAAAGTGGGTATAGGGGTTAAGTCCTTTGTCTTTGACACTGGCTGTAATTGGGTAGACCCTGAATTGAATAAAAATTAACATGACAAGTCATTATAGGGGTGGTTCACATTTTAAGTTAACTTTAAGTATGTTAAAGAATGACCAGTTCTAAATTATTTGCCTTCTTCCTTTGACTCTTTCCAGCTTTCAAATGGAGGTCACCGAACCCATCTAAAAACAATCACCCTTTCCTATTCATATTCCAGCCTCTTTTTCAAATCATTTGCCCATAGCAACCAATCAGCAATTTGATTTCAAAAGTCACCTACAAGTCAGAAAACAAAAGCATAGATCTGATTGGATGCTCTGGGAAACATTACGGGTGATGTTTTTGTCCATTGTTTTGCACAGCATTTTAAATAGGCCCATAAAAGTTAACTTAAAGGTGAACCACCTCTTTGAGAGGGGTCATTGATGACGGGCAGGGCAGGGTGCAAATTGCAATAAAATATGTGCAAGCTACCCTATTTAATGAGCTTTGCACCTGTCATGCACAAGTTGCTTTTAATAAAAATTTGAGGTATACATTGCGATAATGTATGCAGTATAAAATTGATATTTGGATTAATTCATTATTCTCTTCGGGGCAGATTTATCAAAGGTCTCTGTGAATTTTCGAATGAAAAAAATTAGAATTTCGAGCTAATTTTGTGTACTTTGACTAGGGAATAGTCGGATTTCGAAAACCTCTAAAACCACCAAAATCCAACCTTTAATAAAGGTTGGATTTTGGTGGTTTTAGAGGTTTTTGAAATCACAACTAAATTCACAAACTCTAAAACCACGAATGTCACTGCATATATTAAAAGATCATAATATAAAAAGTTTAACCAAAAAAAGTGCTGAACAATGCAGTAGAAAAATATGAATACCTCTAAAACCTCTAAAATGTGTTTTTTTCTGAAATTTCTACCGAAATCCCCCCAAAAAGTCCAAAACTCTTTAAAATCGGTCCAATAAGAGCAGTTTCCAATGACTTCTATAGCAAAACAAAAGGCTTAATTACAATGGTGCAAGATTTGCATACAAGCTGTTTTACCATTGACATTAATAGTCCAATTGCTTTCCTGTCTTTGTTTCAGAATTATTCTCCTCAGTATGACTCCAAATCTGGATACGATGTCAAATCTGGAGGAGGTGGTCAGATGGGTTCAATGCCTGTACGCTTTCATTTTCCTTTCTTGATTTGTAATGCATTACTTTTAAAGAGCATGATTCAGTGCACATGATTCAAAAGTCTTATTTGTGCCATTCATTGATAGTGGAAAGTGATTTGCAAGCAAATATAATGCTTATATTCCTTACTCTAAGCATAGACAGATAATAGAGAAGGGAAGAATGCGTGTAAATTAGATTTATCAGTTTATCACAAACCCAACCTCAGATATTTGCAGCACATATATTAGTCATATTTCATTATTGGCTCTCTTAGTATCTTACAATATTTCATTTCCAAATGACATAAAGAAAGATGATAAATGATCAGAGTATCAACTCAACAGAAAACATGATTAGTAGAGTATTATAGTTAAATTCAATTCTGCTTTTTTCGTCTACCTCTTCCATCCAGTAATCATCTTACACCTTTAGTTCTTCATTTTGCAGTTGTTTCCTTATTGTCAGTTTAAAAGCACACAGGCAGATTTAATCATTTTCAAATCTGAGTTTTTACAAAACTCCATTAAAAAACATTACCATTCAACTAAATCAATTTTTTTTCTTGATCATGTTTTTTTCCCTAACTCATTTTTGCTATTTGTTTGTTAGACAATAACTCTATTTTTAAAAAAGGTTAAAAATATATATAAGAAGTAGTTATGCTTTAGAACAATTCAGCTTTTTACAGTTTTTAACTGTTTGGATTTTAGTCTAGGTCAGGGAACAACAGTGAATGTACAGGCCAACAAAGGATACTCAAATTACATTTGAACAAGGTGCAGCTAGATACTATCATTAATTTGTATCCACAATTTATATAGCAATACAGATTTACAGAGATTATGAATAATTCACATCATCCCTGCCCCAGTGGAATTTACAGTCTAATATGCTTATTATTACACACGAGCATAAGGGTTACTTTCCTCAGGAGCTTATTAGGGTAAGGTCACAGTGGGAGTTTTGGGGAGATTTAGTCGCCTGGCGACTAATCGCTTCGTCTTTACGGCAACCGATCTCCTCGAACGCCTTCCCTCATTCTTGTGCCGGCTAAAATGAAAAATCACCGGCGCTAAGCACACATGGCGATTCGTTTTCCGAAGTCGTCCAAAGTTTCCTTGTGAGGCAACTTTGGGCAACTTCGGGAAACGAATCTCTGTGTGTGCTTAGTGCCGGCGATTTTTCATTTTATATATAGAGTAGATAGGTCTGTATAGGTATGCGTACTTGATGGACGTTGCTCTTTTTTCAATCCAAAATATCTAAGCAAATATATAAGATGAGACTTAACTACCTTCCAGTCATGTCTGAGTGTTAGGCTTAAATTTGAGAATACAAATGGAAAATAAATACAAAGAAAATGCATGAGTTTTGTGTCACTGCCCATTTATGTGAAAATTATGAAGATCTCCAGAAGCATATTCCAAATATATGAACTAAATACATATATATTATAATATTTTTTTCATATAGTTTTATAATAAGGCTAATTACAATTGCTTCAGTTATTGGTAGTCACTAGCAGCTGATAGCAGCTGAAGTTCCAAGAGCTATGAGTTGATCTCCTTTACCAGGAGTCTAACACCAGGACCATAGTCTTCTTCAACTCCAGAAAAAGAGACATACTCTTAATAAAGAGTGACAAGATCATTTGTTACAAAAAAACCTCTATAAAATGTTTCATAAAACAAACAGCTTTATGTTATTTCTGATATACAGTATTTTGGGGTCTTTTGTGTAGAGCGATCTCTTCATCTTTTAATAAATATGCTAGATGTGATCATGGCTCTCCTCTTCTGCTCAGGGGAAAAATCCTTATGTAGAAGAAATATATTATCTAGAGGAAATAAGAAGAAATTAAATTTTCATGAAGCTACCATTATGAAAATCATTAACTAAGCCCCCAGATGCAAGTGAAGGAGAACTAAGATGCACAAAAGATTTAAAAATCACTTGTGTTCTGGGTCTGAGTGCACTCTACATCTTGCACTTAATTAAAAAATATCTGACACAATGTTCAGAGCACAGTACGAGTGGGTGCAAAGCAACCCTGTCCTTACACCTGCCAATATAACCTGTGGCAAATGAGACGTTAGCTAGGGTGTGAGAAGGGGATGCAAATACCTATTGATTTTATAGCACTTTTGTTTTTACAGTGGCTCTTTGGTGATAAATAGTTTACAATGATGTTTTCTTCTTAATTTTCAATGGAATTCAAATGAAGCTAATAAATATTACACAACTGACCTCAGCTAGATATATATAGAGAGATAGAGAGAGAGAGAGAGAGAGAGAGAGAAAGAGAGAGAGAGATTTGTTTGCAAAGATCCGCACACCAATGTTATTTTCTTCAAAAATAGTGTTTTATTTAGTACATAGATCCAACGTTTCGGCCCACATTTGGGCCTTTTTCATCCATATATATATATATATATATATATATATATATATATATATATATATACATATATATATATATATACAGTATATATGCATTTTTGTCTGCTGCTAGCCAACTTGGAAGTGGATTCAACACCCTAGGAAAAAAGGAGACATTTTGTTTGAACAACAAGTATGTTCCAGTGCATAATACTCTTTTAAATTGTGCTAAAAAAAGTAGTTTCAGGCAGATTTATTAAAAATTTCTGTAAAAACTCTTATAATCCCTCCTTTCTCTTTTACTTCCTGCCTACTTCATTGTCTGGCTGTGCAGGGGACCCGGCAACACACAGCTCACTGGACTGTAGGATAGGAACCAATCAGCAGCTAGGTTGTCCTAGGGAACTGAAGCCTGTCTGTGCTTGTGTGACTGCAGGGCTGTAATTAGCTGTCCCCCTCCTACTGTACTTCTGGCAGGGACCATTAGGACATGCCCACCGCTCCTTTTAAACAGGGGCCGGTGAAGATCTATGGGGAGCTCAACTAAAGGGGTAATTTTGAAGACAATTTTAATTTACAGCTAAATGTAAAACCAGCACCATATTTTATTTATGATTGGCTACAAAGTGAGGGGTTTTTTTTTTCATTTATCCTATTTGTCTCCTTTAAATTTAAAAAGGTACTTCCCTACACATTTAATTAACTAATGAATATATTGAAGAAATAAATTATTTTGGAAAGATAAGCTTTTGAAATGGTAGACAAGTGGGTTTCTTGTGCAGAAAAAAGTCAGTGACACAAAAAATGCAGGAAAATATCACTTTGCCTTTAATTTATTCCGCTCAAAACAACATCAACAAGGTACTTAACTTAATATATCTTTCAAAATAAAGAACAGTTTCTTTCACACGTGAGATTTTAGTCTTCCTGCCTACCTCAGGTCCTCTTCTGGTATCTGCACTCCAAGCACAGTCACAGGACCAGGCATCCCTTAAGATTTAATTTAAATGTACACCTTTATTTAGGACAGGCAGATGTGTTTTCCAAATACACTGTCACATTCCTATCATAAATTTGACAGGGGAGTGGGTGATAGATTTTTATATGATCATTTACAGAAAATATATTCATATTTGCGCAGAAGTAACACATATACTTTTACTATGCAGGGACCCCCTGGACCCCCTGGATCTCCTGGCTCACCTGGTCAACCTGGCCAACAAGTAAGTGAATCATTTATATTTTTAAGATCCAGAGAACATTTCTGATATTCATTTGATTAATCATATGAATAATGCTTACATTTGTATCTCTTTTTTTTGCAGTTAGTTTATGACATTCTATTCTATGCTTTTTTTTTTATTACAACTTATAAAATAATATTTTAGATCTTTGCCAAAATACAACTAATAATATGCTGTGGATTTCAAATAGATAATGCAATAAAAGTATCAGTTTCCACTAAGGTTGAAAGCCAACTTTTTTTTTGTTTCCATGGGTTACTTAATCTGCTGAAAACTTTGCAACTCTTATTACACTGTTCGATAAGGTATAAGGATAAAGAAATTGTTCATAATGTCCCATATCAAGTTTTTTTTACCATTGTTAGGTACAAAACAATTGTGTATGTTATTATTTATATATATATATATATATATATATATATATATATATATATATATATATATATATATATATATATATATATCAGAGAAACAAGAAACCACTGAAACTAGCATAATATATCACATAAGTGTTATGTAAAAGCAATTTGCATTGTCCATTAACCTATGCAAACAGTTGTGTGTGTTCAACCCTTGGAGTTCAGGATTAGGCATATTTACCCTTGTTTTTTGAGAATCACCTACATAATTTTTTTAAATCGCTCTTGAAATATTTTCTTTGTTCTCATCATCTGAACCTAAACCCTTTAAAAGAAAGATAGTCAAGTAAAGGAATACACTTTTTAGGATTGAACATGAAAAATGTGGAGGGTTATTTTAGTACTTAAAATGTAAATGACAAAATAGCAGCAGTGCACATTTAATTGTTTAAATTAAACACATCATCTGTTCTAATGGAATTCATATAGTTGCCTCTTTACTGTGTCCTGTCAACTGGCTTTTTGTGGGGGTTCCTGAGCAGAACATAAAAATATTATATAAGTGAAAGGGAGAGATCAGCAGAAAGTCTTTTTTGCAGATCTGAACTTGGTACCAACAAAAACAGTTTTAGATCAGGTAAAGCTAGTGCTGCCATTAGAAGTCCTAGTATCATTCTATTGCATAAATGATTCTCTCTGAACAAATCTGCTTATTTATCAAACAATTTAAAGTATCTTTGTTTGAAAACAGGGAAGTCATGGATATCAAGGATCTCCCGGTGAACCTGGCCAGCCTGGTCCTCCAGTAAGTACCAATATATTCATTAAGTAATATACAAAATTAACAGGCTACTTTAGCTATGAAAAATCTATATGAGTGATTTAGCCCACCCTGTCCCCTTTTGTGATGTCATGTGGATCTTGGTGGTAGGGTTTGGGTCAGGTTAGGAGTGGGTCAACTTTTTTGTCTAACCGCAGATTTAGAGCTCACCACAGTAAAATTCCATTACTCTCCTTTTCTTTGGAATTTTTATATTATAGTATATTTATCAAATGATGAACTCTAACTCTTACCCATTAATTAAAAATCCCATAGGAATTAATATAGAGTAGTGGAGTTTTACTGTGGTGAGCAGTGATAAATCTGCCTTTGAGGCTTCAGAAGACATCATATCCCAAAGTGAATCCTGGATTTGCTTTATCCCTATCTTTAATGGCTCCAGGTTATGTAATACCCCTTTGGTACACACACTGCAACTGGCTTCTCAGTAATTTGTGCATTTATAAGAAGCACAACTTTGAGTCTAGAGCATGGGTCCCCCCTTTTGCTGTGAGCCACATTCAATTGTAAAAAGAGTTTCGGAACAACACTAGCATGACAAATGTTCCTGGGGTGCCAAATAAGGGCTTTCATTGCCTGTTTGGCAGCCCCTATGTGGACCACCGGCCTACAAGATGCTCTGTCTGGAAGTACACATGTTTTTTATGCAACCAAAACTTGTAATTCCATGCCAGGAATTTAAAAATTAACTTCTTCTTTAAGGCCACTGGGAGCAACATTGCTACTTATGATTTCACACTGAAACATACGTATAAAAGCATATGATTTTTGCCATTTTAAAAAATGCATCAAATAGTTATAAAACATTACATTGTTCTGCCATTCTTTGCACTGCCATTTTGGATCAGTGATTTGTGGCCAAATTTCCAGTTTTGGTTTGAGAATTCTTTTTTTTTTAGTACTGAAAGAGTACATCATATCAGCTCAATTCACCCTCTTATATTCTCTCTTGCAACAATATCATATATATAAAAAATTACTTCTTCAATATTTGTTATAATCTTTCATTATGTTTATTTGTTGTCTAAATTGTAATGCTCTTGTTTATGACCTTTACAGTGATTACTCAACATAGCCATTACAGTTTCAAAACTCACAGTTCTGGCACAGTTCTGGTTTACCTTTCATTTCCAAATCAGTTACAAAGTTTAAAGTGACTTACTTCACTTTTGCACTTTAGACAACAATTTCCTTTCTGTATAAGTAAAATTGCTAACGGCTTAGTAGACACATTAACAACTAAATTACAACTAAATTACATTTTCCAAGTTCCAACAGAACTTCTCACAGAAGATTTAATTGTCACAATGTAAAGCCAGCAACATACAGTCACAAGGGCTATTGCTTGTCCTTCATACATGGTGATTTGTCCTTTTTTTTGCATGTTATGTTCAATGAATGCAATTGATTGTTCAATATATATATAAAGATGTGCAAACATAATAATATGTAATATATTTGTTTCATTGTTTGTGTTTTTAATGTTACAATTACTATTCATTTTAGGGATCCCCTGGTCCCGTGGGACATATGGGGCCTGCTGGTCCACCAGGAAAAGATGTGAGTATATCTGTCTTTATATGTAAGTTATTTTCATTTTACAGCTTATACAAGCTTGCTTGTCACAAGACAGAGAGAGAGAATTGTTACCCAGTCTGTGTCTTATCACATTAATACCATATTTTTTACGGCATATCTGACATTGTTAAAATAATTGATATGTGTTCAAGTAAATAAATTAAGCTTTTAACTTCTTCAGGGAGAGAATGGACGTGCTGGAAGACCTGGAGAAAGAGGTGTAGCTGGTGCTCCTGTGAGTATATTACTTCTTAAAATAGATGAAATAAGATTCTTTATTCATCACATGCATAGTTATACAGGTACACATGCAGTGAAATGCATCCTGAGACTGTGCAAAATTAAACATACTAGTTAAATACTACAACTAAGTACAAAAGGATTACCAGAAAAAATAATTCTAAGAAAATTAGCAGAAGCTTCAGCTATGCAAGTAAAGTTATTTCTTCTTGTCTTTTTATTTTTCTTGTTTACCTCCTTTCTTTTATAACACAGCTGTTTTTATAATTCTTTCATTTCTAGTTTGTCACCCAAATAATATTGCATAGTATCATTACAGTGACAAATTACCCTTGGTCTCTTCAAAAACAAATGAAGCTACAAAAAAAGACATGTGCTAAGTAAGGTCATCAGTTATAGTCAGTGGTTTGTGATGTCATCTGTGTCACATGGATCATTTAATCTACAGTTTTATTAAAACACAAATATTAATAGTTCACCAGTTGTAGTTCCAATTGAAGTTTCATGACCTGTATAAAATCACTTAGCCTGTGGCCTTTTTTGTTTTATATAGTCATAGAACTCCTCAGTGACTCCTAATACCCTGCTGTTTTACAAAATGGAACAAATAATCCCCTATATAATGGTTTGCTATTCCCATGTATTTACAGATCACAGTTATCCAAAATCTTCTATGACCATTATTGTTACTGTGACAAATCTGTTTGTGTTAATATAAAAAAGTATTCTTCTCTTTACTTATAGGGTGGAAGAGGACCCCCTGGCATGGCTGGGTTCCCTGGTATTAAGGGACACAGAGTAAGTATAAACTATATGCAGGACATATGTCTCAGTATAGTAACCTCATGGTTGTGTACGGATGGCTAAGCACCTGGCACATGAGCCCCCTTTATTGCACTTGATTATAATTCAATGTAGAAATCTATTGCGAGTGTTTTTTGTCATGTATCCACATAACTACTAATCATAGTAGCTACAAAATGTTTAGAATTATGACTGATGTCAGTACTATATATGGCCCTATAGGGGATTTATATTGCCCTCACTCTGCTCAAGTGCATCGTAAACATATTTGCATTTCGTCATTTCAATATAATCATGTCTTTACAAGAGGTATGCAAATAATAAACCCACATGTACAAATGTAAACAGAAATGCCCTGAAGCATTGTGGGGAGAAATATATATAACTGTGATTTACTTTGTACATTGGCAGCTGAAGTTTAAGGGGCACATTTACCTAGGGTGGAATATCGAAGGTTAATTAACCCTCGATATTCGATCGTCGAAGTAAAATCCTTCGACTTCGAATATCGAATATCCATCGATCGAAGGATATTCCTTTGATCAGAAAATTGTTAGGAAGCCTATGGGGACCTTCCCCATAGGCTAACATTGGCCTCGGTAGGTTTTAGGTGGCGAACTAGGGGGTCGAAGAATTTTTTAAAGAGACAGTACTTCGCCGTAGTCGAAGGTCGAAGTAGCCCATTCGATGGTCGAAGTAGCCAAAAAAAACATTCGAAATTCAAACTATTTTTCCTCTATTCCTTCACTCGAACTAAGTAAATGGGCCCCCTAGTATAACGGTCATGTTTTAAAAAAGCAGCTGATATAGTATTCACTTGTGCAACTACTGTTGTTATTACTGTAGTTGTTATTGATCAGCCCACAGTCTGACATTGTGTAGGACAGATATTTTATCCAACTAACTCTAGGACTATTTTTAGAAACAATATTTGACTTGGCACTGGTGGGCCCAGGACAAAAGTCCTATTGGTGGGCCCAACCTCTCCCCAACAAACAACAAACCTAGCCTGTTAAGGATAGTCTTCTAAAAATCCATATGTTGATCATATGGTGCATACAAAGTTCCTTTCATTATCAGCACAATTTAAAATTGCTTTATTGTTGTTGTTATTATTACTATTATTATTACCATTATTAAGATAAAGAAACCCTTAATAAATAAGTAAAAACTAATGTCTTGATTTTGTGTGGCTGATCTAATATGTGTTTTTAATTTCTCTCTCTTTTTAATGTCATTCCCCAGGGCTTTGATGGAAAAGATGGTGCAAAGGGTGATACCGGTGCTTCTGGTCTAAGGGTATAAACACCTCGATAATATCACTAATGCCACATAAAACTGTTTAACTAATAAACCACAAACCTAACTAGAATTGCAACTTTATCATGTAATGTTTTCATAATGGTTCACTGGAAGTTGCATAGTTTACGCTTACATGGGTCACAAGTTAAGTGAAATGGGTATTGCCTGAGTGACATGATGACTTACTCAAAAGCAGAATATCAAGAGAAAAATGTATCTTTCTATCTCTCCTTTGTTGATTAGGGTGAACCTGGCAGTCCTGGAGACAATGGCACTCCTGGCCCAGCGGTAATAATATGTTTTGTGTTTGAATGTGTGGAACTAAAAGAAGAAGATATATTTGTGTTGTGTGTTTATGTGTATACATTAAAAACTTATTAAGAACCCAAAAATAACTAAATCAATTATTAACAGTTAAACACAGTTAAACATTTAAAATACAGGTTTAGCAAAGTATCAAAACTGCACTGTATCATCATAAAGAGGGGCAACATCATCACATTTTAAAATTAGAACATCACTATCTTTTAATAAATAATACACAGTTGTATTTCTTGATTGATAAATGGGGAAAATGATGTTGGGAATCATTTTGGATTTTCTTGTGAGGTATTTGCTGCCCAAAATACTTTCTTATTATATAAAAAGAATAGCCAAACAGTCAAAACAGGTTTTTATTTAAACTAAACACTTTGGTAGTAGGAATTGCCATATTTTAGCTTTTTGTTTAATCATTTTGTGAATAAAATATCCCATACCTGCATTTGAGATTTTTTGTGTTGACATTTAAAACATCAATTTACTGTAATCCAAATGGCTGTTGGTAATAGTGCTCTTCCCTATATATAAAAGTAAGAAATATACTAAATAAAAGGTTTAGTTGGCACTTAAACATGTGCTAAGGTACAAATATACATTAATATACTGTATTGGTAGGGTGGCACATTTCTAAGATACAGTATGCTGACGAAAATAACATTTTCTACATGGAAACATTTTTAGATAGATAGATAGATAGATAGATGATTGGTAGTCTAGATAGATGTTGATTTGTAAAAATAAGTCAGTAAAAAAGATTAGTACAGAGAAGTGGAACACAACAGCATCGCTATCCTTATGACTGGAGAGATCTAACTGAAAACAATGTGTTTATTAACTACTCTAACTGCTTATTATCTAACTATTGTTTTATTACATTTCAGGGTCCAAGGGGACAAGCTGGTGAAAGAGGTAGACCTGGAGGTCCTGGACCAGCTGTAAGTATTCTCACAGAGCACTCTGCTCTTGATTATTTCTTTGTTATGAGTAAGTTAATGCTAGAGACTGATCAATTCATTTTCACGATCATATGTTCTACCCATTTTAACATAGCAAATGAGGTTAAAAAAACACACATACACAACTTGAAACTGAATTTTAAAAATTGTTTGACAAATAGCAATTAGCTTGCATCCCCAATAACAGTTATCTATGTTGTCCTTCTACTTATGTATGTCTTATGACTCCTGATACAGTAACTTCAATATATGATTAATGGCTTTCAAATGTGCTGATGTTCAGATTTTCATAAAATTATAGAAAGCTGGTTTGATAGAATTATTCCTTGATTTTCCTGTTGAGTGCCCATTATTTTTAAAATAAATAGTTGGTTATTATAATATTACTTGGTATACATTATAACTATTTACAGGCTAGACTAGCTCTTGTCATTTTAAAGACTCTAAAGTGACTGACAGAGCCTTAGTGCAAAAGAAATTAATCTATTTATATATTATGTCTTATGAGGAATACCCTGCAATAGATGCAGATTTATCACAGCATACTTGAGATATTTAACACCAGTTTATCAAAAATCGATTGAGATTTTTTTCCATGATTTTTTTTGCACCCAATCTCACACATTCGATTTATTTTTTTAAAAACTTAAATCCAAAACTCAAATCAAAAAATTTGATTAATTCGAATTTTTAGGACATAAATTCAATCGATTTGAGGTTTTTTTGGGACATGAACTCCAGCACCATCTTTTTTTTCCCTATAGTTTTTTAATGCACGTTTTTGACATTCAGATTTTTCCATAAACACAAACTTTCGAACCATGAGTTTATCCGATGTAGAAAAACCCTCACACAACTCACAAATTTGATTCTTGATAAATATGCCCCAAGGTGATGTTCAGGCTGCCCCAAAAATTCATAAACTGTTTTAGCATTAAAAGGGGCAAGTGCAACTTCCATGGGCTTGTATAATTTGAAATCAAAGTTGACACTCCCAGTGGAGTTGGTTAGGTGTATGTGTCTGGCAGCATAAGAATAAGAAATCAATTTCTAAGAGGAGAAACAAAACAAATATTTGTAGAGACGTGACCCAGCTTACTTAGCATTAGCATTTAGTGTGTCTACTAAATGGGCAGCACTTTTGAAACAAGCTGTTTTATGAAAATATAGCTACTTGTAAGATCCTACAAGTTGTAAGTCCTACTTGTAAGATCCAACAAGTTAACATTATATATTACGTATTCTTTTTCTCTGAAATATTTCTGTTTTTATTTTTTTAGGGTGCCCGCGGTAACGATGGAGCCCCAGGTTCTTCTGGACAACCTGTAAGGGTCTTAAATGACATATGGTTTAATCTCAATTGTGCAGAAGTTCGTAAAAATATATAGTCACATTTTTTTTCAATTTAGGGACCTCCTGGCCCCCCTGGAAGTGCAGGTTTTCCTGGTGGTACTGGACCAAAGGTATTTAGTTCAAAAGTTTCCTTCACTGTTCTTTGAATGTGTCAGACATATAATTGATTATATTTAAATTTGTACATAATTATTACAAAGTAATAACCATTATGTTTTGAAGATGGTTAGAAACTATTGTACTGATTTTGTTTTTCTTTAACAATGTTTTGTTTCTTGAATATTGTTTTTTTTCTTATTAAATACAGTATTTATTTAAGTACCCAACTAGTAACCCAAAACTTGTACTACATATATTGCTGATATATATACTGACAAAAAAATGATTTTTTTTAAAAAAAGTTCAAATATTTTTATTTTAGGGTGAAGCTGGACCTCCAGGTTCTCGAGGTTCTGATGGTTCTTCTGGTGCTAGAGGTGAACAAGGACCCCCAGGCCCAAGTGGTTCAACAGGCCCTGCTGTAAGTATATTTTATATTAAATAATTTCAATTAATTTAATTGTGATTTCATGAGTGGTTACGAATATAGATAAAGGGAATTACTTGTAATAATAAATGTCTCTGTTTGTATAGGGTCCTCCTGGCAGAGATGGAAATCCAGGCAACAAAGGAGAAGTGGTAAATATTCTATGGGGAGGGAATTATGAATTATTTAAGTACGTTTCTTTCTGCCTCCTGAGCTGTAACAGTGCACTTATACTTTTTGTCTGTAAGGGATTAATGATTTGCAGTTCTGTCCCTCAGACAACAGCAGCCATGATGCCACCCCCAGTCCTGCTTTGCACTTATAACTGTAGAATCAGAATGGGTACAAGGGGAACCACATTTCTAGTTCAGAAAACACTATTGCACTTGTTGCACTAGCATACAAATCACATACAAATCTCATAAGGAATACAAGATTTACAAGACTACATTGTATAAAATGTAAACCAATATTCTCCTTTCAAGTTTAAAGAAATTTTAGAGTATAAAAATAAGAATTGAGTAAATAGATAGGCTGTGCAAAATAAAACATGCTTCTAATATAGTTAGTTAGCCAAAAATGTAATGTATAAAGGCTGGAGTGATTTTGGCAACTCCTAGATTAGCTAGATCCTTCTCAGTTAAGGAAACTCCCAACACTCTGACATTTAGTGTATAAGTTGCATTTATATTATTTTTGCCAAAGTGCATAACCTTGCATTTATCAACATTGAACCTCATTTTCCAGATTTCTGCCCAGTTTCCCAACTTAGTCATATCACTCTGCAAAGTGGCAGCATAGTGGTGCATGGAACCTATAGTTCTGCACAATTTTGTATCAGCAAAAATAGAAACAGTACTTTCAATGCCCACCTCAAGATCATTAAAAAACAAGTTGAAAAGCAAAGTACAGAGCCCTGCGGAACTCCGCTAACACTGGTACAATTAGAAAATGTTCCATTTACTGCCACTCTTTGTAATCTATCTTTTAACCAGTTCTCTATCCAGGTAAAAATACTATGTTCCAGACCAACATTCCTTAATTTAACCAGTAACCTTCTGTGTGACACTGTATTAAATGGTTTAGCAAAGTCTAAATCAATCACAACCATTGCCATCCCAGAATCAAGGTCCCTGCTCGCTTTCTCATCAAAAAAAAATACTGTAAGTTAGTCTGGCAAGATCTATTATGCCTACAACAATGCTGGCACAAACTCATAGTATTATGATTTGCTATGTAGTCCAGTATCTTATCTTTTATTAACCCTTCGAAAAGCTTTCCTACCAAACCTACTAGCTTTTTCTGTCTTGGCAACCCCATTACCCTAGTCAAGTCTGGATAATTAAAGTCAATAACTTGACCTAGTTTTGAAGCCGCTTCTATTTGTAAAAGTAGCTGGGCTTTATTCTCATCACTTATATTCCTCTCTCAGCCTCTGTTTCTCTTCAATCTGTCTTCATGCAGTAGCTGGGTGTCAGATATTCATTAACATATAGATCCAATATATTTTATAGGGGGGGTCCTTTTCATCCCCAACTCCTGCATGAAGATAGAATAAAGAGAAACAGATGCTGAAAGAGGGATAGTGAACATAAACTTGATTATTTCAGAAACCATGCAGAATGTTTAATTATTTGTATTTAGGAAGTTTATTATTTCAGAATGACGAATCTTACATTATTTTAAATTTTCTTTTTCATGATAGTTCCCATTTAAAGCAGTTAAGTACCCCCAGGTCACAGATAGTTTTTCAAGGGAGCCTTGCAGTTTAGTCAGCAGAGGACCAAAGCTTTCTCAACCAATATTTGCTATCCTTCTGGCCACACATAGAGACAGGTCAATTTTCAGCCAAACTAGTCACGGGTGGATTAATTGGCAGCCAATAATTGCCACTTCATAGCCAGCTAAACAATATAGCACATTAAAAAGCTAGATAATGTTCTTACCATTAATATTATGAATTACCTTTATACCCTTAAATAAAACATATATCTAGGCATTTTAAGTTTGCTGTTCCTTTTTGAAAAAGGCTGATTCCATGATCTGCCTTCCCCTTCACTGCTAAGATGAATAATATTGCATTTCTATTCTCTCCAACCATGAGAACATTACATATTATTTGTGAAGCTTGCCCAGTGCCAAGGTATGGCTTTTACCTCAGTAACACACCAGTAGTTATATCCAATTTGACAGCTTCAATTTATCCAACAATGCAATATCTTTTTAAGAACCTTGTAATTTAGTTAGTGACTCTTGATAATAGGACACATTACTGTGATGTCTTTGTGTACAATTTAAGGTAACATTTAAGGTCCATTTGTAATTATGGCAGTTTAATCGCGATTTTGGAAATTACATTAAAAATTGTTTTGATAAAATACTATTACATTTAAAAGTAGTAAACTTTTGTAAACAGCTATGAGTATGAGCTTGTGTAATGTTTCAAATTATCTTATGATATTTTTAATCACCAGGGCCCTGGTGGTATACCTGGTGCTCCTGGGCTGGCTGGCGCTCGTGGCCCTCCTGGCCCACCTGGCACAAATGGAGCTTCGGGTTTAAAAGGTGGTCCGGTAAGTGATAAAAAGTAATGACACCTTAATGACCATCATGATTTTTTTCCACAATTCAATTTTTTTTGCAGAAAAACTCCCAAATTCAAATTATGTTTTTAAAAACTCAAATGTTTTAATGTTTTAAGCAAAAAGTTGAAAACTTGAATGTAAAAAAATCGCATCTAAAAGTAGACAAGTGTATGTAGAAGTCAATAGAAGTTGTCCTGACAAAATTTAACACATATTGTTAGTTTGAGTTTAAATTTAAATTCAAGTTTTCGAGTTTGTAAACTACAGTTTTTGAAGCCTATAAACTCGAAAAAGTTGAGGGTTTTTTTACGATTGTATTCAATCGGTTTTGCATTTGAATTTTGTCATAAATAAGCAAACATTCGAGTTGTTTTAAATTGTGAGTTTATTTGAAGTATAAAAAACTCTTAACCTAACAAATTCAAATTTTGATAAATAGGCCTCTAGGTCAGCTAAAGTGGAAAATAATGTCCAGGTTATAATGGAAATAACCTGGCCATTATTTTTTTTATAGTAGAATAATGTCTTCATTCTGTATGGATGTATATTTCCTTTCAAAAATGCAATTTTATGATAAAAGGCTACAAGGTGGGTGTTATAAACAGCATTTTGTTTTACTGAAGTAGCAGATATTAGGAACCTTTATCAGATGATGATAAAAATAAACTGTGAAAAAGCTCACTTACAAATCTACATTCTACCTTCGTAATTTCCATTCATACTTGCATAATTCAAATTTATAATTTTTTTTATTACAAAATTTACAAAATTTCCTTCACTAGAGTATTATTAATATCAGCAAATTGAAAAACATTTAAAATTTACTTTTGTACATTTTCTTTTTAAAGACGAGATCATTTTAATTTAAGAAAAAGCTGATTCTCTGAACTAACTCTTACAAACGTCTTAAAAACATTTAAAATTGGTGTTCTATAACACATTTTCACAAGTTGACTAATTACACTCTTTTATAATTGAATAATTTAGAATCGCATTTTAGCTTGGTCTTCATAAGCTGTACTTGTAGGAAATTCCAAATGGTGTTACTTTTTAGAGAAGACATGGATCATATATAACCTATAATATACTGCATGTATTAGTATTTACACATTTACACATTTAATAAAATTACATTTAATAAAATTATACCATTTTATATAGGGAGAGAATGGCAAAGATGGAGCAAAAGGAGAACCTGGACAAAGAGGAGAAAGAGTAAGTAATAGTTTGTAATTTTTTTATCTTGATTTGTATCTTTGCACAATGTTTAACCACAAATGTATTAACTTATGTGCAATTAATCATAGGGTGAATCTGGGCCTCCAGGTCCATCAGGACCAGCTGGTGAAGAAGGCAAAAAAGGAACTAATGGTGAACCAGGTACTAATGGTGTACCAGGAACTCCAGGAGAGAGAGTAAGTCACGATAAAGCACTTTCATTTTATCACAAGGACATCTACATTTTAGTGTGCGTTATGTAGCAAGAAAGGCTGTGCAATCTGGGGGTCAAAATGGATTTCAATGGAAAATAAATTGGTGTCATGGTTGAGATAGCAATCATTTATATGATTAAAATGATAGAAAAAAAATGAATTGATATGTATAATAAAGCCTCTATAAAGGTATTATAACCTGAGAATCTTCAGAACACTTCATAAGTCATATCCACTTAGGAGCAGATGTATTAAGGTTTGAATGGTATATTCAAATTCGAATTTTCGAAAAAAAATTTATGTCAAAACTCACAAATTAGAATTTAAAAGCACCAACACAGATGTAAATTAACACCTCGACCATGGAAACACTTCTAATTCGAATAGTCACCACCAATATCCTGCGAAGGTACTTTTCAAGTCAATGGCAGAGGTCCCATGAACCATTTAAATATGTTAATTGCCTTCCTGACATTCAAGTTTTTTTCTGGAGGAAAACTTGATTCGAATTTAATTCAAATTCGATTCAAATTTTCGGGTCAAGTCTATTTGATTGAATATTAGACATTCATAAATAACGTCCCATTCGAGTTGTGAGTACATTCAAATTTATTAGAGTAAAAAAAAAAATTACATAAATTCAAAATTCTACTTTTGATAAATACCCCCCCCAAAACTCACATCTTTAGAGTGGCAGCAGTCCAGTGATGCCTATATATCTCCCAGTTGGATACTTCCTGCAAAATCCAGTAATTGAGTTGAAAGGGACAAGGGGGTGTGCCTAGTACAGTGCTAGATATAACTGATATATATCCACATATTGTGTTAATACATCTGTCTGAGACAACACCTTTTGACAATGTACATGAACATGAGAACATGTAGATATGAAATTTTAAAATCTCAAAAACTCTTCATTGGTATTTCTTCAAATTGGTATTAACTTCACATTTAATTTTTGTTTTAAAGGGCACCCCAGGTTTTCGAGGACCCCCTGGAAGCAATGGAATCCCAGGTGAAAAGGTGTGTCTTGCCCTAGTTGTAGTGGAGCATGCCTATTTTTTTTTTTATCAGCTTCGTGTTTCATGTGAACTTTGGTTATAACTGTTTTCATTCTTAATATTGTAAGGGGCCTCCTGGAGAGAGAGGGGGTCCTGGCAGCTCTGGTCCTAGAGGAAATGCTGGTGAACCTGGAAGAGATGGTGGACCTGGTTTACCTGGTATGAGGGTAAGAAATATATTTGTAAATCATGTGTATTTTTTCTTTAGCGGGTGTTTCTTAAATGTAGTTTACACATAAATTAAATATACTGTATGTAGTCCAGTCAGTCACACATGATAACATCATAATGCAATCTTTTTGCTTTTTACAATTTAGGGTCTAACAGGAAGTCCTGGTAGTCCAGGATCTGATGGAAAACCAGGACCCTCAGTAAGTGGCCTTTAAAATTTGATTTACAAACCATTTTTCATAAATGATTATAAAGGTATGACAAAAATTATCCATATGCTTGAGATGTGATGTTTCCTACTTAAGAGTTTTTTCCATACTTTTTATGCCCATACCTTAAGTCTTCTAAAACCATGACATAAACCCAACAGGGTTATTTACCATGCAGCTTAGTTCGGATCAGTTACAGGGTACTGTTTTTTATTACAGAAAAAAAGGCAATACTTTTTAAAAACTGTTTGCTTTAACATGACTTTAAGAGAGATGGCCTTCCTGGATAAGTGATCAAGTAACAGCTTTTTTTTTCCAGCTATCTGTTTTTGATTTTGAAGTCACATAAAAAAACAGCATGACCAAACATGATCATATAAAAGCATACAATCCAATATGCTTAATGTTATTAATATATTATGTACTTTATGTAACAAGTAAAGTAACATTAAGAAGGGTTGGGTTAACCTGGGGAAGATGGGGTGGGGGGTAGAAGGACAAAAGAAGATGGCAGCATGAAATCCTTTCTGTATTTTAACAGGATATTTAGCAGAAGTATTACTGTAAGCAACAGGTTGTTTGTATTCCCGTTCATCTTTAAACAATATCCATGTTAGCCTTTGGGCAAAATATTCCCTAATCTGTTTTTTTCAGTATGGACTGAGTGCTCCCCAAAGTTCAGTCTGTCCTCTGGGGGAATGTGAAAAAGCAGTACATATAATGGAGCATTAATCTTCCGTCTGCTTGTGATATGTGAGCATATATGTATGTAAGGATCATAGTACGCGACCAGTTAATATGTATTAGGTTGCCTTCTACTACTTACCAACATAGGCATGTAGAATTGGAAAACATTTTGTGCAGCCTAGGAAGTGTATAGTACCATTTGGTTAGAACTACTTCCTCTGTAAGGGTTATATTTAGATATTTTGTCCAGGCCTGCATTATGCATTTATTGCATTATACATTTGACAAATTGTATTTATTTATTAATAACAGGGACCTTCTGGAGAATCTGGACGTTCTGGTTCCCCCGGTCCTCCTGGACCAAGAGGTCAGCCTGGTGTTATGGGATTTCCTGGTCCTAAGGGTAATGAGGTTAGTAACTGATTGTTGTTTTATAGATCTGGGGCGATTGTTAATAACTGATTGTTGTTTTATAGATCTGGGGCAAATAAGTTGAGTTTATTATTTAAATATTAATAATATACTAGTGAATAACAATTTTATTTTTATTCTACAGGGTCAACCTGGCAAAAATGGTGAAAAGGGGGGTCCTGGTTCACCTGGAACTCAGGTATATATTTTGTTTGTTTCAATGGGGTGTTGATAGTTAGTATACTTTTTTTGCAATGTATGGTTTTGCTGTAAATTTCTGAGTCTCTCTGCCGAACAGTAGCAAAAATTCTCCACAGTTTCGTGTGGCAAAAAATGTTGTGTGTGCGTCAAAAATGGGGCTGGGTTGCATAAAACAGGAGGTGGACAAAATTGTTTTGCGGTAGACAATTGTCATGGTAGATAATAAAATTGCACATAAACTGTAATATATTTTGCTTAAAAAAGTTGCCTATAGACTTTAATGGGTTTCGCACCTTTTGCACCATTTTGCCATGAATTTACTGTGAAACAGGACAGATTTGCTCATCACTAATACTTTTTTGTATGTGGTCTCGTATGTAAGCAGCTTTAAAATAAGTTGAGTTAGAAACAAAAATTATCCAACAAAACGCTTAAACATCATATTTCATATATTCAACATAAAATAAATTAAAGTAAAGCTTTTGCATGTTTTTTTTTTTTAATTTAATCTATATTTGTATCATTAATATACCATTTTTGTCTTGGTAGGGACTTCCTGGAAAGAGTGGTGATCCAGGTGCACCAGGTCCTGCTGGGCCTGCAGTAAGTAATTATGTATAAAAATAATGTATTGTAAGTATTGATGTTGTAATTATGTAGATCATGCATGCCATTGTTTGACTCTTGATTATCTTTAGGGTCCATCAGGTGAGAGAGGAGAACCAGGAGCAACCGGGCCACCTGGATTCCAGGTATTGCTTAAATTGTAACTATACACCATTTTCTTAAAAGCACTGTAGGCACTGTAGGTTGTACACATATTAGCTACAATCTAGACTTTCTAATGACTCTGTTGTGAGCACCTGTTAATATACCCAACTATAAAATCTTGAATTTCACATATTTACATTGCAGTGCTTTCTTGTGCATATATTATAAAGCATGTAAAAAATAGAATGTGGTATGCGTTCTGTTTAACCAAATATAAATTTTAAGATTACATGCCTTAGAACGAGATATGCTGTAAAAATATGCCTTTTCTAAATTAAGTGATGGATGAAGCAGTATTGATAAACCAAAGATGAATTTCTAAAGACCATTTCGTCAGTACTAAATAAGAAATAAATTGTAATGTGGTGCAATAAAAATGAATGGGGAGTCAACAAGAAGAAAACTACCACACTCTATTCGCATACCAATAAATTACCAAATGTATCAAATAATTAGTTAATGATGAAATAAATGTAAAATCAACCATCACTAAAACATTTTCATATTGACAGTTTGGAAATGTGCTTTGTTGAAATTATACAGCATCTTCCATATTTTAGATTTTTATATTAAGTACACAGTTAGACCTACTTGTTTTGCAGCTCAGGTTTGCTTTAAACATAGTCACATATCCATTGAAGTGCATCTACTTCTTGGATTCAGGGGGAGCTAATTGGCAGGCTTGGGTTACTTTTCCTGTTGAAGAATACTAGTGATATTGAGACTCTAAATAGAGGATGAAGGAGAACAGAACAAATATAAGAGAAATGTATGAGATCTTTAATGGGCGGGAGAACTAAAATGGCCTAAGGGTTTAGTATTGGATTCCTGTCCTGTATTAAAATTACAGAATTACATTTATTTTACAGCCTAGTATAAAGTAATTTCTTTTTTCACAATGTTAATTCCATTGATATAAAGAACCTTATGAACTTTATATATACAATTTTTTCATCATTTAATGAACTTTATATAATATTTATGTAATATTAACAAATGTTATCATTTTTCAACAAATTTATATATAAATGTTAAGCTAGTTAGCTGCATGGATTTGGTGGATAATGCATTATGAGTAAAATATTACAATTGTATCTGACAAATATATTTCAATGTATCTACTAATGTATCTACTAAGTGTGGTATTTGACTAGTAGTCTGGGAAACCACCATTCCGCTTTTAAAATAAATATGGATATTCATTGCTAAAAGTTTGTTGTTACTTTATTTTTCTTCTTTTTCAAAATGAATCTGTATAGTATATCCATACTTGAATTATGCCAGATTTAAATATGGTAATTTGAAAATACTTGTAGAAGAATGGCTTTACAAGGGCAAGACTGACAAAAGGGTATACTGAGTAGATGCCATAAGTGAGATACCTTTTTCTCTAAATAGGGTCTTCCGGGGACTGCTGGACCCGCTGGAGAGAATGGAAAACCAGGAGAAGCTGTAAGTATGCATTTTGAATTATGTTTTCCTCTAAAAGTGATGAGACTTGCAGGATTTTTTAATATTTACATTTTTGGGTGAGATTTTATAAATGACTAATTGTGATATCCACAGAAATTAATGATTTAAGAAAATCAGTGGCTATCTATGGCTGATGTTTTAAGGTTCCTACAACCCAAGAGGTGAGCCTGCAAGCTTTATAGTGGAAACTGATGAGGGAAAATGAAAATTAAAGGCATTAGATCCCCAAATTGTTATAAATAAATGTATTATACATATAAGAGTATTATTTGACTGTTTATAGCCCCAGTTCTATTAATCCTCTTCAGAACTCATGACCTCCTGATGTGGATGTGAATGTGAATGGGAAAAACCTAAAAAATTCACCAAAACTCAAATTTGAGTTTTAGCAAAAGAAAAAATGGAATGGAATCACTAAAAACTGCAATCTGAACTTTTATAAGTATGCCCTTAAAAGTGTAGGTTTTGCAACTTATATTTTTCCCTTCTCGGTTTGCCTCATTGTTAGCAACACTGCAGTCATAACCACAACCTGAATTACATTTATTACTACCAAAACAGGCTCTTTAAAATCATGTCTATGCTTTCATCAGATAACGATAATCTGTATATTTACTATGAAACCTCCAAGCCCCTGAAAACAAGAAGAACAATTATAAAACAAATTAATCTGGAATGGAAATTTAAAAGCAAAAATATTAAGAAATGTTATTTAGCTTAATATAACCCTCATCTTCAAAGGCTGTTTCTTCTTTAATGACCACAAAGTAATTTGAGAGGCACAGTTTCCCTTAGTTTTATTCATATCACTGATATACAGTTGGATACAGCTCATTTGAAACATCCAGTTATGCAAGGAATATATACATGATATATAATTTTGTTTTCTCATATAGGGACCAAAAGGTGAAAATGGACTTCCAGGAACACCTGGTGGTAAAGTAAGTAATAAACAGAATTAACAATTACAAGCAAAATATTTTTTTAGCAATAAAGAAAATGAAAAGTTATACTAAAACTGGATTCCTATGAAAATTATACTCCAGTATAAATGATATAAATGTACTATGCAGAGTATTAGAAGTGTAAGTGGAGCCATATAGTTGAAATAAACAGAAGTTTATTCAGTTGTCATTCTTTTGACCATAAGTAAATTCTGTAACTGTAGTATTTTTTAAATATGAATTATATATTACAGAAAAATTTATAATTTTAAGGGATGTGTCTTGACAAAATACAATGGAACAAGAAGATCGTTAAACAAATTTAAAATACTAAACCACAGTAAAAAGGACATATTTCAGAGAGATAATACTATTTTTAGAAAAAATCCCTCTATCAGTGCTATGTTGACTCCAACAGGAGTGAGAAAATGTTTCCTCATATGCATATGCTCAATGAGAGGGCCTCCCTGTTCTCTCATTAAGTGCATGCATGTGACATCACATGAATGTGTCTGATCTATAATCAGGAACACTAATTTTAATTTGCATGCATGTTTCCCAGAATGGCCTCGCCCACCTGTAGCTCTGTCCAAGCATGGCATAGTTCTGGAGTGGTGCATTTTTTAACAAAAAATATGGTTAGAGTAGAGTGCTTTCTCTATTAGCCTATTGTGGGAAACAATTTGACCAACTTAAGTGCCCTTTAAAGTTAGCTGTTATAATAAGACATAAGTTGCTAACATGCCACAGATACTGCTAAGAAATGTATCAACTAATGTAGCAAATTTTTAACAATTCAGAATCTGCTTCTGAGTCAGTTGCTAGATTGATAGAACGAGTTTAAATAGAAATTTTAAGAAAATATTTTAAAAAGAATAAATGAAAGTAATTTTAAAAAAGTATTTATTTCTGGTGTACTATTTGAAAACACACAAACTTAAAAAGTGTTTAGAAGGGGGAAACCCCTTTTAACATTGCCACTTTTATTTTACTGGTCATTTTATTTAAAATAGCATTAATAATCTTGAGATCACAGGTCATTTTATGCTTAGGCCATGTTAATATTATACAGTACATCTCTTTAAACCCCAAACATCAATGTAACAAAAGACAATGTATTACTGTATATCATAACTTCTTTATAGGGTGAAAATGGTGTCCCTGGTGAGAGAGGATCTCAGGGTGCCCCAGGACCTCCAGGAACTAGGGGTGGTTCTGGTCCCCCTGGTCCAGATGGTTCCAAGGTATTCAACTTACCCTTCCAGTATTTGTTCACCTTTCTTTAAATATTTTATTTGTAATGTAGACAAATAGATTCATAATACAATTTTATAAGATTTAATATCAATATTAATATGTGTACAAGAGCATATCATTTGACATAGAAAACATAGACATGTGCCAGTGTATAAACTGTACAGTATATTATTTCATAATTAATCTCTTTACAGGGTCCTGCTGGCCCACCTGGTCCATCTGGTTCAATGGGTCCACCTGGTCTTCAAGGTATGCCTGGAGAAAGGGGAGGATTTGGTAATCCTGGTCCCAAGGGTGAAAAGGTCTGTATTTACTCTTTATTATTTCTTGTATAAAAAATGCTTTTATATTATAGTATGCTTATAGCGTGATATTGTATTACCCAAACACCTTCTAATACCTTAAAAAAGAATTGGTCATAGATACCTTTATAATACATAAATTAATGAATATTTGAATATTTTGATCTTCTTAGGGTGAACCTGGAGGCAAAGGTGGTGATGGAGCTCCTGGACAAGATGGAGGAAGGGTAGGTTTTTGGTGCTTTGTGAAGAAGTTCCTGTAATTTGTAACTATACTTTCATTTTATTTAGAGAGATCCTATAACATATCTAATAATATATATCACACACAAGAAGTCTTATTGAAGATTTATACGTCTATATTGTGGGGAGTCTGATGTTAATAATATATATATATAGGCTAATAATATATATATATATATATATCCTCACTTTTTCTCTATCCAAGATGGGCCTACTTTTTCCATTAAATGTTGACTGGATATGTTATACTGGGCATTAATTATTCTTACGGATACTCTTGTTTCTATATTTAGGGTCCTGCTGGTGCTATAGGTCCACCTGGTCCTGCTGGCCCTACTGGTGACAAGGTATAATGAGTTATCTCTTATTCTATCTTTGTTAATTACAAAAATTAAGAATTTACTTAAAATACATATTAGGCTGGAATGTGTGTGTTTGTGAATGTGTGTGGGCTTTTAATGGAGTGGTACATTGTTGGGATATTCTGCCTTTGTTCTAAACCCATAAACTACAAAAAAAAAAAATGACTCCAATGTCCTTTGATACTTGGGTTTGTCTCCCTCTTAATTCCTTTTATTGTGGTCTAAGCAAGTAGGTTAAAGGGTAATTATGCATATTTATTAATAACTTTCATTCTAAATGTCTGCAGCAATGCATAATAAAGAATTCACGTGATATATTTACAAATAATGCTGCCATACTGATTTCCTTGGCATCTCAGTGAACCTACTGTAGATCCCCTAGCACTCAAAAATACCAATTGATTCCAGTTTGGGAATCCTTGCACCTAAATATGCTAAATACAAACCTTTTCCTATACAGAGAGATTATTTTCCCTTGATTATTCTCCATATCTCTAATGCTTTATTTGACCTTATTTGAATGCAAATACAGTTATGTCATGCTAATTGTGTTAGTTTTTTTTAAATATTGAGACTTTTTCAGAAATGTAATGATGCATTACTGACATGTCAACAATGCTTTTTATGTTCCATTTTTTAGGGTGAAAATGGGCCAGCTGGGCCACCAGGCCCTGCTGGATCTCGTGGTGGTCCTGTAAGTACTATTTCTTGTGTATCCATATTTCTGAAAAGGGTTGAAAGATTAATTATATTGTTCAGTAATCTTTTTTTTGGTAGAAATATTACTTCAGGCAGATTTATTTAGGGTTGAATAGTAAATTAGACTTCGAATTTTCAAATTTTTTTGCTTTTTACCAAGGAAAACTCGATTTGAATTCAATTAGAATTTTCAGGTTGGAACTATCGATCGAATATTTAGACGTTCAATTTTTTTCATAATTAAACTCCCAATCGAGTTGTGAGTATATTCAAATTTATTACAGCAAAACAATTCCAACTTAATGTGAATATTATGTGTGTATATATATATATATATATATATATATATATATATATATATATATATATATATATATATTTGCAGAAAGAAGCGACACTCACAGGTTGTTTTTCAGTGCAGATAAGTTGTGCTTTATTCCACTCAACGTTTCGATCCCTCACAGGGATCTTCGTCAGGAGATTACAAACAAACCTATATAAACCTATATATATATATATATATATAATATACAGAGAGAGAGAGAATTTGAATATACTCACAATTCGACTAGGAGGTTATTTAAGAAAAATTTGATTATTTGATATTCGATTGAATGGTTCCAACCCGAAAGTTTTAATTGTATTCGATTCATATTTGATTCGTATAAATCGAGTTTTTCGCTATTCACATTTTCAAATCGCTCAGCAGACCTAGGCAGGTTTTAGGTGATGAATATTCAAATTAGGACTGTTTCCATGGTCGAGGTGTGGTAAATCTCACATTGAAATTTACGTTCGAATAGGGAGATTAAAATTGGAATGTGTGAATTTTGAAACTTGAATTCAAATTTACTATTCAACCTTTGATGAATCTGCCCCATAGTGTATATTAATGTACTTCGCTATGCCCCTTAATATACCCAGAACATTAATTTTTTTTAAGCACACGCCTGTCTTTCACTAATTTTATGGGAATTGAAAAGACATTGTTCCTATGTCTACAATGGAGAAGTGACAAAAGTTCAAGAAAGACTAAATCATAATTTCTATATAATTTTATTTTTAAATATATAGATTCAGCTTGGTTATGGTGAGAATCACATGAGCTTTAATCAAATAAATTAAACTCCTAGCTCAGAACTAGTGCTATCGAAAAATGTGGTTAGTCATAAACCCTTTTCTGTTTATGAATAGTAACATGACTATTTTAGGATACCTACATTTTACAGCCTCATTTCAATATAAAGTCAGCATGAGCATAATTGATGGTCACAGACATATAGTATATGGAAGCCTATAGAGTTGTTTATGAGTAAAGTTGGTTTTAGCCAGCCTGTCCAAATCAGTTATGCATTGTGTACTGTATACATGAAAATGTGTTTGTAATAGTTCAACACATACAGGGGCACATTTACTTAGCTCGAGTGAAGGATTAGAAGGAAAAATACTTCAAATTTCGAAGTGTTTTTTTGGCTACTTCAACCATCGAATTGGCTACTTCGACCTTCGGCTACGACTTTGAATCGAACGATTCAAACTAAAAATCGTTCGCCTATTCGACCATTCGATACTTCGCCACCTAAAACCTACCGAGCATCAATGTCAAAATATAGGGAAGATCCCCATAGGCTTTCTAGGCAATTTGTGATCGAAGGAAAACCATTTGATCGATGGATTAAAATCCTTCGAATCGTTCAATTCAAAGGATTAAATCGTTCGAACGAATTGCGGTAAATCCTTTGACTTCGATATTCAAAGTCGAAGGATTTATCTTCGATGGTCAAATATCGAGGGTTAATTAACCCTAGATATTTGACCAATAGTAAATGTGCACCACAGAGTCAATAATTATGTATAGGGCAAGAAGAAAAGTGCAAAAAAAAGAGCACTATCTGCAGTTTATTGCCCTGCAATTATAGCAGACCTCAAGGTCTATGTAAATTAGCCCTATGTTGTTGAACTATTACAATATCCCTTTTAACACCTATGTGTATTTAAGTAAATATTGCCCTTTTATATCTGTTGCCTTGAACCACCATTTTGTGATGGTCTGTATGCTGCCTCAGAGATCACCTGATCAGAAATACTACAACTCTAACTGTAACAGGAAGAAGTGTGGAATCAAAAGACAGACCTCTGTCTGTTAATTGGCTCATGTGACCTAACATGTATGGTTTCTTTGTGTGCACCATGAATCTTAGGATCCCAGGGGGCGGCCCTTATTTTTAAAATGGCAATTTTCTATTTATGATTACCCAATGGCATGTTCTACTACTAAAAAAGTAAATTATTATGAAAATGATTTATTTACACAAAACAGGGTTTTACATATGAGCTGTTGTATGCAATATATTTTTTTATAGAGACCTACACTGTTCAGCGGTATAGTTTTTCTTGAAACAATTTATTAATTTTTTTTTTCAAAACAATTAATCCTTTTCTAAACATAAATATTATTGTTTGAAGGGTGAACGAGGAGAGTCTGGCCCTCCTGGACCTGCTGGCTTCCCTGGGGCCCCTGTAAGTATAAAAAACAACCTACAGCAAATAAGTGTCTCTAAAAAAGTAAGGTAAAACATAAAAGTAATTGAATACAGTGGTAAGTGCAGTGTTCCACCATTTAGCCATTTTAAGATAGGTTGCCCATGAATTATTGGCCTCAACAAAGTCAAAATGCATAGCCTTGATGTTGTTTTCCATCTAACGACTAGCAGACTTTCCCATATACAAATTCTGTATGTGTTTTAATTTTTAGAAGTAATGTGGATAAATAAAAGCAAAATAAATCAAATTAATTGGGGGTTATTTATCAAAGTCCGAATTTATCTAATATTTTCTTCTACAAACTACTACAAATCCGCTCAGGTTTTACGCTTATTTATTATTACATTTTCCCGAAAATTTGCTTTGCAGGAAAAAATCAGATTTTCGCAATTTTTTCTGATTTTTTCATCCGATTTTAATGATTTTTTTTGGAATTTTCACCCAAAAACTCAGAAAACTTCGGGTTATTATATGAAACCCAGCGCACATCAACAAATCATTGGGACTTCTCCCATTGACTTATATGCAACCTCGACAGGTCTGAGATGCCGGATTTTCAGATTCTGACTTTTCCATCCTCACGGTTTAATAGATTCCTGAAAAATTAGTGATTTTTTTAAGTCTGACTTTATAAAAAAAAATCACAGATTTTTCGCAATTTTTGCATTCAGAATTTAGTAAATAACTCCCTTGGTGATGGTATAACTATAATTACTTTCAGGATTATTACTATTATTATTATTAACTTCGCAAGTAGTTTCATCTGAAAATAATAGAAAGCCATGGTACATTTCAGATGATCTAGTACCTTAGAAATCTCTACATATACTGTACTATATATTCTGTACATAATTTTAATCAATTCATTTTAAACATTTTAAATTCCTTGCCCATTTAGGGTCAGAATGGAGAACCTGGAGTCAAAGGTGAGAAAGGTGGTCCTGGGGAACGCGGAGAGTCTGGTAGTCCCGGAGTTGGTGGCCCTCAAGGTGGTCCTGGACCTGCTGTGAGTTTATACATCATATACTGTAGTATGATTAGGAAAAATGCAGATGTGTGTAATTTTATTCTTGTGAAATAATATACTGGTTATCTAATAATTTTGAATTCCATTAAAGGGTAATCCCGGTCCTCAAGGAGTAAAAGGAGACCGTGGTTCTCCAGGCACAGCTGTGAGTATTTCCAACAAGGCAACTTAATGTTCTGCTTAGCATTTTGCACTTTGTGCTGAAATTAAACGATAATAATCAGTACATCAGAAAAACAAAAACATCTGCATGCTACACATATCAGATGGAAGAAGGGCAATATCATAGAAATAATTTTAGTTAAATTAAATTTGACTCAGTACTCAATTTGACAGCATTTTGCTCAAAGTTTAGACATGTCTTTTTCCCAAAGTGTCTCTTAAGACAGTGTCAGAAATATTGTAATATGTCATATACTTAAAAAGGTCTAACTTACTGTAACTTAAGTTCAACATGTCTCTGAAATTTTAATAAGTATGAGTGCATAAATAGAGCAACAGAATGTGGCATCCATGAGTATGGTTAATCATTCATTATTATGCTGTGTAAAGACATCTTTCCAAAGAAAAAGGTATAAAAAGCTGTTCAAAATAAACTGTGGATTTATCGAAGTTTTTACGTGGTCTGAAGGCTAATTTTGACGATTCTACAAAGCTTCAGACCTTGTGTAATTTATTAAAGTCTTACCAGTGCTCTCTACAGTGGAAGAATGACCCCCTCTCCCCTGAATCTATGCCCCTTTTAATACAGCTCAGGACTTTGTTTGCACTTGCAGCTGCTGACTGGCATTGCTTGCTACAGCCAAGTTTATTATCTCCAAGGGCTCCAAGGTCCTTTTCCATTATGAATTTACTTAGTGCAGTCCCATTAAGTGTATAAATGTCTTGCATATTTTTACATCCCAGGTGCACTTAGCCACTCCGATGACCAGTGGATCCAATACAGAGCCCTGAGAACCTTACTCCAAGTAGAGAATGTACCATTACCAACCACCCTCTGTACCTGATCCTGTAGCCAGTTTCTTATCTATGTACAAACATCTTCATTAAGCCCAACAGCCCTTAGTTTAAAAATAAGTTGTTTATGGGGCACTGTAGCAAACACTTTGGCAAAATCCAAATAGATCATATACAGTATACTGCCCCCACATCCAGCATTTTACTTACCTCATAATAAAAAATACATTTGTCTGACATCACCTATCCTAAAGCGATGCAGATTACTGCTCATAATGCCATTCACCAGGACAAAATATTTAATGTGATCCCTTAACAAGTTTTCAAATAATTTGCCCACCACAGATGTCAAATTTACTGGCCTATAATTGCCAGGCTGCGATTGTAATCCATTCTTAAAAATAGGAAGTACATCAGCTTTCCTCCAATCCATAGGTACCATATCAGATGCAAGAGAGTCTAAGAAAATTAGAAATGGAGGCCAGCCTTAAATTGAACTAAGCTCTTTTAGTACCCAAGGGTGTATTCTATCTGGCTCTGGTGTCTTGTTCACAAACATTTTTAGTAAAGCTTTATGAACCATATCCTGAGTCAGCCACTGACTTGTTTAAGGTCAACAGTACAGCTATGAGTTGGGGTTTGGAACTCCTCTATTGTATACATTGAAGAAAATAACTGATTTAGCACATTTGCCTTTTCAGTATCTGTTACAACCATGCTTGTACCATTATTTAAGGGAGTCACACTCTCAACCTACATCTTTTTACTATTAATATACTTAAAAAACTTTTAGGGGTTAGACTTAGCCTCTGCTGTAATGTGCTCCTCATGTTCGATCATTACGTCTGGATTGCTGTTTCACAACATGTATTATGGTGTTTATATTTATTAAATGCAGGTTCTGTCCCCACCAATGCCTTTTTCTTCTTTCTTATTAACTTCTTTATTTATATATTAAGCCACATAGCATGGTTCTTAGAATTGAGAACAGTAATAAAAATAATTTTATATAATTTTAAATGACAACCATTTATGTTCTCTGTTTTTAGCAGAAAACATAATGCCCCAAATCTATGCTCTGAAGGGTTTTTGTTGCCCCAGTGGATATTTGTTTGTTGCACCAAACACTATATTAGATCACTTTGTGGTCACTATTACCCAGGGGTTCAATCACTTGCACATTTGCTATATATTCTGGGTCATTAGAGATAACTATATTTAATACAGTTATCAGATCAGTTATCTGGAAACTCGTTATCCAGAAAGATCCAAATTACTCCCATAGATTCCATTATAATGAAATAATTCACATTTTAAAAATTATTTCCTTTATCTCTGTAGTATTAAAACAGTAACTGTACTTGATCCAAACTAAGATATAATTGATTTTTGAAAGCAAAACCAGCTTTTTTAGGTTATTTAATGTTGTGGTCCTTCCTGTCCTTAACAGTACCCCCAACAAAATCTCCTCCCCATTTTCCCTTCCTGTGCCTATTACCTCGTCTAACCTGTCTTTCACGGAATCCCTTACTGCACCCTCCCCCCACACCTAGTTTAAAATCTCCTCCAAACCTGTAACCTTCTCCTCCAAAGCAGCTGCACCATCATCATTGAGCTGCCAATTGAAAAATCAGCCCAGTTCTCCAGAAACCCAAAGCCCTCCTCCCTACAAATGTAATTTATGTATTAATTACTAGCAGGTCTACATATCAATAACTGATTTTATTTGTGCAATGTTAAGTAACATAAGAACTGTACATTTTTATAGGGTGCGGCTGGTTTTCCGGGTACTCGCGGGTTGCCTGGTCCTCCTGGATCTAATGTAAGCATGAATTTTTGTTTCTTGACAATACATATTGTGCTTATTCTGTTTGCAAGACAACAAAACATGAAGTACAATATTATTTAATTCAAATGTTTTAAGCTGAACTTTTTCTATTTTTCCCCCCTCAATAAATAATGTTGTTTTGTACCTGGCACACAATGCAAATAATTCAATACTATGTGAAAAAGATATTTGTTGTTTTTTGTCAGATACGGCCAAATAAACTTTACCCCATATATTAAGTCTCATATTATAGTCTCTTTATAGACTATTCACTTTCTTTCATTAATAGGGCAATGCAGGTCCTCCTGGCCCTCCTGGAGGTCCTGGAAAAAATGGACCTCCAGGTCCATCTGGCAATGTTGGTGCTCCAGGAAGTGCTGGTGCAGCAGGTCCAAAGGGTGAACCAGGCCAAGCAGGAGAGAGAGGTGCACCTGGTTCTCGTGGTGAAGCTGTGAGTTTCAAATTACATTTTTCACTCATACATTTAAAAATGATTGCTATCATACTGTTATTTATATTTTCAGGTAATTAACAGTTTATAGTTTAGTTTAAATATATTGTCTATGTTTGTATACTCTATATGTTTATTTTGAATGCAATTTTACGTTTAATTTCAAATAGGGTGCTCCAGGTCCTTCTGGAATTTCTGGCCCTGCTGGTGGTCGTGGTATTGTTGGATTGCCTGGTTTACAAGGCAGACCAGGTGCTCCTGGCCTTTCAGGTTCTAAGGTACATCCGTTTGAATCTATATATATATATATATATATATATATATATATATATATATATATATATATATATATATATATATCCAGAAATGAAGGATCCCATAATTTGGTATATTCAAGAGTGTTTTATGCTTTTTCTACCTCGATTCATTTATTTTTACCAGTTGTACCAATTATTAAACTTCTAATCTATTTAGATGTTATAAAAATGGGGATTTTGTATAAATTATATTTCTGTACCAAGATTCCTAAACTGCTACAGTAGTGTCACTAAGGCTCTGTTGCCAATTCTGGGGAGATGTTGGTGTTTCTACATCTTAAAGAAGTGACATACCAAGTAACACAATATTTATGTACTAGAATTGGTCATTCAAAAATCCTTTATTTTGTATTAATAATATAAACCATTGTATTTAAGTTCTAGTTACTGTGGAGCCAATTTATACAACAGTAATATTTGCTGAAACCTGCAATTCTGCTTTAGTCTATGATAATGATATCTGAAGTAGGTTGTCTACTATGACAAGAATACACAGCCTTGACAAGAAAAAGTTGATAAGTCCTGTTGTAGATAACCCTTAATTTTGGAACTATATATTATATTAAATTCTAACTAGCTTATATTTATGTCTTATCACAAAGGGTGAGGATGGAAAACCTGGTACCAATGGATCTCCTGGTGAACGTGGTCCTGCTGGTGCTCCTGGACCTGCTGGGCTTAATGGTGCACCTGGTGAAAGTGGCAGAGATGTAAGTGATTATATTATTAGTTAATAAAATAGTTTTTTTTTTTTATTGCACATTAGGTTTGTAATGTACATTGCTTATGACGTCCCACATACAGTTTTTCAATAAGGAAAGGCTTATTTACAGGAAGGCCATTAGTTAGGAACACACACTAAATACATTTGCCAAGTTTTTTTTTCCCCAGGACTGTGCTTCTTGCAGGATAAAAATGCACTGAGAAAAACTGGCACAGCACTGAATCTAAATCTGCAGTACGACCTTGGTACCCACGAGCAAATATTGTTTTCCTTGTACTATTAATTTAATTACCTATCTGAAATGTGTCTTTCTTAGTCATGTGGCAACTTTCAAAATATACTGGTTTTCTTTGTCCTATGGCGACCCTACATGGGCTGATCTTCTACATTCTCTGTAGATTGTCCCATACATACAGTAGAGCATACGAGGTGCACATAGTATAACCAGCTTCTTATTGTTCTGATTGCTTGTATGCTGTGGCTCATCTTCACTTACATGGTGAATTAGCAGATGAACTTTTCTAACCTGACTTCTGAACAGACAGATATGCATTTTACACAGGTATCGGAGAGCATCACATGGCATACACATGGGGGCATATTTATCAATGGTTGAAGTGAAAATTTGAATTAAAAAAATTCTAATTTTGAGCTAATTTTTGTGTACTTCGACTAGGGAATTCGATTGGAATTTGAAAAAAATTCGAAAATTTAAATTTTCACATCAAAGACATTTATCATGTAACCAAAAACTATGGGACTGATTTATCAAGGGTCGAATTTTGAAGTTGAAAATACTTCGAAATTCGACCATCAAATTGAATTACTTTGACTTCGAATATCAAAGTTGAAGTTTTTTTCATCGAACTTGGCCATTTGCGGTCGAAGTTAAATGATCCGAAGGATTTCAGCAATCGATCGTATGATTTTTCTTCGACTTCAAAAAACGTAGAAAATTGCTCTAGAAGGTCCCCATTATCGAATGGCTGAATATTCTAACTATTTTACTTTAACCGAATTCGAAGTCGTAGTATCCTATTCGATGGTCGAAGTATCCAAAAAATTACTTTGAATTTCGAAAATTTTTTACTTCGAAAATTCCCTCAAATTCACTTTGACCCTTGATAAATCTGCCAACAAATATACAAGATACCAGTGCAATACATTTAATATTTTTTTTAATACGACCAGTATAGATGAAAGCATTGCAAATTATAACAAGATCCAAGTTTGTACATACCCTTTTATTGCTTACAACTGAAGGAGGCATTGTGATATGTATTGTAAAGTTGACATGTGTTGTAAAGTTTTTCTCCATTTCTAATGCAGATTTTTATTTTTCAATTTAGGGTAATTCTGGTTCTGATGGTTTGCCTGGACGTGATGGTTCCCATGGTCCTAAAGTAAACCTCAATTTTATAATATCACATATAATAAAATATTATAAATTGATTTTATTTCAGTCAAAAAAACAATTTATATTTGTTTTCTTAACAGGGAGATAGGGGTGAAAACGGATCTCCAGGTGCTCCTGGAGCTCCAGGCCATCCTGGTGCTCCTGGTCCTGTTGGCCCAGCTGGAAAGCCTGGAGATAGAGGAGAAACTGTAAGTCATAATTATTATATAGGCATTGTCACTTAAAATATCTAGTCAATAGGTATAGTATAGATACTAGTTTTATTGATGTATTTTGTAAGTACTAAGCACATCAGAATATAAATATATTCACAAACATATGTGTAAAATGAACTCTGGTTAATGCCTTAGAGCACAGACAGTTTACTACATATGGATATGTACATATGTAATATACTAACATATGGAATTACAAAAAAGTTTTATTACAAAATGGCTAGGAAGTTATTACCTGTGATATGGTTTATTGAAATACTGTACTGAAAATCTGTATTTTTTTCCCTTGCTATATATAGCCTACTGTATGTCCATATTGACATGCTCTTGCAAATGCCGGACACAACACTTTTCAATTTGAAATTGTCTGTTCTTATTGTTTGCTCTTATTTTAGGGTCCGGCTGGTCTTTCAGGCCCTTCTGGCCCTGCTGGTGCTCGCGGTGCTCCTGTAAGTTTTTAATCTGAAAGTTTAGTCAATAATAACTAAATAAAATGCTCTAATGTCCTTTATAACAATTGTTTTTGCTAAACACTTATGGACACATTTTGCTCTCATCAATACCATTTTTTTAAATTTATTTCGCTCTCATCAATACCAGGGGAAAACCTTTAAGTGGGTAAAACTCATTTACCAAGATCACATTCTCTAAAGCACTATATTAGATACTATAGATAATTATAAATTATTATGTAGATGCTATAAATAACACTATAATATAATGCACACTGACAGACAAATGGAATAGCTGAGCACAACATAGTTTTACTAAATCACATCTAAACCATTTGCTTTTCCCAGGGGGCCCAAGGACCACGTGGTGACAAAGGTGAAGCTGGTGAGCGTGGTACAAATGGAATCAAAGGTCATCGTGGTCATCCTGGTAATCCTGGTTTACCTGGTCCTCCTGTAAGTATTTTTTTTAAATACATATAAATGTCAAATGTAAAAAATATATATATAAATATGGTATAAATACCAAATATTTTGTTGTTTAACAAAAGAGGTTTATTTATTTATCTATATACTTACCCATAGTCCATATAGCCTGCACATTGGAATTTTAAAGGGTTTCAGATATTTTTGTCTATGAATTGCCCAAAAAATTTAAATTTTTACTGGTTTTCAATGTATTTGTTTTTGGGTTTTTTGGATCGCTAAGCAATTTTTTTGTTCATACTATTTATAATCGTAGCTTTTAATGGATTCAGTGAAAATTTTAGAAAAACCACTAAAATCTGACATTTAATAAATACACCACCACATGGTTTGTTGTACATTTTTACAAATGACAATGTTTTTCTGTATTATTGAATTACATATGGGTATGTTCAGCAGGTATTTGTGTTTTTACATTTAATAGTCTTGTTCGCTAGCTATAGCATTTAACGTTACTTGTACCTTTCATAACAGGGATCTTCAGGAGAACAAGGTACTGCTGGAAGCCAAGGTCCACAGGGCCCAAGAGTAAGTTCAAGGTTCTTTCTACATTTGTTATATGAAGAGATTCATATGTCATGAAAACATACATCAAACAATTACATCTCTATACACTTTTATTTAGGGACCACCAGGATCTAATGGACCTCCTGGAAAGGATGGTACCAGTGGATACCCAGGACCCATTGGTCCCCCTGGACCTCGAGGAAGTAGAGGAGAAACTGGCCCAGAGGTAACATCTTTTTCTGACATAAATCTTAAATATGAGAATGTTTCATTTTTATTTTAATTTTATTTTCCCTTAAATATTGTTATTTACCTATCAGAACAATTATTATCTATAAGTGTTCATGAAGTTTTAATTATAAAGGTAAAAGCTTTATATGATATCACCTTAAAATAAGATTTCAACACATGGGTCAACATCGTACTTTTAAAATCATTCAGAGATTATTTAACATATTACAATTTATTTTCATTAAAAAAGAAAACTCCTTGACACGCCATAAAGGATTGATATAGGTAACATTACCCCAACTGGAATATAGCACTTTCAAATATACAATAATTTATATTATTGACAAGAAGTATCTGCTAACTTTTTATATTCATTTTCTAGGGAACATCTGGCCAAGCAGGTCCACCAGGTCAACCTGGTCCCCCTGGCCCACCTGGCCCTTGTTGTGATGGTGGCGGTGCTCAGTTAGGAGCATATGGTGGTGAGAAGGGACCTTCTGGATCTCCATACTATGGTGATCAAGGACATGATGGATCAATAAGTGTTTCTGAGATAATGTCTTCACTAAAAGCAATCAACAGCCAAATTGAAAATATCATCAGCCCAGATGGATCTAGAAAGAACCCAGCACGTAATTGTCGTGACCTCAAATTCTGTCACCCAGAGCTTAAAAGTGGTAAGCATTAACAGTAATATTAGTAAAAAAAACTGTAAGTAAAAATGTTATTGATTTGTTTTCCAACCATGGCAATGTGTTATCTATGCATGTAAGACCTAACTACTACATGATCAGAATAAAGATTCTTTTGTGATCAAAGGGTTTTCTATACATCCCTTGTTTTTATTCCACTTGAGGTTCTATTTAAAATTTATACTAGTGTTTGCACATAGGTGAATACTGGATTGATCCAAACCAAGGTTGTAAAATGGATGCCATTAAAGTATACTGCAACATGGAAACTGGTGAAACATGTGTGAATGCCAATCCAATCAGTGTCCCCCGCAAGAATTGGTACACTGCTTCTGCAAATATCAAGAAGCACATTTGGTTTGGAGAGTCTATGAATGGTGGCTTTCAGGTAGAAAACCTAAACCTTTATATAGCTTTCTCTTTCTTACTCACCCTTTACTTTCAATTTGTTATATTCATTTTTCAAATTACTATGAGGACAATAATATCATTGACAGTATTTAATAACTGTAGATGCATTGGGAAAGTATGTCACAGCTTCACTATTTTTACTCAGTAATTACCCAATCATTGCAATATTCATTGAAGCCTCCTGGTATTCCTCATTTTAGTTTAATAATAACCTGGGCTAAAGACATGCTGTTTTATTGTATTTTACAGACTTCAATATGTTTGTTGTATTTATTTATAGTTTAGCTATGGAGATGCAGAGCTTCCTGAGGATGTTTCAGAAGTTCAGATGTCATTCATACGAATCCTTTCTAGCAGAGCTTCCCAGAATATTACTTATCATTGCAAGAACAGCATTGCATACATGGATGGGGAAAATGGAAATGTAAAGAAGTCTCTGAAATTCATGAGCTCTACTGAAAGCGAGATTAAGGCTGAAGGAAATAGCAAATTCACATACACTGTTTTGGAGGATGGTTGCACTGTGAGTTTATGTTAACATACTTTACTTTTTATTATGTATATAAAATTGGCAAAAAAGGGAAGACATACTGTAGGGCAGGCAATAATAAATGGTCTATCAAATTGATCAAATCAGTAGGTCAGTTTTATTTACAAAAAAGATCAAGAACAGAAGGTTTGAAATGGCTTGGAGAAGATTTGTAGTTTGATCTGCGCTATATGGAAGGAAGTTTTGGTCTCTTGGAGCTTAAAGTCAAAGACAAAAACATGAGCATAGTGTTTAAGTACAATTTAGAAGGACTTTACAAATTTCATATATTGGTCATTTAACTGAAGGATTGCACAAAAGAGAGATGTTTTACAGTATTTTCCTATTCAGAAAATTATATTTCCATTTTATACAATGACATTTGGAATGAAACATTGTTTGGTGTTTTTCCTGTATAAAAATGTGTGTTAATTGTTTTATTTGTCTCTTTTACAGAAACATACAGGCGAATGGGGCAAGACAGTTTTTGAATACAGAACACGCAAGGCAATGAGACTACCCATTATAGATATTGCACCCATGGATGTAGGTGGACCTGATCAAGAGTTTGGTGTTGATGTTGGACCTGTATGCTTCCTGTAAATTAAGAATATTCTTCCTTCTAAACCACAGCAAATGACCTGCACTCAGTGTGTGCCCCTTCTTTTCTAATTTGGTCACCCACTACAGGAAAAACTGTACATCAGTTATTTATTTCCAAAATAATAAGGAAAGAAAAAGATCATTAGACAGAAGGGCTAATATTTTTGCAATAATACAAACTAAATGCTTTTTTTCTCTATTTTTGTACAAATTTCCTATTCTAAAGAAATCTAAATGGTGCTATAAAATTCTGATCCATTCAGTTGCCATTTTGTTTTAGTTAAAAAAAAAAACCACTGTGTGATTTTTTTTGGCCAAGATGTATAGCACTGATCATTCCAGGCATCAAACTCAACCCATCTTTCTAACCAAGATGACATTCACAATACCAAAAAAGAACTTCCCTGTTTGAACTACCTCATCATGGACAGAATTTGGGGGGAGTTTGATGAGGTAGAAAACGGATTTCATTTGAAGTCATTGCAATTAATTAAAGCAAAAATGATGCAGTTGTAAGGGAATATGTGAGTCCCAAATTATTATATGATTATGGATATCATATCTGAAGGCGGTCTAGCAGCTTGGTGCTTTTATATTTTCCTGGCATTGCTGGCAAAGACCAGTTAAAAAGTAAATGATTTCAAAGATTATCCATCATGGTGCTAATTGCTAATATGTTTCCATTCTAAAACAGCAACACAAAGAAATATTGAGTTGTATGAACATGATGAAATAAAATGTTTCACAAAACTCGCCTCCTGTTCAAGATCATTGTAGGGGGTTCTATTTTGTCTCCACAGTGCCACTGTAAAATATTAGAAAATTAAAATCATGCAGTTGAACATAATCATCCTTATTGTAAATACTTAAAAAAGAACAACTTATAGTTGTTGTTATTTAGGGTTGACTGACACATCCAAAAAATTTAAAAAATTCAATATTTTATTTTATGTCATAGTAAAATAATAAATGGGGTTCAAAAAGCTTTATTTGCAGTCCTTTGCTCATACAATTTCAGTTTAGCTCTTAGATAAACCTCAGAATGCAAAAGCAGGTTTTCAGATTTCAGCATAAGGACAGACCTACTGTATATGAACAATGCACTTTATTTGTAAATAGAAGTAATGCTGCTGAAGATTAATTCATCTGAGATTATTTTACTCAGAGGATATTGTTATGCCCTCTAGAATCATCTGTAGAGTTAATATTTAGACCCAAGTATTTGATTATTTACAGTCAAATGAATAAGTTTGGGAACCCCTCTTAATTCTTTGGAGTTTTGTTTATCATTGGCTGAGCTTTCAAAGTAGTAACTTCCTTTTAATACATAACATGCCTTATGGAAAAAGTAGTATTTCAGCAATGACATAAAGTTCATTGGATTAACAGAAAATATGCATCATAACAAAATTAGACAGGTGCATAAATTTGGGCTTATAACTTAACGTATTTAGTTAAGCCCCCCTTTTGCAAATGTAAAAGCCTCTAGACACCTCCTATAGCCTTTGATGAATGTCTGGATTCTGAATGGCGGTATTTTTGACCATTCGTCCATACAAAATCTTTCCAGTTAAGTTCAATTTGATGTCTGCTGAGCATGGACAGACTGCTTCAAATCATCCCATAGATTTTTGATGACATTTAAGTCGGGGGACTGTGACGGCCATTCAAGAATATTGTACTTCTGCCTCTGTTTTTCCTCTGCATAAATGCCTTTGTAGATTTCCAAGTCTGTTTAGGGTCATTCTCTTTTTGGAATATCCAACCTCTGCTTAAATTCAACTTTGTGACTGATGCTTGATCATTTTCCTGATGAATGTGTTGATATTGGGTTGAATTCATCCGATCCTCCACTTTAACAAGGGCCCAAGTCCCTGATCTAGTCACACAACCCCACAGCATGATGGAACCTCCACCAAATTGGACAGTAGGTAGCAGGTGTTTTTCTTGGAATGCGGTGTTCTTCTTATGCCATGCAAAGCACCTTTTGTAACAGCAGTCTTGTTGCAACATACAAAAAATCTTTTGAAGTGTGTTCAAATCCCCCCCCGCCCCAGCAAGATCAGTTGAATATTAGCCATATTCATATCTGGAAAGAAAGGTTGTGTCCCCGTCTAGGCTACAATGCAGGATATTGCATTTCTACACAAATTAATTTATATTTTTTCCCACTCTTTCGCTCCTCTTACCCGTCAATCCCATCAATACATTAATACTGTGGTCACTGTTACAGTAATGTGCTACCACTGAGAGATCTGTTTTTCTACAGCTGATTTTGCATCTTTCGGAGGACACCTCTTGGGGAAGTGTTTGTTCAAGTCATCAGATCTTGAATTAACCTAGAGAGGAAAAAAACATTATTCAAAGGACTAATAAATTCCTGTTAGGACTTAGATCAAGGAGCCCATCCAACATGATCATCTTGCAGCCCTATGAAGAAAATTGTACATGAAATATGGAAACGCATTCCATAATATGACCAAAGGAAAATGAAAAGTAGAAATGATCCTTGATGACAATATTAATAATTTGGAAATATATAAATATAAGCTAGTATTGTTTTCCAGAAAAGGTGGCAACCCTACACAGAATCCAGGCAACCCAAGCATTGTTATTGCCTCAATCTCTCAGCAAGCACTAAGAATTCACACATAAGCACCTGTACCTACATACTTCACTATGCCCACATAAGCATAGGACAGTAATCTCCAAGTAGGAATGCATTCTCAAACTAAGAGTAGTGCTCCATTTGTTTTGCCTGCCTAAATTATAAGCTTTGGATTCTTAATCTAACATGATGCTTAAAAGAGACAGGGACCCAGATGCAATTTGCAGTCGGAACCATAATAAAACAGAACCCTTGTAAGAGAAGCACATCGCCATAACGGAAATCCAAACATTGACTGGGGTAATGGGGCTGCCAAGTTAGAAAAAGCTAGCAGGTTTGTAAATATGCTGAATGACAACTTTGTATTTCAGCTCGTTCAAGAACCAACTAGTCTCTTTCGGATCTTGTTATAACTAATAATACCAAACTCAGCTTTAGCATTTGCATGGGTGAGCATTTACGGAATACTGATCATAACATGGTCTCCTTTGAGATTATGTTGCAGAAACAACTCTATAAGAAAGCAACTAAAACACTAAATCTGACAGTATAAGGGCATTGCTGCAACATATTAAGGGGGAAATGCTTTTCACAGGGTTAAACACAGAACAAAAATGGGACTATTTTAAAATGCTGCTTAGTAAATATGCATGTCAGTATATTCCGCTTGTAAGCAAGGAACGTTGTTGGTTCAATAGAAGTGTTGCTGTTGAGGTGGGTAAGAAAAGGCTTTCAAGACAGCTGGGGCAGATAAAATGTTTATCAGGTACAAGAAGGCAATAAATCAAGCAAAAAAAGCTTATCAGACAAGCTAAAATCCATATGGAAAATGGTATTGCAGCAAGCAGTAAAAAGAATAAAAAAAATAAAATAAACAAAGGTCAGGTGCCAGATGATATTCATGTCAGGGTACTAAGAGAGCTTAGCTCTGGATTAATTGAGGTCTGGCACTGTGCCTAGAGAATGGCGTATTGCTAATGTGGTGCCGCTATTCAAAAAGGGACCCCATTCTCAAACCATAATACTATGAGTTTGACCCAGCATGGTTTTATGTGTAATAGATCTTGCCAGACTAATTTAATTTCCTTTTATGAGAAGGTGAGCAGGGACCTCGATTCTGGGATGGCAGTGGATGTGATGGCCTGGAACATAGTATTGGTACCTGGATAGAGAACTGGCTAAAATATGGTATATAAATATTTTATTTGGTAATATAATGACCTGGAGGTGGGCATTGAAAGTACTGTTTCTATTTTGCTGATGATACTAAATTGTGCAGAACTATAGGTTCCATGCAGGATGCTGCCACTTTGCAGAGTGTTTTGTCTAAAGTGGAAAACTGGGCAGCAAACTGGAAAATGAGGTTCAATACTGATAAATGCAAGCTTATGCACTTTGGCAAAAACACTATTAAGTTATACACTAAATGGCAGTGTGTTGGGAGTTTCCTTAAATGAGAAGGATCTAGGGGTCTTTGTAGATAACACGTTGTCTAATTCTGGGCAGTGTCATTGTTGAGGTCCCATAGTATCATTGGGAGCTGTGCTGATCCTATTGGACCATTTGTAATCAATTTGGACTTTTAAAGGTTTTTGGATTTTTCTTTCCGCTAGTAATTGATGAAAAAAAATGTCAAGGCTTTTGTATTCATTAGCGCACTATTCATCGTTTTTTTTTTTTATTCATACTTTTTCTAATCAGATCTTCTAATGACTTTCATGCTGTTTGAGAAATAGAGTTTAATTGTTGTTTCAAAAACCTTTAAAACCACTGAAATTCGACCTTTGATAAATGGTCCTCCCATCTCAGGTTGGCGGTGTTTAAGTTAACTAACAGATAATGCATATTTCTGGGGCAACTGTTTTTATATAGCCATGTATGTTTCATTTAATCATATTTGGCAACCAGTGGGAAAAGAATCTGGGGATACATGAGAGTCTGTGTTTAGGGATATTGTGCTTTTCCTTCTAAATTGTCTCTCTCCCACTGTAGTATTGCAAACTAAATTTTTTGCTTCATAAAGTCCAAGAGTGCCCAGGTTTAGTGCTCTTTTTAGCCTTTACATTATCAGTAAAGTAAAAACTTATTCTCCCTTTAAGAATAAAATATTAAATTATACATATATATGGCAGCAAAGTTTAGCAGTAAAACTTAAGAGAAATCCCATAAAAAGAACTTGAAAAGCTTGGAGTCAGAAACCTCTACCTCTGGGAATTCTCAAGTAATCTTTTTACAAAAGAGGGATTCAGGAGACAACTATTCATTAATTGCCAAGGAAGTGGCAAGGTTAATCAATCCTGTCATTGAAATGTCAATCAACAAAGCATTAGACAAATTGCATTTGGAAATAGGTAAAATCTCCCATCAACTGGGAAGCCACGATAAGAGGTTTACAGAGCTGGAATCTACTATCTCCACCATCTCTGACATAACACAAAAGAAAACTGAATTCTTGGGGGAAAAAGTAAAGTAAAAGAAATGTTTCTGAAAATCGATGATCTGGAGAATAGATCACTCCGGAATAATCTGAGATTTGTGGATATCTCGGAATCACATAAAATAGACTCTTTAGCAAAATTAGTCTCCAAAATTATACCTCAAAAGCTGGGCATCCCTCTGGTCATGAAATGATATGAAAATTGAAAGACTACACAGGATTGGATCCTTGAAAGATGTCCATCTCACCAGACCAAGAGTGTTTATTGCTCAATTCCTTGACTATTTTGAGAAAAATAAGCTCTTTCAAGCGTACAAAAAATCTAAAGGCTTGGATTTAGAAGGCAACAGAATTCTCATTTTCCAAGATCATTCAATCTTCCTATCTCAAAAGAGAAAAGAATTCTCCAATACCTGTCAGTTTCTGTTGAATCAGAATAATAATTTTTCCTTATTGCACCCATCAAAGTTAAAAATTATTCTACCTACAGGAATTTACATTAACAGTGATCCCAAAGATGCATCTCATTTTGTCCACAATATGAAGTATAAACAAATATGCAACATCCACATCCACTTGGCATAGTTCAAATTCTCCAGCATCTAACTCTCTTTCCCAAAGAGACCGGAAACTTGAAATGTCACGTCATCAAGCTCAACTTCCTTCAGTGGAGCCAACCAGGACCAGGGTGGCACTCAAAGGTCAAGTTCTAGATCCAGATCGCCTTTTTCATCAAAAAAGATTTCTCCCTGTCTCTCCAGTGAAGATGACATGGTGTTCGGATCTTAATAGTCTTGAGGTGCTGCGATTTGTCTGGTAGTTTTCTTCATTCCAGTTACCTTTCTTTACAAGAGGGTTAATTGTCCTCTGTTTCTAGGGAAAAAAGGAGGTCCGTATACCTGCTTTCCTAGGACATGCAGTTTAATATTGTGTATTTAGCTATAGTTATTGATTCATAGTTTTCCCCTCATCATAAGAAAGGAACTAGAATTGATTACATCCTTTTATCAAACAATCTGTTTGATAAATCAATAAAAGCAGACAGAGGCTCCATTGATCATTCGGACCATGCCCTATTTTCAATCTTACTTTCCAATCCCACTTTTAAAAGAGATCAGTGTCATGGTCTTGCCCTGTAACATTGGCTGATCATCCTGAATTTTCTAAAATGCTTTCTGACAGATATTTATTCCTTTATTCCTCTCCGGAATCCCAGGTACTGATTGCAGAAGTGAAATCAGCCCCTTTCAGAATTTTTAAAGGAACCAAACAAGGGTGCCCCTTATCTCCATTACTCTTTAATATTTCTCTTGAACCCCTGATTAAAGCCCTAGATAATTTGGACTCTTTCCAGGGATTAAAAATTAACAAAGTTCATTTGAAAATTCTAGCATTTGCTGATGACCTATTACTGTTAACTCAAAATGTCAACAATTCATTGGAGGAGATTTTCAAAGTTTTTAATAAATTTGGTTCATTTTCAGGTTATAAATGAGACATTAACAAGTCAGAGTTATTGAATATCAATTTATCTATACCTGACTCTTGCTTAAAAACTCTAAACCTCAAATTACTTACTTAGGTCTCAAAGTCCCATCAGATCTGAGGAAACTTTATACTTATGAATCTTACACCAGCCATCAATAAAGTGTCTTTGCTTTGTCAAAAATGGAGAAATGCTCCACTGGATTTGAAAGGGAAAATAGCATTCTATATAATGCAAATTTTTCCCAAACTCATCTATCCTTTATTACATTTACCACTTCTAGTAAAGCATGGTGATATAAAAAAAACTTGATTCCTCCCTGACTAACTTCATCTGGGGGAGTAACAAACCTAAAATAGCTCTTTCAAAGTTACATTGTCCCTATGAGTTAGAAGGATTAAGAGTTCCAAACTTCAGGATGTTTAACCTAACTGCTATTACCAGGTATTTAATTAAATGGATATCTGGGGGAGAAAGATATACAAACCCTAAATTAGAAATTCAACATGATAATTTGGAAATATTACATTATAAACGAAGAGAAATACACTTCAAATACAATTCAAAACTGATCCTCTGTTCACGGGCTCTTTATTCACATGCAAACTACTGTTTCTAGTCATGGATTTAATCATACTCAGAACGCCTTTATGCCTATTTAACTCCTATGGAAAAACTTGAGTTCCAGTTGTCCCCCTTTTCTCTCTTTCAGGAGAAAAATTCTTTCTTTAATGATCAAAGACATAATGAATCCAGCTAATGGCAATATAGTTAAGTGGTCCAATTCTAAAAATATGAACAACTTAAATCCGGGAGATTACTCTATTTATATTTGTATATCAAGAGTGGTTTAATAGGAGTCCCAGATAAAGAGTCATTTGCCCTCCAGAAACACTGGTTAGCTGATGCAATTCTTGTATTCATTGAAAATCCTAATCTACTGACAATAGATCATATTTTTCAAAAACGATGGTCCCCAGGCTATAATAAAAACATCCTCTTCAAAAAGTGGCGGATAAGTGGTCCAGATAATTGCAAACATAAATCACTCCCACCCAACTTTCACGTTCCATTAGTAATTATAATGTGATTTTTATATCAGAAAATTGGAGAGTTCAACATTTTAAACTGGTCCATTTAGGCTATGGGAAAATGTTCAAAACATTTACAGGCTTATTTTCAATGTCCTTTTGTCCTAAATGTTCCCAGTTAAATATTGACCTGTTTCATTACTTAGGGAGTTGCCCTGAAGTTCGTAAAGTCTGGCTTGCCTTGGAAAATTTCCTAAATCTTAAACTGAAATACCGCTTCAAATTAAACCCTGTCACAGCATTACTACACCTGTACAAACTAGGGCCATGGAAGAAGAAACATTTAAAATCCCATAATCAACTCTTCAACAACATTATTATGTTGTTTTCAGCAGCAACAAAACAACTGTTATTCTTGAACTGGTTACTTGTCACAACTCTGTCAATAGAAGATATCTTGTCTCTCCTAAATCATCTCTGTTGGCAAGAAACGATAATGATAAGGATGGCTGAACTCCATCATAAACAATCCTTTTTATGACATTTGGTCTATTTATTGGGACTTTTTTGACAGTTGCAAATCCTGATCTTTAGAATTGCTTCAATTATAACTTGTAATGTAATGGCTATTTCCTCCTGTATATCGCTTACAATTATCTTTTTGAGCATTGTTAGGTTTGGTTTAATTTAGTTCGCTATCCGTAGACTAAGACAGTTTAGATGGTGTTGCCACCAATGAATTATAGCCTGATACTCTTCCATTCTATGTACACCCTAAGCTGTAAATAATTGTATATCAGTCCATTGCTGGACTTTTGTTATAATCTTGTTTGCTTATGTAAAACACAATAAAAATTTATTAAATCCAAAGCTGCACCACAAAGATCATACCTGGATAAGATCATTATTATAAAGCTGGAGCTGTATGACACATAGATGTATAAAGATGCACCAGTAGATGTATAAATTTGGTACAGAATATCAGAGCAGTAAATTAAGTGAAAGAGTGTGTATAATACCTATATTTTAATAAATATTGGGTGTAGTAACCTATCCCTATACAAATACAATGCTTTTGGGGTGCCAATTTTGTGGCCAACCACCTGTAAATGAGATCACAAACTTTTTAACCTTGGATCAATGCTGTTCTGCAAGAATAAAAAAAATGTTGCTTGGTGGCATGGCGCTCTGGTAGAGAGAACATTGGGCCATTGATATTTGTACATAAGAAAAGCATTGTCCAATGGTAAAAAGTGAACAGTTTTTTATTGGGTATGGCTAACTTGCCACCCAACAGTAACTTCAGTTTTCCTTCTTCTTTGATAAAACCTAATGTAGCCTTTTTTCAAGGGAACTAAAATCATTCTCTTCTCTCCTTTTATTTAATTTATTTAAACTTCAAAGGTAAGCTTTGCCAGGCCTATTTGACTTATTAAGGGCAAATAAAATATAAATAATTTACTATATGATACCAAATCCTATTTTGTTTAGCAGGGTGGTTTTTTACCTGAAGAAGCTCCTGTCTGCCCTTTCAAAATACCATATGGGTTCATATTCAGCTGCAGCAGTGAGAGGGGCTCCCTTGTGGGGAAGCTGGTGATAGGAGTACAATGTGTGGGCATGGCAGGGGTCAGTCCTGGTCCCAAAGTGATGCAAGGGGCTGCTAGAAGGGGATTCAGTTATTGGAGAGTGTTGTAGGCTGACCCTTTATTATAACTGTTTGTAGTCTTCAGTGGATATTAAGTATTTGTTTTACGGTTGTTATTGGTATTACATTTTGCTGAACATTAAGGGGCATATTTATTATGCTGTGTAAAACGAAATTCACAACAATTTACCATGCCATGCAAATGGCAGATTTTATTCCATACATTGCTTCTGGCAGAAGTCACTCCAAGAAAAAAACATGTAAACATGTTACGCCGTTTTTTACTATGTTCTTTACACAGGGAAGCCTGGTGATGTGTGGTCTTTGATCCTGATTTATTTTACACAGCATAATAAATATGCCCCTAACTTTCACCCATTGATAAATATTCTTCTAAAATTTCACAGGAATGAATTGAAAGAAATTGAGTTTGTATGGTGAGCTCTAATTTCACACTATGATAATCTGCCCCATAATTAAGATTACAGAATGTAAGTGGTTCCCTAAAATGTTATTAAAAAGACAAAACCTATTTTTATGAAGAATATAGCTGTACTGTAGCACATTCTATTGTACTTTGTGTACTTATGATCAAATCGTCCCTGGTCTGTCATGTTTATATTGGAGATTTGAACCAGAGTTTTTTGGGGTTTTTTTTTTAACATTTTGAAACATAATGTATGTTCAACTATAGGAGAATCTAAAGTGTATTAATGTGAAAATTTGTTATCATGCTACAACAGCCACAAATGCCAACATCTAGAATCCAATGAAAAGGTAGATACAAATTCCACTGTATTTTGCTACCTTTGTACCAAAAAATGATTCATAACAATTATGATTGATTTGCAAAACTTTGTACATTTGGTATAACTTGTTGTCAGATGTATGTAATTCTTCATCCACCAGAATATAAAAGAAAGTTTTAATGTATTTCAAAGATACATGGTTACGTTTATGTGTAACACGCCCTTTAAATATTATACATACTGTAGTTCTTTTCCAAAGAAGCAACAGACCTTTGCACACCTTTAGTGATGGGCGAAAACATACGCCAGGCTTGAATTCGCGGCGAATTCCCGTGTTTCGCCGCCGGAGAATAAATTCACGAAAATTCGCCGGCTAAAATTCGCCTGTGGCAATTTCCGATTTTCACAATTTTTTCGTGAAACCGTTTGATTTTTTCGTGAAAAGGTTCGAATTGCTCGATTTTGCGTGAAAACGTCCGAATTTCACAAACTTTTTAGCCGTTTCACAAATTTTGCAGGAAATTCGCGAATTTTTCGGCGACGCAAAACGGGAGAGATTCGCCCATCACTTCACACCTTCTCATTTTAAACCTATAATTAGGGAACACACCAGAGTTTGTCTTGAAGAAACTTATTTAACACAAGTGTAAGCAAACCTAATGTTTTAGGTAAATATTTTTCAGGTAAATATTACCCTTTGGGTATAAAGAATTAGACATAATGGCTCATTTAAAATGTTATTGTAACATGTATTGATCCTATTCACTAGAGATCCAAATTGCACTTTGCATATGGTACTTGTGTTCATACAGTAAATGAGCCCTCAAAGCATTGTGTTGTCCTACAATTGCCAATGAATGAGCTACTGGGATTCAAATTTATCAATATTTTGGTGTGCTAGCTCCATTTTTATTTGATGAACCCAGGAATGCCAGGAACAACATTTTTTGTATCTGGATCCTTGAGGAAAAGACAAGTTTATGAAAAAAGAAATATTTGTTTATGCATAGAAAAACATAGCAAAAAAAAGAAAAAGACACAAGACAGGAAAAAAATCTCTCTATATATATTGCACTCACTTGATAAAAAAAAGATTTCTTTATGGCCTACAAGAAAATTCATATGACAAAGCACAGTTCAGCTTAACATTTAGAAAATAATATAATTTAGGGGCATCTGTAATTTTTTTTTTATTCGGGATTTTACAAAAGGAATTTTAGCACCATGAAACATATACACGGCCTCTCCCCATCCTCTAATGAACAATAAAGGAATAGCACCTTTTCATTATTGGACATGATAATACAACTTGCATCCCAGCATATAGAGATGAGGTAGCGTTTGCTAAGCAATGTTGGAACCTTTTGTACTTTGTTGCTAAAAGAGTAGGATGCTTTCCATGTACTATAAGTAACAATTTTGAAGTAAGAATTCAAACACTTCAGTTGTTTGTTCGTACCCAATGAGCAATGAAGAATAGCAAAAACATAGCTACTGTATTTTGGAATTAAATCAACTTGAAAAAGTAAATCAATTAAAAACAGAATGTGTTTCTTCTGCACTGCAAAGGGTTGAGGCTGATTCCATTTTCAGTATTTCTGGAGAAATAAGTTAATTTCCATTTTAAAAATGGAAGAATTTACCAAGCTTTACAATTATTTCATGCAACATATAATTATAAAACCAACAGGACATAGAAGGCATTTATATTAAATCAGATCAATTTGTTCCCCCTCATGGCCTCTAAATATACAAGTAAACATATGAAGATCAAAACATACAGAAGTCATGCAAAAACAAATTTCACAATTTTAGTGGTTAGGCTTAATTGTAGTAGAATTAACAGCAGCCAAAACTCCCAAATTAAGTATAAGTGTGGCATAATCAGTCTGACATAAAAATAAGGCCAATTAATTGCTCGTTGCTAGGTTTTTTTATGAGAAGTCTAAGATGTTCTGACAAATTCAAATCCATTATTCGAGACTTTCCTGTCTGGAAAATATTCAGTTTTGGTAAATCAGATCAAACTTACTAAATACTACTGAATTACCTAGTTTGACCTATCATACATCTGCCAAAGTGTTTGTTTTACGTATATGTCAGTTGCAAGTTTTCTCTTTTATACTCTTCATCTTGAAATCAGCAAGGCCACATCTTTGAACTCAACTGATGGATATGACTATACTAGTGGCTGTATTCAAAATAAGAGATTGGTTTGCCTTGAGAAAAATAATTATTTCCAATTAAAATGATTCAAAAAGTCATTAAAGCTGAAGATATCTTGAGAGGTATCACAATATGAAATGTAATTCATTATATCGAAACCTTCCGGGGTTTTAGAAATCTTAGCAGGATCCCAAGAGATGTGTTTATCCCAAAATAAATGTAATAACAATTTAAAGGTTGGTGCGTTCTAGCAATATTGTTGTATTCCATGGGGATGGATATTTTCTATTATAAGTGAGTACTGAAAGGAACTGAACAATATATTTTTTGTGACCACACAGCTGTTATTCCCTTTTTACATGTCCATACATGAAGAATACATTTTCTTTGGTTAAGAATCATCACAAAAGGGTCATTGGTCCTCTCAAATTACATTTCTGCTCAAAACTATTAAAAATGAATGCAAAATAAATACTTTGGAAAGGGGCAAGGCCATGAACAAAATGAAAATAATGGAAAACAGTATGTACATTTGCTGGCAAAACACCAGCTATGATTTTTCAAGAGTCTCAGGATTAACTTTGACAGTCTTATTTCTTTGATATTCTTTATCTTTTACAAGAAACAAACTGGCCCAATGTCAACTCCAAACTCTTGGTCTGCACTGCCAATGTCCACAGGGGCAATGTCGATAATAGGTAGGCGTGCTACTTTTTGGGTTCTGTATTCAAAGACAGTTTTTCCAACATTTCCATTGCGTTTCTGCAGAATTAAAGAGAAAGTTCACAAATGTTAATAAATCCTATGCTATTATAGGCCAAACCAAAATCAAATTCAATTTCCAAAATAACAGATCCTAGTTGATGATACAGCTGCATTATTTAAAATATGTTCTGCTATCAGTATTATTTGTGCTTACAGAAAGATTTCATTACTAGTGAAGAAAATATTCCCAAATGGCCCTAAACAAAAAGTTACTTACCGAGCAACTGTCTTCAAGAACTGTATACCTAAATCGGCTGTTTCCTTCTGCTCTAATATCAAGGTCATTTGCACCTTTAAGGATGACAGCTTTTTTCAGGTTTTGTGTTTTTTCATCCAAGTATCCAACAGCATTTTTACAATAGTAGGTTATATTCTGAGAAGCTTCCTTTGACAGAAGGCGGAGGAAGGTCAGTTGGGTGACAGCTGTATTCGGTGATTGAGTGTCTCCATAGACAAACTAAAAAACATATTTATATTTACTAATCACAGAATATATAGGTACAAATGACTATCATGTAACTAAAGTTATTTTCACAGTAACAAATTTCTTTTCAATATGACATTTATTAGTCTTATATAAAGAACAAAAAAAACAGATACACTGGGGGAGTCAATATGTTAGGCACCTCCTGTGAATCCAACACTAGGGGCATATTAATTAATTAATTAATTCCTAAACTTACTCTTGTTTTATGTAGTTGATTGCTTCGATTTTTCAGATCCTCATTTGTAAGCATTTTTTTAATGAACTGGTTTTTTTCAGTTGAAAAAAGTGACCATACCGTGTGTAGCCTCTCATACACTGTCTATCCACTTGGGCCTAGGGACATTAGAAATGTGGCCATGCTATGCATTGCCCCTCATACAGGATCTGTACATTAGGTCTACTGCTGATTATTCCAATACTGTTAGAGGTTAGCCCATAGAGTGGTTTCTCAGGCAGGTTTCATACAGATAAAATCTGAACTTGATGTACTTGTGTATTTTTATAAATTCAACTGTTATGTTTTATTATTTGACGTATATTAGTGTAGGGGATCATGTTTTTCGGTCTATGATATTATCCAGCCTGGTTATAGGTTGGATAGCTGTCCGAGCACCCCAGTGCATCCCTGCGAGAGGAGAAGGACCCAGGGGAGTGCCTGATGTTGGAGCCACATGCACAGGGTTACAGATAGATCTGATAAAAGGAGCCCCTGCTGCAACAGCTAGCCAGAGTCAGAGAGAGGCTGAGAGAGAGAAAGTGCAGAATGTAATGTTAAAGAGCTGCAGTACTATGTGAAATTGTGTGTTGTGCTCAGCTGGACAGATGTGAGTTTCAGCCTAGAAGGAAAGGTTGCCCTGCATTCCGTTTAGTGGTTGGATGCCAGTTGCAACTCTTGTGTGTCCCTGGTGTGAGGTGAGGACATGTGTTTCTCATGAGCCTGCCACATTGGGGCAGGCAGTGCTATCTGGCGATTAAAAAGCTCTGAGGAAAAAGGAAGTTTTAAGGAGTGGAGAGAACTGCTAGTTACTAGACAGAACCACATTTGCCCAGTCTAGGAATATTATTGCATTGCACTATTTAACCTATTTTTTCTTTATTCTTTATATAAAATTTCTCTTGGTTTACTGCAAACTGTGTGTTTTATTTTTCTAGTGGAATTCCCCTGAGGTGTGATCTTCAGTGCTCACTAGGTGGAGGCACTGTGTTGTAAATCCCAGTTCCTGGTATCTTTCACACACAAAGCAAACTTAGGGCCCCTTGATTGCAAAGGGTTAATCGCTTTTTAAGAGTGAGTGTAACCAAGATAGGGTTATATTAGTAATAAATGTGCAAAAGCCAAACAGTGGCATAAGTGTCTAATTGTATAAAATGCTAAATCCAGTTTTAAACAGTGGTTAGAACACAGCTACAACGTGTTTTATTATGATTTATTTGATGGATTGCACTAAAAATTACAAGATAAAAGCATTTAAAGCACATAAACCTTTGAAGGAAAAATTAAAGGTAAGATTCACACTGAAAAGTGTTTTGTTACAGTAAAGTCAACATTCCAAAATATTATTAGAAAATAATTAGTAAGTAATTTGGTATGATTATTATTGCAATATACAACACATTTAAATGTGCATTTTGTAGATTTCCTACTTACTTGAGAGCCTTTGTTCATATCAGCGCCATACCATATTGGCTTGAAGTTATCCACTCCTTTACCAGTCCACCATGTTTTTCGAGGTATTGAGGATGGATTTGCAGAAATACACGTTTCTCCAGTTTCCATGTTACAGAAAACCTTTACAGCATCTTCTGCGCATCCCTGATTAGGATCTATCCAATATTCACCTTTATAAATTACAAAAAGGAACCAATTCAAACTGGTGATCATTTAATAATTGTTTTTTTTATCTTTATCTTGTAATAAAATAAATCTCCAAATATAAGACATACTGTAAATGTAATCTGACATTTGAAAAGGTTACTTTTTCCAAATGATCCAACCTTCTTGATTAAATCCAATATTAAACATCCCTCCTTCTCTGTAAGTCAGAAATACTCAGATCAATGAAGATAAAAGAGTGGCTTAATGTGTAGGATTTTACTTAATAAAAGTTGCACATATTACACCACATCTAGCAACCCATAACTACTAATATTTAGCCAGGGCAGTTTGATCTGCAGGTACTACTAAGGTACTACTGTCCCTTCCTTCAATATAACCAAAAGCAGAGTTAATGAAAAATATACATACATTCAGGGGCAGATTTACTAAGGGTCGAAGTGAATTCGAGGGAATTTTCGTTAAAAAAAATTCGAAATTCAAAGTAATTTTTTGGATACTTCGACCATCGAATAGGGTACTACGACTTCGAATTTACTTCAACTTCGATTCAAAGTAAAAATCGTTAAATTCGTCCATTCGATAATCGAAGTACTGTCTCTTTAAAAAAAACTTCGACTTCAATAGTTCGCCAAATTAAACCTGCCAAAGTGCTATGTTAGCCTTCTACAACCATTTTCTAAGTCTTTAGAGGTCAAAGGAAAATCGTTCAATCGAACGATTTTTATTCGACCCCAGGATTGCAAATTTTGTTGAAAAAATTTAGAATTAGATTTTCGAATTCAAAGTTTTTTGTACTTCGCAATTCGACCCTTGATAAATCTGCCCCCTAGTGTAAGGAGTGTATTAAGGCAATACAGTGAATGACTAAGGAAGAAACAGGGCTCATAATGCAAGTTTTGTGGCTGCATCCAATGGGAAGAGCACCGAAGTAAAGGAAAGGAAAAGAGCATTTAAAAAAATAAAACATTTTTATAAATAGGCAGAATATTAAACTTCTGGGGATCGATCAGCATTCCCCAGTTCAAGCAAATGGCTTTTTGCAATACTTAAAAAAAAATAACCTTCCACTTACCACTCTTCTTATTAGAGTGACAAAGTTTTAGATCATCACATGTGCGTGCTGGGTTCTCCTTGGATCCATCAGGACTACGCATCGTTGCAATCTTACTGCTTAAAGATTTTATTGTAGCATGAACACCTGGGTCCGTTTTGTTTCCATCACCAGCAGCTTCATCGTCTGTGAATTCAGGAAGTGGTTCTGGCATAGTATCATCATAGCCACCCATTAAATCATCAAGTGCTGCAGTGAGAAGTCCAGGAGGACCAGGAGGACCGGGAGGGCCAGCATCTCCAGGAGGACCCTAAATACAATATGGCAATTAACTATCTTCAAACACACCACAGAATTAACACTGGTAAAAAAAAAACGACCATCGGGTGATGATCTCACCCATATTATTTGGCAATGTCCCACCCACAATAAAACCATAATGGATTCAAATTAAACAACTCCTACCTAGATTCATGAATATGACCAAAACAGACACATGTCCCTTCCTTATATTACATAAGGACAACATGTCTCTAATACAATATAAAAAATTGGTGATTTTAATTTTAATTTAATTGTCAAGGCATTAATACCTTTTTTCTGGAAAACCAACATTATTCCTACAGCTAAAAACTGGGCACTTAAAGTGCATGAGATATACCCGTTTGAAAAATATAAAACATAATTAAACAAACCAAAACAACAGGTAAAATTTTACCAGAAATGGCTTCAGTTTTTAGAATCTCCAGGATATTCCTATATTCTCTTACCATGACCCTGATGTGACCTGTAGCTATATTAAAATAGCAAATCATTGGATATCCCCCACCTTTCTGCAGGATAATGCTGGCTGCCCTCTAGCTGGAACTTGATGTTACTTGTTACTGTCCCCTAGCTAGCTAGGAATTGGATGCTTTTCTTTTATCACTGCTGCTTGCTTGCTTGTTATCTTTTTATAGTATTCATTATGTTCTAACTACATAATCTGTTTTATAAATCTTATAATTACTGCTTTCTAAAAGTTTGTTTCATGCAATGCATAGTACTATGTTCTACTGCTGTCCATTTACTGACATTGGCTGTATTATATAAGTAGTGATGGGCGAATTTGCGCTGTTTGCGAAACGGCGAAAAAGTCGTGAAACGGCGCTTTTTTCAATGATTTTTTTTTGACGCCGGCGAATTTTCACCAGCAAATTTTGGGGCCCGTTTTGCGAATTTATTTTTGCCCATCACTATATATAAGTCAAAATAAAGAATTTATTAAAAAAGAATAAACCAGTGATAATATAATAGATTTAATGCACAGGATTACCTCTGGTCCAGATTCACCTAAAGTTCCTCGAACACCAGGAGGTCCAATTGGACCAGGTGGTCCTGAATTACCTTCTTTACCAGGAGGGCCAACTGGTCCAGGGGGGCCCTATAAATAGACATTAAGATATTATGAAACATTGCACCTCAGTTACCAGTATTTGTAGTGCTAAGTGGATCTATGATGCTGTATTTCAGCTATAGGTCATTATTCCTATAATGATTGCTATAATCTTTCAGCTGTTATTGGTAGTTTCAAGTTACAGTGGGGTTATAAAACCAAAAATCGAATTTGGCAAATGATGGCCTTGGGCTGTTAGAAAAACTCAACATATATAGCATATGGGGTCAATTCTATACTGCATAAAAGAACACTTATGAATCAGATACCAATGATGAGAATATTTAGAGACAAGTATTCCTATGTTCATAATAATCATTTTTTAATAATGTACTTTAATGCCATTACATGCAAACCTGTTGATAATGAAGTGGAATGCCTTTCAAAATACACTTACTCTAGGGCCAAAAGGTCCAATAGGTCCAACACTACCTTGTTCACCAACTGGACCCTAAAACAGAGACAAAAATGCTTAATTCAGCAAATTTAATTGCAGTGCATTGTATCATTACAAGTTTTTAATACCTTAAAAAAGGTACACATGAATTCTCTAATTAAGGAGGAACTATTGTGATGAAAAAAATAATTTAAAACAAATATACTGTAGAGTATGAAAAAGCAAAGACTAATGCTTTGTTTTTTTATTAGCTGCAACAGATTTAATACTATTTTTCCCATCTTATTGCATTACAGATTGCATGTGTGCAAGATCAGCCCTCATGTGATTAATCTTTCAGAAAATGAACACATCTAAATTACCCCTGTGCTATTAGAGGATAAAAACAATAAACAAATTATACATTTTTGAAGAATATTTTCACGTGCTATATTTATTAAAATGTACACTACAAAACAATTTACTGTAGATGGCAGTTTCACATGAAACAAAAAAAGATGTACTTACTGGGGGACCTGGAAGGCCTTGCAAGCCTGTAAAGCCTCTATGCCCTTTTTGGCCCCTCTCACCAATTTCTCCATTATCTCCCTTATCACCACTTGGGCCTTGTGGACCCTGAAGAAAATTGGACAAATCAGACATTCAGTTTTATGGTTCAGTTAACAAAAAACAAACAAAATGGCAAAATAACTTACTGGAAATCCACGTTTCCCAGCTCTGCCTGGAGGACCTACCGGACCCCGAGAGCCCTTTAAAAGGACAATAATGTAAATATTAATAGCATGTAAAATAAATTAATTTTTTTTGTGCAAGAAATTGACATTGATCTACTGATCTAAGCAAATAGTCTTATTTGTATACATATTCCCTTCCACTTGTTAAAAACTGGACAGGTGATAACCCCATATCTAATTATTTAAAAAAACTTTTGCCTTCACTTACAAATAATTCTAACCTCATAATTATGAGGGTAGACTGTCAAGGTTGAGGTTGTTTTCTCCGGAAAAAAGGCGCTTGCGAGGGGACATGATTACACTTTACAAGTACATTAGAGGACATTATAGACAAATAGCACAGGACCTTTTACCCATAAAGAGGATCACTGTACTCCTTCAGACTAGAGGAAAAGAAATTTCATTTGAAGCAACGTAGTGAGTTCTTCACAGTCAGGACAGTGAGGTTGTGGAATGCACTGCTGGGTGATGTTGTGATGGCTGATTCTGTTAATGCTTTTAAGAATGGCTTGGATGATTTCTTGGACAGACATAATATTAAAGGCTATTGTGATACTAAATTCTATCGTTAGTATAGATATGGGTATATAGAATTTATGTGAAAATATGGAGGGGTGTGTGTATGGATGCTCGGTTTCTTTTTGAGGGGTTGAACTTGAAGGTCTTTTTTCAACCCGATTTAACTATGTAACTACTGTATGTAACAACAGTAAAACTTCTATTACACCAATTAGACCGCTCCCAGCTTACTCTCCCCCCTGCGCTGCTCTGTGTGCTCCTTGTTGGGTGCTCTGTCTGCAGCATCCACCACTGCTTATCTCACACTAAACCAAAAAGAAGACGGCACTCCATTCAAGGAAAAGGCAGGTTTATTGCAGATCCCTGTGGGATCTCGCGCCCCGTGAGATCCCTGTGGGATCTGCAATAAACCTGCATTTTCCTTGAATGGAGTGCCATTTTCTTTTTGGTTCGGTATATAACCACAGTAAAGTACAACTTACCGGTTCACCTCTTTGTCCAGCATCACCTGGGGAACCTACTGGTCCTGGAGTTCCTGGAGCACCTTGGGATCCTGCAAGACCCTCAGGACCTGGGTCTCCACGATCACCCTGAAATGTATTTTAAAAGATGTTGGTTATAGCCTGGTTATATCCCTGTAACTTTGACAACTTTGACAACTGTATATAGGGCATTAATTTTTAGATGATTCTGCCTCATAGGATAGACTATGAGGTGCTATGGGATTTCAGCTAATACAACCCTTTTCTTATCTCAGTATTGGGAATGTGGATAGCTTATTTTATCAGGATTCTAATTATATGGTACTGGTGTACTGTAGCAGGTTTTGAGGATTATCGTAATGGGAAATTACCAAATTATGAAAATTATTTTCTTTTTGGTTTTTAATCCCCTTTATATATTTTTGCAGCTGTATATTACCATAAAAGAAAGCTATGAAAAACAATATAATCCATAAAGGAAAAAGTAATTCTTGTAGGTATATATTATAACATTGTGAACTGGGATAAATATTATTCATTGCGTAGATAAATAAGACCTATCGGTAACTGACTAAGTTATAATACGCAACAACAGCTACCAAGAGTTAAGGCCAACAAGTTATCATACTGATTTACAAGGGTTGTTGGCTCAGATAACGTGTTACAACACTTGGGGTTTCCAGATAAGGGGTCTTTCCATAATGGATCTTCATGTCTTAAATCTACTAAAAAAGCATGTAAACATTAAATAAGGCCAATAGGCTGGTTTTGCATCCAATAAGGATTAATTAAATCTCAGTTTGGATCAAATACAAGCTACTGTTTTTATTACAGAGAAAAAGGAAATCACTTTAAAAATGCTGAATTATTTGATTATAAAGGAGTCTATGGGTGGGAGACAGCCTTCCCGTAATTTGAAGCTTTCTGGATAATGGGTTTCCGGATACCAGATCCCATACCTGTACAACAATTAAACTCACATCAAGAAATAATAAACAGATAATGATCATAAACATCCTTTTACCCGTTTTCCAATAGCACCATCTCGTCCAGGGGGGCCATCATTACCAGGGGAACCCTTAAGATATAAACAGTTTTCTAATTAGCTTTATTATCAGGTAAGAGCATAACATTCCCTAGTATCCATAACCCATGTGATCACCAAGTCACAAATCTTCTCTGAAACTACAAAGCAAACTTTTCCCAAAAACAACATAACATCATTTTTGCCTTTTATTTCTTTATCCTTATAAACGGCTTAATGCTACTGCCCAGTAGGGAACAAAAACATAGCATCACACTTATAATAGCATTAAATACTTAGTTTAACCCTTTTACTAATAATGATAATGTTTGTGATGGCTGACCCATTTATCGTTATCTATATAACTAAATTACAAGGAACTTAGAGATATCATGAAAACTAAAATGGTTTATACTACAGTTATTTCAAGCATCTTTGATTAAAAAAACATACCTCTGCACCTGGTTCTCCAACTGGACCATTAGTACCAGGAAGACCAATAGGGCCTGATGGACCTTTGTCCCCAGGAGGACCAGTAGAACCCAGTTTTCCAGGAGAACCCTAAAAATCAGAACAAATTCTACCATGACTACAATTATACAATGAATCTGATAACAAATAAATGTAATGCAACATCAATTATATTGCATGGCCTAAATTGCATCTACTGTATAAATATTTTATTTTAAATTAATGAATCGCATTAAGGGGAACAATCATTCTGGCAAGCATAAATGTATTTGTGGCAGATGTTTAACAATATATTGAACATTGTTTATAGATAGATTTTTTATTTTACTTGACTTACCGCTGGTCCAGGAAGTCCTGGCATACCTCTTTCTCCTCTTTGACCAGGCATGCCAACAATACCCCTTTGACCAGTTGTTCCAGCTGGACCAGGTGGACCATCAGGACCCTGGAAATGAAATCTAATTTAGACACATGGATGCTAAAGATTTTTTATAAACTTTTTAAATAAAATTGTTTAACTTACAGGCTGACCATCATCTCCAGAGTCTCCCTTATCACCGGGACTTCCAGTAGGGCCAGCAGGTCCTCTATCTCCAGTTCGGCCATGTGCTCCGGGGTCACCACGTAGACCGGGTGGGCCTTCTTTGCCAGGATCACCAATAGGACCAGCAGGGCCTACGGCTCCCTTTATTAAGGAAGACAGTAAATATTAGTAATGCCTAGAAAACTAATTGTTTTATTTGAATGTTTCTTCTGCTGAATGAAAAGTCTAGCAAAAAATCTGCTCCTAGTTCCTATTATTTTATTTATGTGCTGGTTTTTATTTTTGCAGCCTTCTTTTTTCAACATTATGGGGCCTATTTATTAACAATGGAATTGGGATTTTTCCACAAATCTCTAAACATTTCAAACATAGTTTTCTTATATTTATAAAGAACTCCAAAAATGTTAAATGTATTTAGTTTATAAACCAAGAAAACCTTTCATGCCAAACGTTGCCAAGTAAAAATTGTTGAGGTGCTATAGAAGTCAATGGGAGCTGCATTGATCTTATTGGACTGCATTTAATCAAATCAGACTTTTTAGAGGTTTACAGTTTTTTTTCACTAGAAATTGTATGAAACTGTATTCTAAGTATTCATACTCATTAGCACATTGTTCAGCGTTTTTTTAATTTGCACTTTTTATATTCAGATCTTTAGATCGTATCAATAAATTCATTGACAAGCCTCCACTTGTAGGAAATTTTTTTTTTTTTCTTTCTTAATCTGCAGTTAACAATTTAACTCTCCCTATGGGGACTGTTTATGTTGTTATATATAACCTGGGTAGAAGCATACAGATACAGTAATTGCTAAATATTTTTAATAATTTTTATTATTTCTCAAGGTTGGTGTAACAGTCAAAACATTTCCTTCAATATACGGGCAGCATGTGGAGGCTTAAGGTCAGATTTTAGTGGTTTTAGGGGTTTTTAAAACCACTAATAAACTAAATGTTTTGGGTTTGTTTAGCATTAAGCTACTTTGCTCCATATTACATAAAGATAGATAATTCAGAAAACCCTAAACTTAAAGTATTTTGTATAATCCTGTAAAAGATGTGCATAATGTTAAAATGTACAACACTCACTTTTAAACTCACACAGGACTTTTAAAACAATACAATTTGTGAAGAGATTTACTTACTGCTGAACCTGGAGGCCCAACTCTACCCGCAGAACCAGGGAACCCAGTTGCACCCTAAAAAATAATAATACAAAGTCAAAGCAGAATTACAATGAGCATGCTTGTGAAACTCATTTTAACAGACATAGCATGAATATAGCAGTAAAGTCAGAAAGTGGGGTATGCAAATCTTGGGCTTTTTAACTAAAGAAAAATGGAAAATTTAGGAATGTGAACAGCTATGCACACCTATGTAAGTTCTATGGACACCCACCAAAAAATAGCAATGTAGATGCCAGATGCACTTTAAGTGCACCAAGAGACATTACTTCTGCTATACAAATGGCTTGGAATCCACCATCACTGGGTATATTGTACATATACCACAGACAGCAGAAAAGGTAAAAGTTGACATTTAAGGGTTAATAACTAAAACTCGAAAAATAGACCAACTTTTTACTTACCGGTGGCCCTTGAGTTCCTCTGCCACCCTTAAGTCCAGTAACACCAGTAGGTCCCTAAAAACATTAGGACATAAAATTATTTAAAGTACTTCTACACATAATACTTTAAATTGTTATATTTTATTCCAGTGAATAAAACTGCTATAGATTAATGGTCAAAATATGTAAAATAATTTATATTTACAAGGACATTTACAAAGGATTAGAAAGCTTAAAACCACACTTTGCTGAAGAAATATTATGTAAGATAATACGATGTTAACAGCTCACATTCACTAAAGAAGCATAAACTGTATGTAATTTATAAGCATGTTTCATTTATATTCTGGAGCACAGTGTCTCTGCAGTCTCAGGTCTTTATCAGTTTCACTGCTGCATACTCTATAACCCTTACATGTAATAGAGGTACCAGCTATGTATTAAAATCATACTGATATTTTTATTAAAAAAAACTACATTATCATTTTTAATTTACAATGACATGTTAAACACCAAATCCCTCTTCAAACAAGGACTGCAACAATTTGTCTGAAATTGTGCAAAAAAAAACTTTGGCACCTCCATAATTACCTAAATTATAACTTATTTTTCAGTGGCCATGTTCATCTTAACTTGCTTTCCACTTTATAGTATTTCATACTTACATGTGGACCAGGAGATCCAGAAAGTCCCTGTGGACCTGGAGATCCAGCATCACCTTTTTGGCCTGGCTCACCAGGTTCTCCTTTCACACCAGGTTGTCCATCAGGGCCCTAGGAATAATGATATGTTTGCTCACTTTTAGGCTCATGGTGCACAGGGTGTATTTTCCAGCATATTTCAGATGATGGAAAAGTCCACAAAACAACCACTGCCTCTTTGCGTTCATTTGAATGGGAATACGCTGGCACTTGAGTATTTTTTAGACTGAAAATGTCAGTGCCAGCTCCAACATGTGGCATTGTTGGTATCTCATGATTACCCAATGGTGTCTGTGTGGTACATTTTTTAGGAGATCAGATGCCCTTTAAATGTTTGGCAAGAGTGGAGTGTAACCCTAAAGTAAACATGGAGCTTATATAATGACTGAATGTGGGTAAATGATGTATGTGCAACAAGTCTGAAAGTAAGTGGAGCTCAGTGACTTCAGTATCCCAGAACAGCTTGCCTTAGTTTAGCTAAAATTACATGTGCAAACAGCTGTTGAACAAGACAGGGAGAGTGAGTTTTCACAGGGGAAATACATCTGTAAAGCAATGGTTGGCACTAAAATATTCTAGGAGCAATGGTCAAACATAGTGAAGTAGCATTTTAATAAATAAAATAGGCTTGAACAGCACCAAATTAAATGATACGAGCATGGACAGACGTTTTATTTGTTCCAGTGTCTGAATGGGATGAATTCAAAAAATGTTGCAATTATGTCATAATGCCAGAAGTGGACTAATAAAAAGGGAAGAGAAAATAAGATGTTCACTAAATAGGCAACAGGGAGAAGGACAACAGTTGTCAGTGCCGTGCCAAGTTCTGGGTGCCAATACCCACTGGTCATTTATATGGACTTACTTTTCAGACTTCCATTTCCAGTTAACTTTGTTTATAAAATAATTTTTTTGCACTAAAAGTTTATCATTCTTTTTCATTGGGTACCCAACATGTCTACATCAGGATACACAGCACATGGACCCCTACTTACTAGTTCTAAACCTGAGATATATCCTGACAGAAATGAAGAAAATCAAAACTACATTACAGAATTTGGCACATTTTTAAATGTCTTCTTTATCCCCTGCTCATTAAAACAAATTAATGCTCTGCATGTATGAAAGCATATCAGAAAATTGAATATAGGAGGAAAACATACATCCAAAAATTACTGTAGTGGAAATGCAAATAAAACATTGAACATTTAACATTAAAGTCATCAGGTAATTCCAATTACTTCTTAGCTACTGATACTGTATACGTACTGGTGGGCCAGCAAATCCAACAGGGCCAGTTGGGCCATTTTCTCCTCGGGAACCCTAAAAAATCGAAAAGTTGGTCTTGAATATCATCTATAAATCATAGTATACAAGCTAACATGTAATGCCCAAAAATGTGGGACAATTTAATTCTATTCTTTTTTGTGGCCGGTGTTTAAAAAGTGTATTGTTTAGGTATGACAGAGCAACATGGAATGGCAACTGTCTACCCAGCAAGATTGTCAGTATTTACAAAACACCAATATATGAAAACATTTTATAATAGTTATTTTAAGGGTTCTGTTATGGCTACATGACATCTTCATCTTCTACAGCATTTTCTCATTTTAACAGGGCAATAACAAGATTTCACAATACTGTAGAATGGAAAGCTTACAGTATTCGGATACAATAGGCTTTCTGTTTTCAAGAAGTAAAATCTATTTGTAGGTGTGGACTTTATATGCCACTGTTCCTTTAAGTGTAGATTTTTTCTGTACATCCTGAACTGCTACTGCATCTGCTATCTGTTGGGAAGGAAGAGCTTCGGGGCTGATATATAGATCATTTTGTAATTCTCTATTTGAAATATTGTAGCCTACGTGTACTTCCTTCTTTAAAAGTGATAATAACTTTACTTGCAGTTTGAACCTTGTGTAAGGTGCCAATTTATTTTAGGCTGCCCTACTGGCCGCCACCACCTTTAAACAATATAATATACTCTACCCTTGTCTAAGTAAGAAAAAAACAACCCACACTGGAACCTGGAAACTTGATGTATAATTTAATAATTTTAAGGTTCTTTGGAATGCTTTGCAATTTGATGAAGAGCCCCAGGATTAGTATATATTCTTTCAAAAGTGATAAGCTGACTGCAAAATGATATGATATTGATGAGTCATGATTGTCATACTGAACATACTGTAGAGTACAGACAGTATGTGTAGAGACAGTATAATAATGAAAGTATCTAGAATAAATATTGCAAATAGTAACGGGTAGCTAAATATTGATAAAACAAACTGTAAGGCTGTATTTCCTTTAATTTTACAAACATTGGTGAAGGGAAAATTAGAGAAATGAAAATACTCACTGGAGTCCCACGTGAACCCACAGGACCTATTGCTCCTCGTGGTCCAGGCTCACCCTAAGAAAAGTATAATAATTAATCAAACTTCCTGTGGTTTACTGACTAAGATGCAGTTGTTTGGCTATTAGAATCCATACCTTCTCCCCAGATGGACCTGCAGAACCATGGGGACCCAGAGGGCCAGGCAGTCCCTAAAGATAATGGAAGGTAGAATAAAATGTTACAGCACTTAAAACCCCTGTGGAAACATTTTAATGAAATACAAGCAGGCTTTTAATCTCCAATATTGCATATGTGCCAAGTATATACTGTATAAGTGTACACATATATATATATATATATATATATATATATATATATATATATATATATATATATATATATATATATATATTGTATGTCCTGTGCATTATAAGGAGTTACATGACCTGTATAAAAGAACTCGGCCTAAGGTCTCAGAAATTATATAGTAACATCTCTCTGTGACCATTAATACCTGTATAAATTACAGTAGTGTGTACATTATCCACTATCTAATACATACAGTAATTATTATACATAATAATTAATAATACTTCATGTAAATAATATAGCTATAACAGTGTTAATGATGTCAGCAGTTATAATCAATGCTTAGTGATGTAATTGATCTCATATGACTCATTGATACTTGTATGATAAAACAAATAATGTACTCCCTCACCTTGGAGTTCCATGACCTGTATAAATGTATTTATATGGTTATGGAAGTTGTCATTGACATATTTTCCTTCGACTTTATGGGGTACAATATTAATTTTGTAAACTGAATTACTTCTTGAGCCTCCAACTGTACATAATAAAAAGCAGTAAAATAAGCACATAATAATACTGTTAGCCAAGGTCCAGTATCCTATAGCAACAAAGCAGAAGGTAACATTTACTGGTCACTTGTTTAAAACCAAACATATTGTTGGCTGTATTGGTTCCTGCACCTTTGTAAACATACTGCCTTTTATTACATATTGGGGGATAATTGAAATTCAGAAAACTAATATAAAACAGGATGGTGTTTCATTCCTTTACAATATCATTATTAAAATGTAAAGCTTACATACGTTAGACATCTTATACACATTTAAATAACATTGCAATACATGCAAAAGGTAAAGAAACCTGGTGATAAAAAGGTTAAGAAATGCAATGTGGTAAGTTTGCTTAACCAAAATTAAATTCTGACACATAGCAGTCATTTTACTTACTCTTGCACCATCGTTGCCGGCTGTACCTTCCGAGCCTTTTTCTCCAACATTTCCCTGTATTATAAAGCAAAAAATGGTCACTAAATCTTCAGAACTACATTTTGGAAAACATATAGATGGATATAAAATCAGACATACCTTATCACCTTTTGGCCCAGATGTGCCAGCTATACCTCTCTCTCCGGGCATGCCTTGTAGGCCAGGTGGTCCAACATCACCAGGAGTTCCAGATGGACCTGGGCTTCCCTAGAAACACAAGAAACACACGTGAGCCTATATTCCAGTATAACGTATGCTGTCAATTCTATTGGTTATTTATAGATACCATAAAAAAAATCTAAGCCTGATTGTTATAGGTAATAATCTAAAATTATAATTGAAATAAGAAAAAATGGGCACAGTATTTAAATAAAGGAGGTTTCTATGGCTAAAACAGGAGAGGGTACACTGGCAGTACAGTAAGATTATAAGTACTATATTGTGTGTACATCCAGCTTATGCCCCTGCAATGCTACACAGAAATAGTAAAAAAAAAATGCAGTGCTGCACTCCTCAGCCAAGAACCTGTGCATTTTTAAAAATACACACACCAGCCTAGGAAAGAAGTTTCGTCTCATTGGTGGTACCTAATAAAGTGACTGCATCCCTGTTATCCCCAACTGAAATTATCAGTTGGGGATATACAAATTACTCTATAATGCCCCTGTGACATTTGTGTACCAGACCCGCTGGTTTAAGAACAAAGATATATCCTTATAATTCAAACATAGACTTTTAGTACTGATACATACACTTTGACACAGATACACTCTGCATATGGCTGTATCTCTCTCGAGGTATATGCATCTGTTTGAATGTACAGTATTCTTTGATGGGGCTTGCATGTACTTTTTTGTGTGTGTGTCTGTGTGTGTGTGTGTGTGTGTGTGTGTGTGTATCAACATAAAAATTTATAGTGAGTATATCTAACTTAGTTTACATGAATATCAGTTTGCATTTCTTTTAAAAAAGTCAGCATGTAGACATTAAATTCTTTTCTGCATATAAGAGGTAAAAGGTGGCAAGCATGTACACAAAAAAAAGTGTATGTATCTTTATGCAGTGTACTAAAGGAAGTGTATATCTGTATCAAAGAAAAATAAGAAATATGTAGAAAATATATGGCTGTCTTGTTTATAAACTGTATTATCAAACATAAGGAAACTGTGAAATTACCTTCGGTCCATCAGGTCCATGGCCTCCAGCCATACCCTTTTCACCCGCTAATCCTGAGGCTCCGGGTTCTCCTCTTTCCCCTGGATTACCACGCTCCCCCTAAAAATAAAAATAAAGCTCTAAATATCCCAATTAAGATTTTAAACATAATTTGGCTTCTTCAGGTACAATAAGAAACTTACTCTAGGACCAAGTGGGCCTGCAGCTCCAGGATCCCCTGGTACACCCTGTTATCAGAAATAAAATACAATGTTATATTCACTTATATATATAGTAATGGGCGTATCTGACCCGCTTTGTAGAAAAGATACAAAACGGAGAAAATTTCAACAAATGCATTGAAATCAAAGGGTGACAAATTTGTTTGGCATGTGACAATTTTTTTTCACACATCTATGGGCGTCTTTTTCACTGCGAAACCTGGCAAAATAAATTCATTCATCACTACTTATCTACAACTAAATATTTAACATGTAATTATTTTGAACATTTTTAAAATGTAGGTATAGGAAAAATGTAAGTGATAGCCCCTTGTTTATTGAACAATACTATAATAGTAGGGCCAAGAGGTTACCCTTCATATATTTAGACTTTCTCAGCCAAACAGTGTTTGGATGTTAAAACAAAAATCTCATTGGTATGATCAGTTCAACAATTTAGCCTGACTGCAGAGTTTAAAGAATGCAACTTGCCCTGAGGTATTGTCTATTCCCAACTTGGAATGACCATGGCTTATTTATTGCCTTGGGAAATGGACTGGTCACAGGAATAGGAATGTATGGAATGATCACTGGGAAAGATGAACAATAGCGTTAATGATCAGCTTAATGAAAGACAGGCTGAGAGAGCTGGGATCCAAATGTTCCCATAGTCAGTCTGTGACACAATTACTAATGCTTGATGTATATTTTATTTCATTATAGACTGCATTTCATTGAATTGAATTAGCTTAGATTGAATTAATTTCGTACCTAATATCTGGGATTTTGGACTGGTATATACTATGTACTGTATTCAACAAAAGTTAATACCCAGTGTGATATTGATGCATTGAAAACCTCTTCCTCCTTAATAGAGTTAATTCAGATGTGGAAAATAATATTAAAAATTCCATTGTTCATTAACTTTTGGATATGAACAAGCACATGCATCCCTTCATTGACTTGCATCTATTTGATGCTCTGTACCTTGTGTAACATGCATATTTGTCTGCACTTCTGGCACAAGGTGCAGTGTGCCGCTTGTTTGTAAATGTCCCTTCATAATTCAACATCCACACTTAACAATGCAGAAAATTTCTCCATGCCTAATTAATGTCCATATAAATCTAACATACTCCATAAACATCACTACTAAGTCTTTTAAATACAATAGCTCATGGTCTTTTTTTTTTAAAAAAAAAAAGTGAATTCACAGAAACAAAATGATCCTTTCTGTAACTCAAATGAAATTCTGGTTGGCAAGAATTCTTTCTGCATACTGCAACGTGGATGTGAAAAGCAATATATGGACAGATTTAATTTAATCAGTATCAGTACTGACCAAACTGAAGCCCAGTTGAGCTTTCCTAGCCAACCGCTAACATTTAAATTCAATTACAATTCTTTCTGAATTAAACTAATTTGAACAGATTAATTATCTGCCTTTTTATATCCTAAAACTGCTGTAGATCAATCCATACCAACCCTAAACAAAAATCTGCCCCTTACTTTAAAATATGTATAAATGAATAAAATGATGTATACAATCTATTTATTTTTAAATACATCTACACCATGACAAGGTATACATAACTGTACAGGATTGCTAGAAAACCTAGCAGAGGAACTTTAGATCTGGCTTGTATATACAAATGAAATATTTACAGACAGGATTTCCGACTGTACAATAGAATCTAAGGCCGTAAATATGTTTTCAATAATTTATCTTTTCTATTGACCATTTTATGTTATGATGCTTAGAACTCACCTCATCGCCTGGCTTTCCAGTTTCTCCTGGTGGTCCTGGTGGACCCGGTAAACCCTAAAAATAAAACCAAAAATAAATATATATAATAAAATTGGATAACATCCTTTGTAATAAACAACAGTATAACCTGCACCATCCATTGATAAGAATGTGATTGAAGACTTTGTCACAGATAGAGCTGAAATTAAAATCTTACACCCTATCAATCTTCTACATATAAAGCTCTTGTTTTTGTTGCTTTCTGTTTCCTGCGACATTCCAGCCTTGAAAACCATATAAGATAATAATTTGCCTTAAACAAATAAAAAAACTTTTACCTTAAGCAATTGAACATCATTCTGTTCAATTGGGCTATAGTTCAAGCACTAAGAAATATCACCCATATGACTACTACTCCCCTATGCAACTGTTATGTTAAATGTGATATTGTCAATATTTCTGAATGAGCGGTAACCATTGTTACTATTGGGCATTACAATGTTGGCCCATAAATATTAAATACCTGAAATCCGGTTGGACCTGGAGGACCTTGTTCTCCTCTTTCTCCGGCTGGGCCCTAATTAAATGAAATAAAACACATTAGATTACTTTCAAATTTTGCACTCCACCTTAAGAAGTCTTTCACCTACTACACCACAAATAACGACAAATTATTTTTCAATTTGGCATCTCTGTACAATTTGTTTTTAAATGTGTTTGTTCCCCTCTTTAGTTTCCTACTGGCTGGTGTGTTATAACACCTACAATGCTTTTTAAAACGTACAATTTTGCCAACTTACTGAAGGGCCTGTAGGGCCAGAAGGACCGACTTCACCATCTTTTCCAGGAGATCCCTATTAATGAAATTTAGAATATTAGTAAAAACATAACCATTACAAACTAAACAAGCAATTAAAATAAATTAAACTTACTCTTTGACCTGGAACTCCAGCAGTGCCTTGTTCACCTGGTTTTCCTGGATCTCCCTATCAGAGAATATAATCATATTTATACAAAAATTAAGAAATATCTCAAAGTTAACTTTATTGCACTGTATCTTACACTGCTGCCTTTTGGACCAACAGATCCCATAATGCCAGGTTCACCACGTATTCCAATTGGGCCAGGTTGGCCAGGGCGACCATCTTCTCCAGGAGCTCCCTGCAAAATATTTTTTGTGTTTTTATACATTTCTTTATGTAACAAATTTCCAGAGAGAGCGAGAGAGAAGAAGAAAGAAGAAGAAGATGATTTAAGGGGTTATGTAAATAAAAGACACTACGTTTGACCAGGTGCAGTAAACCCATAGCAACCAATCAGCAGGTAGAAATTACTGGTGACCTGTTTAAAAGCAAACATCCTATTGGTTGCTATAGGTTACTGCACCTGGGCAAACATAGACCTTTATTACATATGGTGGTGTGAGCCTTACTAAGCATTTCATGGGTTATTAGTTATGTCTCCAAAATTACAGAGTCATTCCTAATATGGTTTATTGGTTTCTAGCAAGTCGTAAAATTTCAATGCATATTCATATAATGTGTAATATATGTCCCAATCAAAAAATATCCTATAGATGTCTAATAGAAGGACATTTTTTTGTCAGAAAAAAAGCTGTTTTTTGTGCCAGAAAAAACAGCAAAAGCATTATTAGAATTTCTTCATGTTACTGGAAAAAATGCCCATTGACTGCAATGCATTTGGAGAATATTTACTTCACGAATTTTGGGAATTTTTCGCTAAAGCATCACCACTATCCACCGTAAAAATAAATTCAGCTTCTTTTCAAACGAAAAAGGAATTTCTGCAGAACAACATTTCTACAGCTGCCATAAATTGTAAAGGTTCTCAGCAGTGATGGGCGAATTTGGGGCATTTCGCTTCGCCGAAAAATGGCGAAAAATTTGTGAAAATGCAGCAACATCCAAAACAAAACAAACGCCGGCGCGACAATTTTTCAAGCTCCAAATGCATTAAAGTCAATGTTCTTATGGGTGTTTTTCTGTGGCAAATTTTTACGCTGCAAATTTTTACCGCAGTTTTGCGAAAAATTCACACATGGTGAAATCTGGAATTTCATCGCAAATCCATGGCTGGTGAATAAATTTGTTCATCACTACAATTGGGGGCCCATTTACTAAGGGTAGAAGTGAATTCAAAGTGAATTTTCAAATTCAAAAACTTCGAATTTCGTAATTCGTAATTTTTGGGTACTTCGACCATCGAATAGGCCAAAATTCGATTTGAATTGAAAAAACGTTATTTGTACTGTCTCGTTAAAAAACTTCGACTTCACCACCTTTAACCTGCCGAATTGCTATGTTAGCCTATGGGGACCTCCTAGAACCTATAGTCAGTATTTGGCTAAGTTTTTAGAAGTCAAATTTTTTTTTGAAAATCGTTCGATCTATCGATTTAATCGTTTGATCGAACCATTTGAATACGATCGAAAACGGCTAAATTCACTCAAAAAAAACTTTGACTATCAAATTCTACAATTCGATGGTCGAATTTCGAAGTTTTACCACTTCGAAATTTGACCCTTAGTAAATGTGCCCCTTGATGTATTTTGGAAAGTTGTTTAGAAATTAAATTTCTTTTATTACTCAAATTTTATATTTTGGTCACATCCCCTTTGAATAGACATTTGAAAATTTGTTTGTTAATATAACTGCTGCAAAGAGGAAAGGTAGCTTCTATCAACAGCATCAAAACATAATATGTTTAACTAAATTCTGTAATAAACAGCACAATGCTAATGTATCTAAAAATTGTTTTATACAATTCACAACACTTACCACTGGTCCTGATTTGCCTTCAGGGCCCTGGATTCCAGGATTTCCAGTTAAACCCTGAAATGCATTCATAACAGTACATGTTCAACAATGAGATACTCTGCAATTTGCTTTGCAAAAAAAAGAATAAATAAATGATAAGACAGAAGAGGCTTATGCCTCAGTTGCAACTTGTGGGAGGAGTGAAAGGGGCAGCAAGTCAAGAGAGCCAGTGGGCAGAAAGTGGTGACTGTGCAGACCTGAGTTACAGGGAGTAGGGCACCAATATCACATGGCCTGGCACAGCTTAATTCATGAAAACTAGAGGATTCCTATAAGAGTAAAACAACATGGGTAATTTCCATCCATTTCCATCAGATCCGACGCGCTGCGCCAAAACGCTGGCATCAAGTCGGGTACAACGGAAAATAAGGTAAGCAGCAGCAATGTTGGACGGTGTTGCAGCGTTCATCCGACACAAAGCGACTGTCGGATGCAGACGCAACATGCAGCGTCTGCATTCAACAGTCATGTCGGATGAATGCTGCGACACCATCCAACATTTCTATTTCTTACCTAATTTCCTGCTGCATCCGACTTGATGCCTACGTTTTGGCGCAGCACGTCGAATCTGCGAAACGCCCATGTAGTTCTATCCTTAAAGGAGAAGGAAAGCTACGGAGGCATTTTATTGCCAATAGATTAGCTGCAATAGTGCAAGCTATAACACTATATTTATTCTGTAGAATGTTTTACCATACCTGAGTAAAAAGCTCTAGAAACTCTCTGTTTGTTTAGGGTAGGAGCTGCAGTATTAATGTTGTGTGACATCACTTCCCGCCTGAGTCTCTCCCTGCTCTGGGCTCAGATTACAGTAGAGAAGGGAGGGGGGCAGGGGGAAGAGGAGCAAACTGAGCATGCTCTTGCCCAGGGCAATGAGGTTTAAGCTGAAGGCAGGAAGTCAGATACAGAAGCCCATGTGTACACAATAGAAGGAAAGAAATGCGGTGTTTCTTTTGACAGGGGACTCAGAGCAGCATTACATTGGGGGTTTACTGGTATATTTAGATGGACCTTTCTGATAAGGCTTACTTAGTTTTAACCTTTCCTTCTCCTTTAAAACTGTGTTGGTCTGGCCCACCAGGATAGTAGGAAAACAAACCATTTGTCTTGTATGTTTACACAATGGCCACTTCCCATTTCTATATGAGAAGAGAAATAATGGAGGGACAAATTGGGGATAATAATATAAATTATAAATAATGAGAGTGAGTAAAGAGAGAGGAATAACAGTTTGGAAAGTGGGCCTGTAGTCAAAGATTTTCTGGTGGGCCCGTGGCACCCGAGTTTGACACTGATAAAAACATCATATTTTAATTTCTTACCCTAGCACCAGGAAGGCCAGGCTCACCAAGGCGCCCAGGGTCTCCATTTGTTCCTTTTGGACCTGAAGTTCCTGCAACTCCTCTTTCTCCTTGTGCTCCCTGTGTGTTATTGATCAACCAGAATCATTAGCTTTTAACTCACCTCTAAGTAAAACAGACATGCTAACATTTTTTATTCTTTAATGTAAAAATCCTCTTGTGTTTTACTTATCAGGGCATAATGTTATATATTACCTTTGGTCCAGGCAATCCATCTGATCCAGGAAAACCACGGTTACCAGGAGTACCCTGCAATAAAATACATTTGCATTTTTACTGTTTGTAAAAACTTAAAATATTAAAGGTTGAACAGCCGGAAAACACTTCATAAGAGACAATGTATATTATATACAGAGCCAACACAGGAAGGCTATATAATGGAATTTACCTACTGATATAATTGTATTTGTAATATGTAATAATATGGAAATGAATTGAATTGAAATGTGAATGTTTAAAATATCTGTTCCACAGCTATCATTTTTTATTAGTTCTTTATATATTTAACAATTTATTTAAGTTCTCAACTAATAGATTTGGCTATATCTAACTGTCTAATTCCAGCATGAGTCAGCAATAAGCATGCTCTTCTGTCAAACTGCATGGCTGAGCAGGAAAAAAAAATTAGGTTAAAAAAACACTATAATATATCCATGGGTTCACACACTAAAAGATACAAAAATTCAAAGACAAGAGTGGTATATTTAAAAAAAAATGTATTACTTTTGCTTTAGTAAATATTTTGCTGAATTGGTGTGCCCTCCATCCATTGCTAATTAAGAAAAACACTTTATATCTCAAAAACTAAAAGAAAAAACTTGTACAGTTTTAAAATGGGAAAAAACATTAATTATCGGTCCTTAACCTCAGCTTGTATTACAGATGTAACCTCACGTTCTAATGTGGCTATTGGCAACATTCATAGTGCAAGTTAGCACCTAGGTTTAGAAATGCTTGTGACAGGAGCCATTTGTGTTTAATGGGTTTCTTACCCTTTCACCAATTGGTCCAGGTGGTCCCACACTTCCTTGGTCTCCACGAGGACCTCTTTTTCCCTCTTCACCTAGTGGGCCTGTTGCACCTTGAGGACCATGTGAACCCTATTATAAATATCAATTGTGTTGTTAATAAAAAAAATATATATATAGATACATATTGACATAGTGTAAAGGTTTAGAATGCAATTATGTGGTATAGTGTAAAGCACATGTAACAGGGGCATGTTATCAGTCAGAATATTCAAGAAAATTAAGAAATGTCCCACAGCGCTTCTGATCCCTCATCCTGAGATGAACCAGATAAGCAAGCTAAAATTGTGTGATTCGAACTCACCTGACCAGTTCTGTTTTTTCTCCTAACAGGAGCACCAGCCCAAGGAACAAACCTAGCTCTATAATTAGCACCTGCCATAAGCAACTTGAAAATAGTACCATGTTTTTTGCAATTTGCCTTTTTTCTTTCGCCTTAAACAAAGCTCTTTAAGCTTTTAGAATGAAGTGCTACTGACATTGGGTGGATGGGTCAATTGAATTTCTTTTTACCTGACCTGACATTTCTTTTTACCTGTTGTTTACCATATATATTATTTATACATGCATATTGTGCTGTGAATTTAAAGGTATGCACAGGTTTAATCCAGTGTTTTGCAACAGGACATGTCCCACTACATTCTTATTCTACCTCTTTATGTACATGTACATGTGACATATAAGACACTATACATAGAGGACCCTCAGTACCAACTTTTTCATTCTGTCCCCTGTATGCTGAATGGTACAAGTACAAGAGTGTAGGGTCAGTGATAATCAAGATTAGCCTGATCAAATAAAATTAACATGCTGGTGTGGGTGCAATCATCACTGTGACATGTTTACTGAATATAAGAGGATGCCAGATTGCCAGATTGCTAGGCTCATGTCCTGATTCTTAAGTTCTTGTGTGCCCTATTATTATTTGATGTTCTGGTTACCAACGTTTTGCCGGACCCTGACCATTCCGGTTGCATTACTTTACCAGTGCCTGATTATTGGACTTGCTTAATCCACCAGATACCTTGCTATTATTAATATTATTATTATTACCCAGATCCACCCTCAATCACCTCTTCTCTTCCTTTTGTCACCCATGATCCATCCTTGAGCCTCATGTGACATCTTAGTCTTAGTTCTGCTTACTTATGCTATCTCCCAGCAACCCTGAGTCTCTGTCCTACCCTTCTACAAGATCCCCTTTCCTCACCACCCCTAATGGCTGGTAATTATGGATGGGTGAATTTTTTCACCTTGTTTCGCAGCGGAAATGAAGCCCATAGACTTGTATGCCGGCGTGCGTCAAAAAAATTTCACCGCCCATCCAAAAATTTTTGACGCCCATAGACTTTAATGGGTGTCAGCGACATTTTGCTGGCGGCAAATTTTTGCCGAAACGGGTCAAATTCGCCCATCCCTACTGGTAATTACTTTAAAAAAAGGTATTGACACTATGTATATTTATTCAGAACACTATGGGGCAAATTCATCAAGGGTCGAATATAGAGGGTTAATTAACCCTCGATATTCGACTGGGAATGAAAATCCTTCGAATATCGAAGTCGAAGGATTTTGCCAAATACTGCGATCGAACGATCAAAGGAATTCAATCCAATGATCGAAGGATTATCCTTCGACCAAAAAAACTTAGCCAAGCCTATGGGGACCTTCCCCATAGGCTAACATTGAGTTCGGTAGCTTTTAGGTGGCGAACTAGGGGGTTGAAGTTTTTTCTTAAAGAGACAGTACTTCGACTATCAAATGGTCAATTAGTCAAATGATTTTTAGTTCGAATCATTCGATTCGAAGTCGAAGTCGTAGTTGATGGTCGAAGTAGCCAAAAAACACTTTGAAACTCAAAGTTTTTTACTTCGAATCCTTCACTCGAAGTTAATGAATTGGCCCCTATATGTTGATTGTATTTATTGACACGATGTATATTTATTCAGAACACAAGAGGGTGTTCTTCACAAAAAAGCAGGAAATCTGAGATCATTGTATGAACTTTTAAGATGATTTTATCACTGATTGGATAATTGTTTGAGAAGGTGGAGCATTGTGTGGTTTTAAATTTGTACACAGCATGGGCTAATCACACTTGGAAAAGGGTCCTTGTCGATTCGAAACACGTGGAATTTCGAATAAAAGTTACAGCACAGTACTGCGAATGTTTGCGGCCTCCTTCATACTAAGTGAATTGTCGAATAATTGGCCTTTACAGTGTGACCTAACTAAGAAGGTGAGCCCACTTAATAAGAAGTTAAGGGACGTGCTGGGAAAACTGCATAAGATTATTAAAAAAAAAGGTGGCAACCTTATACTGGACTTAAGAAACACTGTTAGAACTTGGCAAAATTCTGCAGTGTGTGTTTGTATACAGTATTCTGATATTCTTTAGGGTGTTCTAATCAGTAGACTAAATTAACCTTGTTTTAAGACAAGGTGGAACCTAAACAAAACTGGCCACAAGTTAGCATTTCATAAAAAAAATGTCTGAAATTTCCCACTGTGTAAATTAGCTAAATGCTGTTTTCTTTTTTTTTTATATTCTAATGACTATTACATATACGGTCTAGTTGTTAAAAAATGTACTTACAGGTTCTCCTTTGGGCCCTGCTTCTCCTTTGAAGCCTGATACTCCTGGATCACCCTGTAATATAAAAAAAAAAAGTCATATGAATCAGCATTCAAATTTTTTTAGAATTACTTTAGTACAACAACAGTTTATTTGATGCAAAGGCCTGGATTGTATTGTTTAGATTGATCCTTAAGATATCTAAATATACCATAATGGAATAATCAAATTCAGACATTAAAGCACCTATAAGGGGTCACTTACTTAGACACAAGCACAAGAACTTTAATAGGTGCACAGGCATGTCCCTTAGCCCCTTAGAAGTCAGCAGGTGAAAGGAAGCTCTGCCCTTACCACCTGCCATAGGATAGGCAAAAAGCACAGGGCCTCATTGATGTTTATGCCTGTCTGTGCACAAGTAATGTGGAGTGTAGGAGGGGGACACCTATGTGCCTTCCCTTGCCCACACCTCTCTGCCACTTTTATAGAACACTTGAAGATTACGCACAATAGCCAAACAAGCCATTTTGATTCAATTTACCCAATAAACTAGTTTGATTCATTAAATCAAAATTCCCCACAAGAACAAACAGCTAGAAATTGCAAGATTCTCCATTTGATCTATGATAAATCTGTTAACCCTAATTATAACTTGTTTAACGTGAACTTTCTGTAACATTTCTCATTCTCAAAACTGTCAGTGAGATGTGAATGTTCTGCAGCTTTCCAGCTGTTGTTGGGGAAACAACAGCTGGACTGCAGCATTAGTCATCTCTGGTATGAATAATCAGAAGAAATCATTTCATCTGGGGAGAAACTTCCTCGACACCACACAGATTATGTAAAAAAAAAAAAAGAGGACAACTATTGTCGTAAACCTTCATAAGTTGAGATTTATGTTTAAGAGTTAATCATTACCATAGAGCCTCTGATTCCCATTGCACCAGTGCTTCCTTGAGGTCCAGGAGATCCAGGTGGGCCTATAAGTCCAGGTGCTCCTGCAACTCCAGAAACCCCCTGCAACAAAATCAACAGTGATTTTATTTCATATTCAAACATATAAATGACAGTTACACATAACTTCCGATTACTTACAGTTGGTCCTTTTGCTCCTGATGCCCCATCAGTTCCTACAGTGCCCTAGAAAAGAATGTTTTTAAATTGAGACATTTTTCAAAGTAAATTCATGTTCCCATGTCTCTGAAAGTGGTACTGACACTAAAAAAAAATATTTTCAAAATACTAATCTACATTAAAAGTTACCTATAGGTCATGTTGTTAGTTTTTCGCTGATAGTTCTGCTTTTTTAAGTAATTGTTACTTGAATTTCCTAAACTTGACTGTTTTGCCAACCTGACTGTCCCATCTCAGCCTGTCAGTTAGAGTTTCTAATGCTAACGGACTCCTGCTGCACAAATATGGCAGCCACCTCATACAGGAACATGGGGGTAAGAAAGACAATGTAAAAGCATCAGGCAAATACTTTTATGGCAAAATTATAAATAGCATTCAGGCAATGTTATAATAGATAATAAAAAAAATGACTATTTTCTGGTGTCAGTATCTCTTTAAGGGCTAAGTATCTCTTAAGTGCCATGATATGTCATTGTTTATATAAAATAATATGATCTTTATATGGACTAGCAACATGTAAGTATTTTTTCCTATAACAGTTGTTCAATATGATCCATTACTAACTATTTTGAGGAACTATATGTTACATTAAACATGTTACAAAATAAATGGATGGGTAAATTATATAGCATATTATTATTATAGTATAGTATATAATATGTTATTATTATAGTATAAAAATTAATAAATGGGCCTCATCAGCTAATGTTTAAAGTTAGTGTAACAAAAAGAACGTGCATAGCATATTATATAGAATAAGTGCATATTTTTACTGTATAATTTTTGAAACTAAAGTCAATTGCAGAACAACATGGCCCCGATTAGAACCAACTTACTGGAAGTCCCTGTGAACCAGCAGGTCCTTGGTGTCCGGTTTCCCCTCTCGACCCTTGTGGACCTTCAGGTCCTCGAGCGCCAGTTGGACCAGCTTCCCCCTAGGAAAAAGCAGAATACAAATCTTTGTTAATCAGCAATAAACTAGATATACTATGTATACAAAGCATATGAAGTATATTAAGCTTTATCTGAATACTCTGTTATTAAAAAAATGTAATTTGGGATAGCATAATACATT